>NC_071570.1:26238543-26557293 GCF_026979565.1 Vidua chalybeata | reverse complement strand
AGAAAGGAAAGGAAAGAAAAAAAAAAAAGGAAAAGTTGCTCTCGAGCAGTCGCAGCAGCCCTACTGCCCAGAGCATCACTTACCGGGGGGCAGGCGGCGAAGAGCCGCGGCAGCTCCCTCCACTCCAGCTGCCGCTGCCTCCTGCTCGCGGCGTGAAGCTGCGGGAGGGAGCGAGGAGCCTCTCGGAGGAGCCGCCGAGCGTGACAGACCAGAGGAGGGGCGGACCGGAGCGGCTGTGTGGGCTTCGCGTTGCGGTGGAGCCTCTGCGGCAGTGCCGGGGAGAGAGGGGGAGCGGGCGGTAGCGGCAGGAGGCGCGGGGCGGGCGGCGGCCGCCACCATCAATAACCGGAGGCGTGCGGGGAGGGCGATCCCCACCGCAGACAGCGGCCGGAGCCGGCGGAGGGGAGGCACAGAAACGCCCTCCCGCCCCTTCGCCGACACGGCTGGGAAGCCTCCGTGGTAACAGGGGATCCTTTTCCTGCTAGAAGAGAAAAATTAAAATAGTGACGCTCATGCATTCACTTTATTGCAGAAGACAGTGTTTTATGAGAGGTGAGGATAGCTGAGAGCACATGAAATTGCTTGCTTCAATACAGGTTGCAACAGGCCCGATGATCATCCAGAGATCACTGCATCCCTCCTCTTTACTCTCTTCCCAGAGCGCGAGACGTGAACACTTTGCAGCAACAGTGCAAAACTGCCTGTGCTCCACATGCTAAGACTGAGAGTGGAGATCAATGCTGGTGCAGGAAGAGCCACAAGCAATATTCACTTTCCTGAGTGGAAAAATTCCTGACCATAAGAAGAGTAAAGCATTAGAACAGATTGCCTGAAGTGATAGTGGACCTATATCCCACAGAGCTTTTGAGAGAACATCAGAAAAACATGTTTATAGGTGACTGATTGCTTTAGGATGAACAGGTAAAATAGATTAGTTATGAAGCCCTTTTTTTGACAGTAGAAAGTTATTATGTTTATTACTCAACTTACATTTAAAGTAGTGGCATCAAAGACTGAAAACTACATCATAACTTTGTCACACTAGATGCTATAGCCACTGTAGAACAAAGAACATGAAGGTAGTTCCTCCTTTATGATTATATACATTTACTTGCAATTGCATTGGCGAAGTCTGTAATGTAATAAACACAGTGGTATTGCCAAAACGAAGGTGTGAGAGAAACTGAAAGGTAGGACTCCATCTTGAAAACCAGCAAATATTCAGCCAGTTTTGTTAACAAATACGGGGTTTGGATTCATCTTTCCAAAATATATTAATCCACAAAGTATGCCTCGAGGAGAAAGGTAGGGTAATGGGCAGGTACCATCATTGCCTCTGTCCCATACTCTGCACATGCCTAGTGTGTGTCCACTACATTGTTGTAATTTTTGATAGTCCATCTACCTTTGAGTCTTCCTGTCACTATTTGTGAGCTTATATGCTTTGAAATATTTTTCTTTTCCTCTGTTGTTGAGCAAAAGACTTAAACAGCAAAGGAAAGTGGGTTATTGATTTGCTACCCAGGGGAAAATCTGAATCAACTATGTATGGAGTGCTGTCAAGTGTGAAACACACATAGAGAAACAGAAAAGAAACACCTATTACTTTTCTGTCCCTTTCAGTAATCCTAGTATTAGAAAATTGCATCTGGTGTTACAAAATAGCACTCTAGTAAGTATACTAAACTTGTCACATACAACATACAAAAAGAAAAAATATTCCAAAATTTTCATATGGCTATTTGCGCTATGCAAATAAGAAGGGTGACAAAAATGTAATTTCCATCCATTTACTGTTGACTATTTAATAGGAAGACTTCTGTATATAAAATGCATCTTAAGCCAATGCTACTGTATTTTACTGAAATAAACTGATTAGGATAAACATCTGCTCCCTGTAAGTTCTTGAGCACATATAACAACTATGAAAGAAAGAAATATCACCACATTTAGATTTTGAACATAAAAGACTAAAATGCTAAGGAAAAAAAAATCACTGTAATAAAAGCATAATGGACAAACTCAACATTTTTTCTTAACCTTACCTTCAGATTCCACTGAGAAATGACCACTACAGCAGGCACCTTCCTCCTTATCTTCTGCATTAGAAAGAGGGACATTTGTGAGATAGGTTTGCAGGCATTTTGTAGCAATAAGGAAGATAGATTAAAAGATTAAAACAAGCATTTGATCCACAAAAGTAAAAGGTGTGCAGTTCCATAGTCAGGTTAAACTGATGTAACACTGTGCTTCTGCTAGACACATTGGTTCTTCCATTTTCTCTTCATCCTGTCACTTTCTTAGCATCAGCTTTATCCCTTGTGTGGCTTCAGGATTAAATGGGCTGGTGAGTGGATCTGCCTTCAGAATAACTCTAGAAACCAAAGGAAAGTATGCCAAAGAGTGGTGGGTTTTCACCTAGACCAGTGACTGACTCACTTGTCTCAGGCTTAGTTATGATGATGCTGAGCCTTCAGCCTGTAGGACTGATTGTGCCAGCTCAGATAGCTTCCTGTGGGACCATGAAGCATCATTGAAGTAAAACTGCATAGTGTCTCCCTGATCTGTTTTCTATATATGAGGAATATTTGTATGAAAGCAGAAATTTCTTCCTCTAAAGCCTCCCCACTGCAGTGTGGCAGGACGCTGATCTTATTCCTGCCACCAAGAAAGACATCCTGAGGTTGATTGCCAGCATACTGGCAATTTAAATGAAAAAAATACCTCTCAAGTTTGAGAATTCTACACTACTAGACTACTTCCATTTTTCCTCTTCCTGGATCTGATGGCTTACACCTTTCTGAAATTTGTTCTCAAGAGTACTCTTTAATATCAGACAGAAAATTTTATCTTTGTATGCATTCATTTAAGCTTAAGATATCTGCTGTCAGTTTTCTGTAGAGACTCTGACACATCTACACTCTTTCATTTACAGCTGTCATACTTACACAATATATTTTTCAAAATATACATTTTTATTGCTAGTGGATGACCCTAGAATATGACCACAAACACACTGCATTCATTCTTCAAAAGGACAAAACCAAAGATGCTCTTTCTAGCTGTTTGAAGAACAACAAAACCTAAGTAGCGTTACTTTGTAAAGCAATTGAAAAATTCAGACCTTGTGATTCTGAAATATTATTTATCCCATACTGGTTTTAAAAGTATATGGTAAATAAATGCCTGTGTTAAAATACTGTAGATAGTTTGCCATCATTATTTTTTAAATTTATTTTAACTTGACCCTTAAATGTTTGTCCGTGTCATTTTAGATTTGTTTTTCCTTTATTTCCTTTCAAGGAAAAAACACAGTAACATTTGCATATAGAACCATCTTAAAATAGCATCCAGAAAAGATTGATAGCACTTCCCTTGAAACTAAAGTTAAATTCTTCACAGAACCAGGATCCTACACCAAACTGCATGTTTCTTTTGTACAAGTTCCTCCTTTATCACTGTTTCAATCCTACAAGTAATTTCCTTGACTTAAAACTGGGCAATAGGAAATGAATAGAATATAGATGTAAAGCACATAGAAACATTTGAGGTTAATCTTCAGCAAGGGGTCAGGGATCTACAGGAATCCTCTGAGCTGCCATGGTAAACAGCTTACCTCAGCCATGAAAGCACTTCAGTATTGTATGCAGAGTATAAACCTTTCAGACTACATCCATGCACAATGACCTGAGGGAAGCATTTGGACACCCCTTTCTTCCAAATAACTAACAGCAGGAAAACGCCACCCAAACATACTGAACAAATTCATTATGACTTCAGGTGACAGAGCCAGAAAAAAATGTCTACAGATTTTCTCAAAGAAAAGAAAAATAATTCCGTTTTCTTAAGTTATGCATGAGATATTATCTGAATTTGAATCTAAAGATTGTGTATCATTATGTTTAGCCACAGCCAATTGAAGAGGAAAAATCTGATACTTCTTTGTCAAATGAAAATCACTTTTTAAATACTCCATATGGTAGCAATTCATACCCGTAATAAGCATCTATCAGACCACATTTTCTTGTGTCCTCATAAAAAAAACAAAATAGCATGACATGTTAAGTCTACCTATTACTGATCAAAAGGTCCTCTACCTCTTCTAAAATTAAAGGTGAAGAATCACTAAATAAATCCTCACATAATGGAGGCAGGAGCAATCTGATCAGCTAAGTACTTTATCAACAGGACAACTATTAATATCTGAATCCTTTGGATCCTTATTTCCATAGCAATTGTTTTGTTTTGTCTAAATCTGTTTGTTTGCTGTCTAAATTTCAAAATCTGATTTGCAGGAATGAGTGACTTTTTAGACAAGGAGTATTAAATATGTGTCTCCTAAATCCTAGTTTAGGGTCTTCTGCTGATCTGCTGCACTGTCCTTGAAGAGAAAATTTTCTTGAGCCTCTGTTTCCTTTCTTGTTCTTTGGTGTCTTGTTTATTCAAGATTTTTTGTCTTTACACATAAGGAATAATATGATCTCACTGCTGTAATGACTGAGTAGTTTAGGTCACTTAAAGGATCATCATCAAAGCTATTACAGAAGCAGAGTTAATATAAATTTGAGAAAGCATAACAAAGCTTGATGGTAAGGTTCACTCTTACTACATGGAGGGAACATGCAAAGGAAAAGTGGATTAGAATCAATTTAGAATAATTTACACAGTGTAGAAATGGAAAAGGATAAGGATGCAAGAGGGTAATAGAGACCCTCCTGTTGGGTCACAGGGTTCAGAGAGGACCTCCTTGATTTCTAAACTCGTGACAAAACTTAGGAGTGGCTGAGTACCAGAAGTGCTGAAGTACCAGAAACCCTGCAATGACCCCATGTTTTCGTAGCTAGGTATTTGCGCCTGCATCCTCTGAGATATATTCTCTGAGACTAAATAAATGGCATGAAGTTCCAATGAAATTATGCCAGGACTACCTTTTTAATGAAAAATATACTAAATAACATGTATTATAATTTAAACTCTGTAAACAAATCCCTCAGAAGATTTTGGGCATTTGGTTTTTTTTCCATTACATATATTTCTCCATTCTTTGAAGGTATGTATAATCAAACTAGAGACCAGAATGAAGCCATAAGAAACTTCAGTTCCAAAGATAAAACAATAACAAGAGTTATGAAATAAGTCTATATAAAATGCTCAGCAGTGCAAATGGAGGATTCACTGTGGACTGCAACAGAGTTTTTTTGTAAAAAGTGGAAGAAAATTAATACAATTAAACACATCAAGTATGTTTTGCACAGGCATTGCTCATTCTGGATTAAGTTAATGAAAAGAATCTGATTTTCCTGGAACTGTTAATCAGTCCAGGAACTCCAGGAGTCTCCTTGATTCTTTAGCACTCTGAGCATTAAGCACTTCAAAACCTGTACCGGATTCTTTTCTATTATATCTTTAGAGCTATCTTGACAGAATTTGAACATTTAAATTATCTTTATATAATAGATGCTTTTGTGGACCACATTTCAGGAAGTATTTTCATTTAGGAAGAATAATCTGAACCTGAAAGCAAATTATTTGATGATTTGATTTAGAGACTCCTCTCCTCTCCTCTCCTCTCCTCTCCTCTCCTCTCCTCTCCTCTCCTCTCCTCTCCTCTCCTCTCCTCTCCTCTCCTCTCCTCTCCTCTCCTCTCCTCTCCTCTCCTCTCCTCTCCTCTCCTCTCCTCTCCTCTCCTCTCCTCTCCTCTCCTCTCCTCTCCTCTCCTCTCCTCTCCTCTCCTCTCCTCTCCTCTCCTCTCCTCTCCTCTCCTCTCCTCTCCTCTCCTCTCCTCTCCTCTCCTCTCCTCTCCTCTCCTCTCCTCTCCTCTCCTCTCCTCTCCTCTCCTCTCCTCTCCTCTCCTCTCCTCTCCTCTCCTCTCCTCTCCTCTCCTCTCCTCTCCTCATTATTCAGTGTCATGTGACTCCAATGCATCCCAAAAGATCTACTAAAAAGAACTTGGGTCACTCTTGCCCTTCTGGGATGGGTCTCAAAAGCAGACTATGAGTGGTGAAATGGACAGCCACCCTTGGACTGCTTTATGCTTTAGGACCAGAAGCCAAATTTTTATGTCTTTTAAACTAGCAGAGATTTTGCATTTTGGCAGGAGTAGAGCTGAGCTGCAAATCAGCTTAGGAGTACTTGTAGTTGTGTGCAAATAATGTGTTCCAAGAAACTGTCTCATTTCAAATATAATTATATAAAACATTTCAAAAATAGATTGAAGTTAGGAATGTCTGTAGAGTCCATCCATAAAGATACCTCTGATTCAAAGAATAAGGAGACTTCAAAATCTTTATATAAAATTCTATCTGAATCACCAACATAAATTCAAAACATTTTTGAATCCTCTGGTTGCTGCCACAGCTGGAGAAGTAAGCCTGAAATCCAACCATTTTGCCCTGCACCCTAGAGTTATATGAACATATATGTGTGCATACACACACACACACACATACACACACACACACACACATATATATATATATGTGTATATATATCCCTTTCCCCAGGGAAGTGGTCATGGCACCACTACCATATTCACAAGCCTACAGTTATCATGTCATTTTTGAAAGATAGATTTGAAACATCTTGTTTCTCTCAGTGATCAATTTTTCATATAAGGCAAGGGCAAGTAAATATTTACACGAGTAACAACTCACCAAGTTGACTAGGTTCTTCACACTGGGATTTCTGAAGGACATTTACTTTTCAGTTTTCCTCTCTTAATGATGTTTTGTCATATCGATAATATAAAATCATGTCTGGTGAAATAACTTGCAGAATACATCTAAAAATGCTCAGTAAGTCTTTTCCAATGTTAGATAATTAATTTTATCATAATGTTCACAGTATGTGTACTATGATTATTCCATTTCTGGTCAATATAATTTATTCAACATTTGCCTTGAACAATTTTTCTAACTGTGTTTTGCAGGTTCTCAATTTGTTTTCTTTCTTTGATATAATTTTTGATATCAGGAATGCTTAGTTCCCAAGATGGAAAAACTTGTATAAAAAGCTCATCTGAAATAAAATTTATTTTACATCTAGAGTGTCATAGTTTTTATAACCAAGACTGATGAACTTGTTATAGAGCATTTGAATTTTACATAGGTCTCTACTTTTAAAAAGAACATCAAAATGGTAAGGTAAAATAATGAATATTTGGACCAAAAGTACCAAATAGAAAATATTCTCCTGAAAGATTTCTGACTTGTGGTGTTGTTTCATAAACAAGTCAAACATTCTATTCAGATTAATCACTGTTTTTGCAGAGATGTGCAGCTGCAGTTGATCATATCTCCTACTTATCAACTTACAAATTATTGAGCTAATTTCATTTTTGGCTGAGATCACATACATAAAATATAGTAGTACATAAAAGAGATGACAGGAAGAGAAAACTCAGCTTTCTTCATCTAATGATATTTTTCTGAAAACACACATTCAAATTACGAATTTTGTTGCTAGGAGCAACACCATACAAAGTATTTTCCCAGCTGCCTTAGTTATTACAGCTCTGTCTATTTATCATCACATGTCTTCCCTACATGTAATGTACTCACTACTAATTTCATTTTCATAACTTTCCAAGTCAAACGTTTCTTCCAGAAAGCCCACAGAGACAATCATCCAAATGGCTGTTTTGTTCCAGTAACACATCCGGAAATAGGATGATGTCAGAGGAGAAGCAAGCAGAAAATAATACAGTTAATAAAAATGTGGGTTTTTTTTCCCTCAGGACACTGAAAATAGCACCTCTATGCTTCTACTTGAAATTCTCTGGCTCTAAGATGGAGGAGCTTCTGACTGGAATTGAGTATGTTGGCAGACATGCTGAATGAATACACATTCAAGAGCTCATAGCCTGAATCAGCGGAGTCAACCACTCTAAGAAAATTCAGATCACTGAAACTGGATAATTCTGGGGATGAAGTCGCTGATAGGTAAAATTATGCTCACCTCCATCTTTTGTAGTTGAAATATGAGTACAAATCTAATAATTTCTGCCTCTAATTACCTGATTTATGCTCTGTCATGAATATTCTAGAAAAGTTCATGTACATAGAGTCACAAAATATTCTGTGTTGGAGGAGATGTATCAAGACCATTGAGTCCAACTCCCGGCCCTGCATAGGAGACCCCCAAAAATAACACATAAGTTAAATAAGTTGCCTGAGAGCATTGTCCAAATGTTTCTTGAATTCAGAAAGGGTTGGTGCTGTGGCAGCTTCCCTGGGGAACCTGTCCCAATGACAAGCCACTCTCTGAGTGAAACATGTTTTTCTGATATCCAGCCTAAACCTCCTAACTCAGCTTCATGGAGTTACCTCAAGTCCTGTCACTGGTCTTGAGAGTAAAGAGATCAGTGCCTGCCCCTCCCCTTTCCTTCACAAGGAAGTTGTGACTGCAATGAGGTATCCCCTCAATAGCCTCTTTTCCAGGCTGAACAGAACAAGAGACCTCAGCTGCTCCTACTAAGGCTTCCCCTCCAGATCCTGCACCACCTTTGTTGACCTCCTTTGAACACTCCCCAATAGCTTCTTTCCTATACTGTGGCACCCAGAACTGCCCCCAGCCCTAGAGGTGAGGCTGCCCCAGAGCAGAGCAGAGCAGGACAATCCTCTCCCTTGCCTGGCTGGCAGTGCTGCCTCTGATGCCCCCCAGGACACGGCTGGCCCTCCTGGCTGCCAGGGCACTGCTCACCATGTTCAACTTGCCATCAACCAGGACCTCCAGCTCTCTTTTCACAGTGCTGCTCTCCAGCCTCTCATTCCCCAGTCTGTCTGCACATCCAGATGCATACACCCGCCCCAGTACACCCATCTCAGTGTAGAATCTGTTATGTGCCCTTGTTAAACTTTACATGGTTGGTGATAGTCCATCCCTCTAATTTGTTTTGATCTCTCTGCAGGGCCTCTCTACTGTCTAGGGAGTCAACAGCTTCTCTCAAATTAATATTGTCTGAAAACTTACATAATATTCTTTCAAGTCCTTCAGATATAATAAGGGATAGAACTTAGCCTAAATATGATTACCTGTGTTTGGATGCTCAATCTGAAGTGCTTCTAGGAATCTGATCATCAAGTTGAGCACCTACAAATCCAAATTAAGGTAAATTATGTCTGTGATTAGGTTTGGTTATTATGACTAATGTCAGGGAGTAGCAGAAGCAGGCTGCTCAGCAAGGGGAACAGGGAGCTAAACATTAAGGCAAGAAAGAGCAGAGACAAGGAGCAAAGGCTCACAGCACCCCAACAAGGCGAGCAGGACAGGTCCAATGACAGTAACAAGGTTCAGCTAAGAATCCAATCCTCAGAGCTACCAGGCAGGTCTAAGGTCAAGACAGGAAGCTGGGTCAGCAAGTGAGTGACAGGATCAGATCTGAAGACAGTAAACAAGGTCAGATACAGCCCAGTGACAGACAAGTCCACAGAGATTAGACAGGTCTGGGATGAAGGCAGATTGGCAGGTCAGGGCTGGAGTCACAGGGGCATATGGCCAGACATGGGCAGTGAAGACACAGTAGATACTGAAGGTGAGGGCCGGAGTTTCAAAGGACTTCCCAAGCAAAGGGGATAGGCTGTCACTTCTCTCTGCATTGTCTCACACAGCAGTTTCTCTGGTGCAAGGCTACGCAGCTGCACTGTAAAGGCTGGCCAAGTCACAACAGCCTTCTCACCCAGAAGGGAGAATACGTTCAGGTCCCTGCCACCGAATTTCCACCCCTACCAGAAAAGTGGGTTTCAGCTGACCTACTGTACTCTGTGAATACCCTTATCTTTTGTAACTCTTTCTTATGATCTACTTTTTGTGTTTAGGACATGTGTTTGAGGAAAAAAGGGTTTGCACTGTAACCAACACAGAGTGTTTCTGGAGAAATTTCCAAAGCCTGTTTACCTCTAGCAACATACATTATTAATATATTTGCAGGTTTTAAGTATTTGAGATATATCACACTTACATTCATTATATTAAATACACATGCATAGAAATATATACATATACATATTTATCTATGTTGCTTATTGTACACACACATACCTATATTAATGTTTAACCTGACATACAGCCAATTTGTGTTAAAGTTTATTCTCAGTACTTCAATTTGTGTGTACAATGTGGAAGACAACCTTTGTACACAGAATCCAAAGTGGTATACTTAAAGCAGAGAAAAGGTCAAAACAAGGTTAATTGCATTTCTTGACATTTCACAGAAATATGAGTTCCCTGCATGGTAAAAGTTTAAAGGAGCAGCTGGCAATACTGGCAGAAAACTACAGAGTTGTCAAAAAATAATATATCAACACAAAAGATAAAAGCTGTATGTTAAGAGTAATTAGTAGGGCATTGTAAAGTAGTGGGAATGATACAATTGCAAGTACAATGTTAGCTCAATAATGATGAAAATAACCCAACTGTTTGTTTAGTGAGAGTGATCTTTTTTTTCCCCTAAACATACCCTATTTAGAAACTGGAGAGGAGAAACAAAACCAGAAAAAATGATTGCTAATGGCTTTCAAAGTGCTACAGAATTCAAAAGCTTAATAGACAGAAACACATGTAATTAAAATGAATAAGCATATTTAAAAGAGTTTCTCCTATTAAAAATCTAATTTTTGTTCCAACTTTTCTGCACTTTACATAGTAAAGTTGAAGTCAAAGAAAAAGAGCCAAAGGGTAAGACTTGGAAACAGCCATTAAATATTTTTTCAATAAGGAAAAACCTCAAACATATTTTCTGGACTACAAAATTTTTGACAATTGTATCTTAAAAAAATTTAGAAAGAAACCACAACTGGGCTTCTAACACATCCTGTTTCATAAAGAGTTGTCACTGAGGTCTCCTATGTGCAAACTGTTTTAAGCTCTGATGTTTCTAGATGCCTTTTGATACTGTGTTCCCCCAGCCTCAATGGCAGCTGTCTCTCTGCTGCTTATTGCTTGCCAAATGGCCATTTCTATGATATCCAAGGGACATTTCTCTCCACTAACTCAGATTGTAATGTTAACAGGCCTTAAACTGACCTTTGCAGGTTAGTGGATAGGGTACTCTCCAGCCACTGAGAATCTGAAACACAAGAGTGGTGTGACATTGGTTTGAGCAGTTTTTCTGCACAAGGAGGAGGGGCACCTGGTATTGGGTGGCCAGGCTGCAAGAGACTTGATAACAGAATTGAAGGCTGTTGCAGAAGTGTGATACAGTTTACCCTGTCCACAAATTTCTCTGTGACGCCTGACAAGTGTTCATCTGCTTTGTATTTCCAAAATGGAGACAATAGCACTCTCCTACTTGAGTGGGCTAAGGGAAGTTGGGGGCACCATAATGACTGATATATCCAGATACGACAACATGTGGTCATGTATAAGAGGAAAATTTTTATTCTGGTTATTTTGCAGCACCCTAAAAAGCTCCACTAGCCTTGGATGTAACTACTGCATTTCTTCATCACAGATGACCAGTGCTACAGCACTGTGATGGGTTATGAAAGGGCTCTGTTCTCATATCAGGACATTTAGAGATGTCACACTATACACATATCCACTGAGATTCAGTCTTACTTTTTTAATATTTGCAGATTTGATATTTCTTGTTATGGAACTTTGAAGACTACTCTGCCTTGCAAAAAGGCAAAACTAGCAAAGAGCATCAAAAAACTTTGGGAAAAAATTAGAGCTAAATGTAGATCATGGCACTTTCTTATTTTTTCTCTATTTTTAAGATCATGTACATTTCCCAGAAGATTAATGAACCCAGTTCCCAGTTTAAATTTTTGCTGGCATAATGAACATACTTTTTTTTTCTAATTCTATTCAGTTTTAATATATACAGCATATCTTTCATAGGTACTTTTTAAACAAAAATTAATGCCATACTACAAGATTAATTGCTGAATGGGATTGTAATGTTGTTTACACAGTTAAAGAAAAAAATCTATTGAAATAAAAATAATTTAGTAAATTCCTTATAGCAAACCTGCAGTTTATTCCACTTATGTGGAATAAGTGGTCTAAGGAAGAATAAGCAGGCAGATAAAAATGGATAAAAACAGATAAAAATAGAAAATACTGTTAAGTTAAATGTATTGAAGTCTGTACATCAGACTACTTGTTATTCTATTAAAAAAAAACAGGATAATATCTAAATCTAATTTGCCCATAAACCAGAAAGTTTATCTATAACTAGGCACAAGCTATATTAAAATACCTGTCGTGATATTACCTGCACAGGATTACCCACACAGCCCAGACATCATTGGTACTCAACATATATGGTGCATTTATTCTATCTAACTGTACTCAAAATGTTGTTGTGTCACCAGATAATTAGGTCAAAACCGCTGTGTTCAGTAGCAGACAGTCAGGTCTTGGGTAACAGGACTCTAATTATAAGCATTATAGCTGTTTATACTTTATTAAGCTTATGCTAAAGGTTTGAACTTTTTCATGGAAGAGATTAACAACTAACTAGATAGGTCAGTAAAAGCAACTGACAGATATCTGAGATGACACTGAGAAAAAAATTAATACATATTAATATACTCAGTTTTGACATTATGACCTTTTTATGACCAATATCTGTCTTTTGCATAGTATATTTCATATCAAGGCACTTTTACACTTCATATCTTTTAAACTCTGCTAGTCTAATATGCTCTGTTATATTGAAGAATTTGGGTCCCAAAGTACATGAAACATTCACCCTTTTGGAAAAAAGTCTAGACCTAGGTGTAGCACTGTGGTCTGCCAGATGCCATCCAAAGGATGTCTGTAGACTAAGCAATGAGATTTTATACTCTCGAAAATCAGAAATTACTTTACTACCCTTGCCCAACTCAAACTTCTTCTAAAGAGTTTTGATTAACATGAATTTATAAACAGCATAATACACCTTAAAATATTGTCAATAGATAATCAGGAGACTGGATACTATGAAAATTAGAAATATAGACCACATTTGCAAACTGGCTTAGCAGCACACAGACATATTTCCATCTCAACTTTCCCTGTTCATCAGTGTATTCCTCCTCAGCCTATGACAAGCAGCCTTTGAAAGCCATGACCATAATATAATGTATACTTCTTCAGTTCTCACTAAATGTAACCTGCTTTTGTTGATACGACTATATATAATGACAGGCTTTTTGTCCAGTCATAAAATCTTTATCAATCACAATAGTATTCCAAAAAAACCACCATGTATCGAATACAAATTATGAAACATCACAAAGATGACCAGTATTCAGAAAGTACTGAATGTTAAAATATTGACAATACCAAACAAGAAAACATTTCAAAGACCTTGACTTACATGCTTAGAAACAGAACTAGCTTTAATATTAATTTTGTTAAGCATGGTCATTTCAAGGCAAGAGCTGGACAATGGAAAGACACCAAATTCCTTAGAACATTACTTCTTAATATGAACAAAAAAAATAAAACATGGCCTTTTTTTAATTTCACAATGGGAAGCATCATGGAAAGTATTTTGAGAGCTTAAATACAGAAGCAAGCAAGGTCACAGTTTTTTCATTTGCTTAATAGCTAGAAATGCAAGAGCAGGCTGAGAATGGGGTAAACATCATGTTCTTTCCCATACCAGAGTCACTTGTACTTTCTTTGATACAGTTGTGGTACACCAAGAAATACTACAGGGACAAATTTTCATCACACATAATTTTCTTCTCAATAAAAGTTGTACAAATTGGATACTGTTCTGCAGAAGACAAAAGTCAAAGCCATTTTTTATGAACTCATAATAAAAACTTACCTCTTTTCTGCAATAAATCAGATCTTCTGCAACTAAAAGCTCTAATATTTGCAATGTATGAATGTTATTTATTTGTTGAATGAATAAATCAATTACTATATGCAAATTAAGATCTTACTCAAAGATAACACTGCTGAGCTGTGTACTGGAAAAGTAGTTTATCAGCCCAGAAAAACTGTCTGGAAGCAACCTCAAGACGATATCTGATCTTACCTATCATGGTGCAGGATCGCAGAATAGTAGAATGGCTTTGGTTGGAGGCACATTAAAGATTATCAATTCCATCCCCCCTGCCATGGGTAGGGACACTCCTTGCTAGACCAAGTTGCTCAGAGCCCTATCCAGCCTGGCTTTATATGCCGCAGGAGTGGGGCATCAGCAGCTTCTCTGTGTAACTACTGCCTTGCCACTCTCACAGCAAGGAATTTTTTAACAATATCTAGTCTAAAACTTCTCTCAGTTGGAAACCATCCTCCCTTGTGCTGTCACTACATACTCTTGTAAAAAGTTCTTCACCATCTTTCTTGTAGGTTCACTTCAGGTACTGAATGGCTGCAATTATGTCCCACCAAAGCCTTCTCTTCTCCAGGCTGAACAAACACAATTATCTCAGCCTTTCCTTATAGGAAAGGCTCTAATCTCTCTAAGCATCTTTTTGGCCTCCTCTGAACTCCCTCCAGAAGGTCCATGTCCTTCCTATGCTGGGATCCCAGAGCTGATGCAGCACTGCAGGTGGGGTCTCAGCAGAGCAGAGCAGAGGGGCAGAATCCCCTCCCTGGCCCTGCTGCCCACACTGCTCTGGATGCAGCCCAGGACACGCGTGGCTTTCTGGGCTGTGAGTGCCCATGGCTGGGTCAGGTCCAGCCTCTCATCCCCCAGCACCCCCAAGTCCTTCTGGGCAGGGCTGCTGTGATCTGCCCATCCCCAGCCTGTGCTGGTACCAGGGTTGCTCTGACCCAGGTGTAGCACCCTGCACTTGGTCTTGTTGAATGTTATTAGAATTCCATGGGCAAGATCAGTGGGGTCTATCTCATTAGAGAAATATGCAGACGAATCTAATACCAACAATGAGCAAGACTCCATGTCCTCCACACGAGCTCCTGGAGAGCTTCACTATCATGCAACTAAACCACAAATTATGCCACAAAGGAGAAAAAAAGAACATAAGGCAAATATAATTTAAAGGAAGACTGAGAATGAACAAGGCAAGAGGTACATAATTGCATCTTTTAATGTAACTATGACAATGCTGGCTTATTTATTTACAATTTGTTGATATTGTTGTATTGTTTGAGAATTTTTACAAATATTTTTATATATATTTTTAACAAAGATTTCTTATACATATTTTCCTATGGATGATATTTAAAACGCAAGTCAAAGTGCATGGAGGAACCATCACAAATGCTTTCCATTTCCTTTGACAGGAGAATCTGAGGGTCATGTTTCTGTGAAGGTTATTTGAGTTTTACAATCAGGATTTACTTCTTGCCAGTAGTCTCTAATATTTACTTAATATTTGCTGCTTTCATTAACATTTCAGTCAGCAAGTTTACTTGCTTTAACACTTGCAGAAGCAAATACAAAAAGAGCAAATATAAAATTTCGTGAAATATTTTTAAAGTTGAATTAAGCACTTAATTCAAATTTAAAAATATTTCACGAAATTTTCAACATTTACTTACCTCTAACATCATATTAGACTTCAAATACTGAACGAATAACTAATTCTAAAGTAAAATAAAAATAATGTATTGCAATATATAAGCACCTGCATGATTATTATGCCAATGAAATATCATTTAGAAACATTAGCCTGATTTTTTAAACTTACACATAATTAAGTCTTATGTAATGTGAAGCATTTCAAAGAAGTCACAAGATGTTACTTACATGTGACTTCTAATTAGAGTGCAAACAACATTGATGGCCCCTATATTTAAGCAGCAATAATATCCTAATCTACTCAAAATATGCCATGTGGATATTCTCAGCTCACTCAGAGAGAAAGAGAAAGGTTTTCTAACCAGGCAAGAGCCTGGGAAGCAGTTGGGAAAGAATGTAAATAATTCTCTAATCTATCTTGTTATTCACATGGTTTATAGATATGTTCTGCTACTGTGCGTCATTCACTGCACACCAATGGTGTGGGATGTTTTCACTCTAAGACCAATGAAATTAGTCTTCTCAATGTTCTATATGTATAGACAGGTGCATTTGAAATAACGAGAGTCATTTTCTTTGCCTTCTGATCTGGAGTCTCTCTGTTCCCATCCTGCTCAACGGCATCAATGCCAGACCTTCAAAAATAGTGCAAAATTCAAGAATTAAATAGATTGTTCTTGTGCCTCTCTAGTAACTATTAGGATGGAGTCTTTGAATCAAACAAGACCTATGGTAATACATGAGTAAAGTCAGCCATAGATAAATTGAAAGTCTGAAAGATATTGTACTCTTCCTATCAGCACTATCACCAGTAGAAGTATTCAAAGCAATATCATACAGCTTCTCTTCTTTTGTGCTTCATTCACAGTCTGGATAAACCTAAGCCTATACATAATCCAATTACTCTTATTTTTAATGAGTTTAAAAAACTCACAATAAAAAAATTAAAAATCGCCACACCTTTATATAAATATAAAGCCCTAAGCTGTGACCTGGAATATGCAGAAGAAGCAGATTAAATTACTTAAGAAGCTACCAACTCAATATAGTTGCTCTTCAATTGGGTTTCATGTGTCCAAGTGTTAAGCAACATCAAACCATAATACATTAACCCAATGTACCACAAAAGCACTGTTTAAATGGGGCAGCTATCCACCACAGAATGCTGCATCTGGTTGATATTAAACCTTAAGTAGTGATTAGAGTAATGGAAAACAGAATTTTGTTGGGTTTTTACAGAGACAAAAGCTGAAAAGTTGTTGATCTCTGACACTCTTTTACTGTCAAAAGGGGGATATTTGGTGCCAAACATCTGAGGACAAAAAGTTGGTTACTGAACACTAAAATGTAGGTCACTCGAGATCTGCCAAACTTGTTACATGCATAGAATAAAACTATTATTTGTGTGATTAGGACTCCAGTTTGCTAAAGAATTATACTAAAGTTATATTCCTGCATCTGAGAGTTTTGTTGCAGCACAACAATCAGTGAAAAAAATATTCTAGGAGGCTAAAAAAATTTAGTCTCTTTTGTTAGCGTTGCCTGCTGAAATTGTACTTCATAGTTACCACATATACCAAAACTCAATATTCCATATATGTATAGCTGTATGCACAATTTATGCATGGAAGTTGCAGTTTACTAATCTAGACCATCTGTTTTCCCCAGTATCTGAGTATTGCAGACTCAAACACTGTTTGGTATTGGTCCAAAAAGCTGCTCTAAAAAATTATTCCTGATAAGCTTATAACTTGAAAAGAACAAAAGCTCAAGATAAACAGCAATGTATTTGGTCTGCGAATCAGATGCAAGAAAGAGACTAACAGTGTAAATCACAGAGATGTTCAAGGTTAGCTTGATGGATGAGAAATGGAGGATGAATTCTACTGTTCTGGAGCGTTCACAGAGTGCAGACTCTGTGAAGATCTCTTGTCTTGGTGAACAACTTGCCTTCTCTTTGTGCTGTGAAGAAAGCCTCTGCAGTAAACCATAAGAAAATACATAACTGTTAGATCAAAGGTGCTTCTAGCCCACCAATTTGGGCAGTGCACAGAAGTGGATGCTTAGGAATTTTAAAAGGCTTTTTGAAGTTAAATTATTTTAAAGTATAGATGATGAGAGTAACTGAACACTGGCACAGATTACCCAGAGAGGTTGTGGAGTTTGCATTCTGTGAGGAACTCAAAAGCTGTCTGCTAGGAGACACTCAGATGTTGTCTTCAGTGCAACATAATCTTATCTTCTTTAAGACTTCTCACACTCCCGAATTTTGAGGAAAATGTAATGAAATTTCTAAATTTTTTTTTCAGTGTGTTTTTCTGAAAAGCCATACAAAAAGCAAAGTTGAAATTAACTCAAATATGTCCTTTCGGGGTTGCTCTTTGTAGAGATGCTTGGATATGAAAAAAAGCTATTATATATGTAAATAGATAAGAGTTTGTAAAAACACTTAATCTTCTCAAAGCTATTTCACAAGCTATTCAAGTGCTGTAAAAATCTAAAAGGTATTACTTCCAAATTCCCTTCCCACTAACAATTTATGGTATATACTGCATAATCCCTGTGTCTAACTATGAATAATGAGAATGGCTCAATAATTCCTTGAAATAAAAGGTTTTTTTCCCTTTTAACATCACAGTTACCATGAAAATTTTATCATTTCTTTAAGAGAATACATTTATAGATGTAACTAAATATCAAAATTTTAATTCTCTTAACCTTTTGAAATTGGAAATACCTGCTATATAAATATTAACCCTTTCACAACTCTCTCTTAACCATATGCAGAAAGCTTAGATTTTGCATGGATTTGGTTTAATGTGTATACCTTAGTCATGTATGTGTATACTAAACATTCAAATCTAAAAAAATACTTATTCTTTCCATATATTGGAGACTAGAAAAAAATTAATAACTTCAAAAATCATCCTGCTTATCACCATTTTGATAAGGGTATTTTTGGTTTTGACTGTAGCAAATCCCTGTGGAAACAGAGTTCATGTGCCATCCAAGACCAAAAGCCCTCTCAGAATTAGAGAACTGTAATCAGCGACATGTTGAGAAATAAGTGACTGCAGCAAATCTTAAGTGAAATCTGAAGTGTACCACTTCAGAAACTTAATTTTATCCCTATTGTGATTACAAAAGTTTGACATTAAATTTAGTAGATCTCTGAAAATTTAATAAGTTAGCCCAATGAAACATGAGGAGGTGTCCAGCGGCGCGTCACTTTTCCCATCCTGACCAACTCCCGAGAACGCTGCTTGGCGCCTCAGCTCCTCGTCAGGGTCGATGTCGCCGCTACTTCCAGGCACTTCTGCGGCTGCGCTCCAGGTGGGCTGGCCGCGCTTCATCGTTGGCGCAAGGGAAGGAAACGAAGAGGCAGGGAATTGTCCAAACCTATCCGCATTGCGGCTGGGCGCTTTATTGGTCACAGGAGCCACATGGAGAAGCCGCGGCCACTCCCAGCTTTGCTTGGATGAATCTGGCCCCGAGGCTGGGGTGCCGTGGAGGGATATAGGGGTGGGACAGGGGAGGACTGGAGCTCTCCACCCAATGAACACAGACGCCGTGGCTGTGACGTTGCCACAATGGCCAATGGGCACATGACGGGGGCAGACACGGGGGTTCAGGGCCAGTGGGACCGCAGGAATGAGGTGACAAGCATGGAACTGCCGGGGACCGGACAGGGGAGTGGTCACAGGAGTGGCACGGGAGAAGACCCAATGGCCAGCAGCCTGGGGCTAACTTCCGTCAGGGGGAGACACCCGGGACACATGAGGACACATGGAACCGGTAACTAACAAAGACCAGAACCCCAAACCCAGGATGCAACAATATATAAAGACAGTTGCTTTGGTTTGGATCTCCATGCGATGGCCTCTTCTCCCAGCTTCTTTTGCTGTGGTGACTGTGGTGGCTGCTTTGCAGGTGGAGAGTGCCTGGAGATGATGCTGGAGCTGTTTTTTCCCTGGGTGTTTGGGGATAGGGGAAGTGGGGCAACAACTTTTTTATAACCATGTGGACTGGGGGCACACCTGGACTGAGGTAGTTGTATGAAGAGTGCTATTTAGGGAGATGCTGAGTCCCTTCTCTCTCTGCAGCGCCTGCGATTGGATGCAACGCTTGGTTGGTGGGATCACTGGTTGCATCCACTGGCACTGCATCACTTTGACTTACAGACTGTCCTGAAATGTAAGGTTTGCCTCCTGGGGATCCACCTGACTCCTGAAGGCGTGGATATGCAGGCATAATCCCCTCCCCAGGTCAAAAGTGGGAATGGACCCTGGATTTCTTTAGAGTCCGGATCCCTCACTAACACTAGAGGCCTCTCTTCCGGCTGGAGCTCCTGATGTTGTTTGAAGTGTCTCAGGGCTGGCGGTTCTGGTCTGTCAAAAGAGCAGTTTAGGAAATTGATGGTAAACAATGCCTTGCAGAGCCTCTCGTGTGGTGACAGCACTCGCACATCCCCCCACTGCTTCCGGAGGACCTGCTTCAATGTCTGGTGTGTTCTTTCTATTATGGCCTGGCTGCTGGGGGAGTGAGGAATCCCGGTCTTATGTTGGACCTCCCATTCCTGCAGGAAGTTACTGAACACCCTGGAAGTATAAGCTGGACCATTATCAGTTTTAATTGTGGCTGGGACCCCTAAGGTGGCAAGGGCGTGTATGAGGTATTTTCTCACGTCTGAGGCCATTTCCCCTGTGTGGGCTGAGGCAAAAACTGCTCCTGAGAAGGTGTCCATGGTTATATGGACATTCTTGAGTTTCCCAAATTCGGGGACTTTGGTGACATCCTTCTGCCATACCTCGCAACTGCGGAGACCTCTGGGATTCACACCTACTCCCAGTGTTGGTAAAGCTGCCTCCTGACAGTTGGGGCATGAGGCCACAATTTCCCTGGCTTGGTCATGCTGCAGATGGAACTGGCGTACCAGCCCCGGGGCATTTTGATGGAACTGCTGATGGCTGAGCCTGGCCTGATCGACTATACTTGGCTGGCCTCCCAGCTGTACTGGGGCTGCCCGGGTGTCTGCTCTGCAGTTCCCTTCAGCAATAAAGCCTGGGAAATCCGTGTGTGATCTCACATGCAACACATAAAAGGGATGCTCGTGGTGAGAAACCAGGAGAACCAATTTTGTGAGCAACCCAAAGATGACCTTATTTGGGACCTCTTTGATGACTGCACGTTGTGCTCTAGACACAGCTCCTGCTACATACGCAGAATCCGTTACCAGATTGAAAGGTTGATCAAATTTTTCAAAAGCAGTCATGACAGCATCCAACTCAGCTACCTGTGGGGAACCTTCCACTATCTTAACATCAGATTCCCACAGCTGAGTCTCTGGGTCCCTCCAAGTCACCACTGACTTGTGGGACTTCCCTGACCCATCTGTGAACACTGTCAGTGCTCTGACTGGCTTTTTACTTTGTAATTCTTTTGGTAACAATTTGAATTCTGTGTTGAACAGATGATGGCCAGGATGTCCAATTTGAATTTGGCCTGAGAAACTGTCTAGCGCAAACTGCAAATTCTCATTTTGCCTTAAAAGATGTTCGAAGGTCTCCTTGGTCATTTTCCCCATGGATGTTTAGATGGGGATGTGGATACATGCAAAGACACAGCCAGCTAGTACTTGCAGACAAGCCCTGGCCCGTATTATGAGCTGCGCCATCAGCTCTTGTGGCCTGGTGATACTTTTGGACTGTCTGTGGCCAAGGAACTCCCACTCTGTTATCAAGAGGGGGTCCCGTTGGCCCTTGTCCCACTGGAATATCATGCCATACAAATGGGGTAACTCACCCAGGATGATGAAGCGGAAAGGCAGCCCTGGTTGACAGCAATGGGCTTGCCTGTTCGCTATGGTGGTCTGGACCTTCTCGAGTGTGGCTCTGGCCTCCCGGGTCAGGACTCTTGGGGAACTTAAACCCTCATCCCCCTCCCTTTCTGCTAATAAGTCAAAAAGAGGGGATAGTTCCCTCGTGGTGAGACCCAGACATGGCCTGATCCAATTCAATGATCCGCACAAGCGCTGGATGTCATTCAGCGTCTTGGGGTTGTTACTTACCTGAATTTGTTGAGGCCTGATTGTTCAATTATTAATTTCCAGGCCCAGGTACTTCCAGGGTGGCAGCAACTGTACTCTTCTCTTTTTGCAACTCAAATCCGACTGCTGACAAGGCCCTAAGAGTGTCCTCCAGAGCTGCTTGCAGGACCTCGCTGTCAGGGGCACAAATCAGCACATCATCCATGTAGTGATAGAAAATGCAGGATGTCCACTTGGCACACATGGGGGACAGAACCCTGGTGACATACCACTGGCATATAGTGGGGGAACATTTAAGCCCCTCAGGTAGTACCGTCCAGTGGTAGCGCTTCATGGGGGCTTCTCTGTTGATGGAGGGTACAGAGAAGGCAAAATGGGGAGCATAATCCAGATGTAATGGAATTTGAAAGAAGCAATCCTTAATATCAGTCACAGCCAAATTATAATTTTGGGGTAGCATCAATGGAGATGGCATACCCGGTTGGAGAGAGCCCATATCTTCTACTGCTTCATTAATTTTTCTTCCTTCCCCACTATTTTAATTACAAACACCGGAGAGTTCCAGGGGATGTTTGTTTCTACTATGTGACCCTTTGCCAATTCTTCCTCCACTAATTTTGTGAGCGCCTGTAGTTTCTGTTTACTCAGCGGCCACTGCTCCACCCAGACGGGTTTATCTGTGAGCCATGTTAATTTCTGAGTGGGGCGCTCCTCAGTAGCTGCACCTAAAAATGCTGGGGGCTGGAAATTCCAATTTGGTACCCCACTGAGCCATGGCATCTCTTCTGCATAATGTAAATTTACAATCGATCACGAACAGACATACTGAGGCCAGCAGCCTGTTCAGACCCTTAATTTGAACAATATTTTTGGATTGCCTTGCAGGCTGTGGCCCGCCTAGTCCTAAGACTGGCGTGGCCACGCTCTGCAGCTCCCAGTGTGATGGCCACTTGTGTGGTGGGATGACCGTCACGTCTGCCTCTGTGTCCAACATCCCCTGAAGATAGGTAGAACACCCCTCGCACTTGAGTTTACACCACACGAGGGGTTTTTCCTCTCCCAACTTCCCAGCATAAAAGACTGAGAGTTCCAAGTCATTGCACAGAGCACAAGGAATAGGAATTGCCTGTGCAATAACCTGGCCCTTTGGTAGGAAGAGCGGGGGGCGGACACAGCGTGCCGTGAGATAGAAGAGCCTCGGATTAAGGGTGGAAATCACCGGAGGAACCTCTATCTCTAGTGGGGTGCTTTTTTTGTCCCCAATAATGAGGTACCTGCAGTTCAGAAGTTCTTCCTTCCTCCTGGTTTCACAGCGGCAGATGTGTGATAGAAGCTCTGCATCTGCTATGAAGAACTGCCAGTCCTGGGAATGAAAGTGTACAGAATTAGTGAGTCGGAGCCAATAAAGCTCCCTGATGTCTGTGGTTGAGAGGCAGCCACTTACAGATGGAACTAGATGGTAAATCGCAGCTCCCCTTGTGGCACCGCGACTTGCCTCATTTTTATCAACATGTGAGGCAAGTGCGTGTTCATTTCCTAGTTTTTTGGAATGGTGGGGTTTCTGTCCCCCCTCCCTCCTCCTGCAGTCCCGGACGGTGCAGTCTTTAGAAGTGCACAGCGATCCTGAAAGTGTCCTTCCTGATGGCAGTGGAAGCACCGGCGCGTGGATGGAAATCACCTTGGAGCTGAGTTCCTTGGAGGAGCAGTAGCCGATGCGACCAGCTTGTCTCTTGGTCTCTCTGGGGCCTCCTCCTCCATCAGGTGTGCTTTCAGGGTGCATTCCTCGATGATCTGGTCAATGGTTGGCGGTGGTGAGGCCGGTAGTGATAGGATGATTCTTTTGCACACTGAATTAGCGTTCATGTGCACCACTTCTAGGACCAGTCCGTCTCAGTGCTCAGGTCTCTCTACCCATCTCTTGACCGTTGCCCAGACTCTGTCTATGAAATCTGCAAAAGGCTCTGCAACACCTTGTTTAATAGCAGTACAGGGTACCACCGGATCCTTGGTGGGCATGCCCAGGAATGCACGCTCTGCTTCACTCCTGGACATGTCCAGCATGGCTGTTGGAACTCCCTGAGCGTGTAGTTGCCCTTCACTCCATTCTCCTGCACCCAGGAGATGGTCTAAGGTGATTGGTTCTTCCGCGAAATCCAGGCTGTAAGGCCCTTCTCAGATACCGGGAAGCAGTTTTTTCCACCTCCTCTCCCACAGGCTGTATTCCGATGGGAGAAGCAGGCAGCTAAACAGACGCTTAAGGTCTGCTGGCACTACGGTTCTGGATGTTAAAGTCGCTTTTAGAATGCCCTTTAAGAAAGGGCTCTGCTGAATTCACACAGTGTTTTGCAGACCCCTTTCACTGATTCATAGGGAAGGGGTGCCCATGTAGGGTTCTCTCCTCCCCTTGTGTAGGAGGCTGGAATGCGGAGCGACTGCTTGACTTCGTAGACTGGGCCCCGTCCCCTCCCCTCCCCCTCCCTCCTCCGCCCCTCCTCCTCCCCTCCCTCTGGGTATCTGAGGAGCAGGAGGACGTGGGGGCGAGGTGCGAGGGACAGGGTGGACAAGGCGGGGAGAATTTTCTCCTTGGGACAATGGTGCAGAGGTGAGAGAACCCTCCCTGTCGGGGGAGGGTGAGGCTGATGTTGCAGCAGGCAGGAGGTGGAAGGAGGGAACGCCCACCCAAGGGGGAACAGGGGGTGGGGTGGCAACCCCATACCTTGAGTAGGCGGTGCCCACGCCCACAGGGAAGCAGGAGGGGGTGGGGTCAAAGGTGGGGACAAAGGGGACAAAGGGGACAAAGGGATTGTGGGAAAGGGAAGCCCTGCCATGTGGCCACCCTCCATCTTGGGAAGACAAAGACCCAAGCCACGTGGTCGCGGCCTCCTCAGGGGAACAAAGAAAAGGGTTCAGGGAAACCTAACTGCGCAGGGTAGCGCTGAAATTGGGATTCTTAACTGGGAAAAAGGGATTGGGAAAGGGGTTTGGGGTCAGTTCCTCAGCAAAGTAGCCAATTTCTCCATCCCCCCGGGGATGCCGGGGGGGCTTGGGGGAGCCAGGAGCAGGGTCCACATTTGTGGAGCTGCCCTGCATCTCACAATGACAGGGTATCCCCCCCACCCACCCAGGATAGGGGAAGAAGGGGTAGGAGAGAAGGATGGGGAAGCGGTTTCAGGGAAAGCAATGGATTTTCTTGATGGCTTTTTTCCTTCCCGGTTCATGTTCCACGTGGACTCTGTTTTTACAACCTTTGATATTAATAAATGGAGCTTAGGGAAGCAGCTTTTTATGGAGGGATCTCTGTCGATTCCCTCTGCTACCCTGGCCCCTACACACTCCCAGAACTCTGCCTTGTGGGCATCCTCCGCAGTTAAGCATGGGAAGGAGAAAAACAGCCATCGCACAAACTGACCGAACTCTTGGGGTAGGGGCCCTTCACTGATAAAATCCCCTTGAGTGTAAAATTCCCTTTGTTGGGTAGATAGCACGGTCCCCATGCTATTTCTACCCACAACCCTGATGCAGAAAAAGAGGGGAAAAAACCAAAAAAACGCGAAAGTCCCTGGCGGCCGCCACTCATGCTACGTGCTGCATGTTCCGTACCCTCGGAAGCATGACAAAGCCCACCCAAGTGATGGAGAGTATAGCCCGGGTACCCTCCCATCGCTAGGCACTCACCAAATCAAAATCTTCGCAAATAAAACTGCTACCAAGGTTTTTTTTCCCGGGAAGCATCCATTCTTCGGCTTTCCATGGCCGCAAATGGTTATGCTTCCAGCCCCACGTGGGAAACACAGTGTGTTTCCCTGTGGGTGGCGGAGACGTCACTGACTTACTTTGGGGGCTCTTTTCCCATTTTCAGTCCTGTGCAGAGCACTTTTTCTGCGGACTGCGACTCTGCAGTGGCGTTTCATGGGTTTCATGGGTTCCATGGGTTTCCGCATGGATCGCGCTCACTCGTCTCGGTGGCATTGCTTGCTGGTCTCGGCGGCGGCACGGCTTCGGTGCTCTGTGGTGGCTCTCCACCTGCGCTATGACTCTGCGTTGGCCATGGCCCTGACATTGGTCGCCACTTCGAGCAGTGCGTCACTTTTCCTGCCCCAACTGGCTCCCAAGGACACTGCTTGGCGCCTCAGCTCCTCGTCAGGGTCGATGTCGCCGCTACTTCCAGGCACTTCTGCGGCTGCGCTCCAGGTGGGCTGGCCGCGCTTCATCGTTGGCGCAAGGGAAGGAAACTAAGAGGCAGGGAATTGTCCAAACCTATCCGCATTGCGGCTGGGCGCTTTATTGGTCACAGGAGCCACATGGAGAAGCCGCGGCCACTCCCAGCTTTGCTTGGATGAATCTGGCCCCGAGGCTGGGGTGCCGTGGAGGGATATAGGGGTGGGACAGGGGAGGACTGGAGCTCTCCACCCAATGAACACAGACGCCGTGGCTGTGACGTTGCCACAATGGCCAATGGGCACATGACGGGGGCAGACACGGGGGTTCAGGGCCAGTGAGACTGCGAGAATGAGGTGACGAGCACGGAACTGCTGGGGACCGGACAGGGGAGTGGTCACAGGAGTGGCACAGGAGAAGACCCAATGGCCAGCAGCCTGGGGCTAACTTCCGTGGTGGGGGGAGACATGGGGGACACACAAGGACACATGGAACTGGTAAGCTAACAAAGACCAGAACCCCAAATCTGAACCCAAAACCCAGGATGCAACAGAGGTGGTCTGTGCCTGTGTTACTTGCTTTCTCCCAGTGGACTAACTCAAATTTATTGGAGCTTATATATTTATAAATGCATGTATATACTTAACAAAATCAACAGTCAAGTGAAGAAACAATTTGTGAGGACTTTTTCCTTTTTCTTTTCCACTGTCACGTTGGTTTTGTGCTTTTTATGTTTGTTTATTAAAACCCACCTTTATAATTGTCTAACCTTGGTCTGAAAATACGAAAGCAGAAATTATTGAGACAGTTTCATAAAGACTATGAAAGAAATAGATGTCAGTGATTAAAATTGCTGTGTTTGTCACTGAACAGCTATTGCTTATCAGAGATCTGTACCTTGCTTTCAAATTTCCTACAGCACATTCTGTCATCACCCTACACCTGTCTCAGATAATACACATTAAAATTGTTCAGACACTAGGACAATTTCAGCTGTCTATGGGTACCACAAAAATCAAGCCCCACATAATTCCCTCCCCTGAGAAGGAACAGTACATCAACAATCTCAGTAAAAACTGGCCTATTTTTTAAAGGGTCTAGGTTTTTTAAAGTGGTGCTTACTGCACTTCACCTGTGTATGTCCCAATAAACAAATAACATTTCTCTAATAATTTTTTAGGGTGCAAAGACCAACACCTTATTAATTTACCATTTCAATATTATCCATTTGGAGCAGATATCTGGAAGATTTTTTAATTTCTACTGGCTGGAAAACTTCAAAGTAATTGCTACTTTATGGGATGGACAAGATTTCTTACGCTGTTGTCCTGATGTATCACAAAGATCAGGTAACATCAGGGTATAAGAAATCTTCTGCTGTGAAACACTCACAGTTTCTTCTGGCTGTCCCACAGTTTCATAACAGCATATACTCTGAGGAATAGCCAGCAAAACTTTGTGGTCATTCTTACACTCTCACTGAGGAAATTCCAAATTCTGCATGCAGGGACATTATCTCTGCTAATGCCCATTACATTATTTCTAAGGAGAACAATTTCTATCACTTTGCATCCCCAGTAATCTGGGTATCACAAAAGGATAGATAAAAGAGTGTCTTAAGGGTCAGATTTCACTTAACATTCAAGTGATTTCTCACTAGGTTGAGGAGAACCAGCATGGAGAACATAGATCGGGCATGATATGCTATAGTTGCCAAAATGAAACATTGCCCTGTGAGTGATGTATTCTGACAGCTTCACACTATATTTCTAAAATATAACTGGGAAACGGCAAACTTTAATGTACCATTGAAGAACAGTCATTTTTTTTCAAGGTAGGATGCAGTCTGCTCACCATTGACAGGTCATGCTACAAGATGCATGCATTCTTCAACAGAAGAATATCTACTACTAAGCAAGAAACCAAGGAGTTAAAATTAAGTTTCTTCCATCAAAAGGGAAAACATTGTGACCAAAACAAACTCTGAGATCTTCCTTCTGACAATCAGCATAGTCTGTCTTTTGTAGCTTCTGCTGTACCCAGTCAATCTGCTTTCTCCTATATTTCTTGGCAAAGTATTGGGCTACATTGGTGGTGTTCTAAAATTATTCTGGGTTATAGAAGACAGAAAGAAGCACACAAATTCACACTCTATTCACTGCCAAGTCAGCGCATTCTGTGTTTATGATTGTTTAAAAGGGTCATACAGAAAGCTAATCTTTATGAAGCTCCAGAGGTAAGGGAGGTACAGTATCTCAGAATAACTAATACATCTCTTATCTGCAAATAACACTGGGAATTTCTCCATCTCTCTCAGACAAATTATTAATAGTTCAGGAATGACTGATTCAAAAAGGTTTGTGTACTCGTTATCAATGGTAAGACAACATCCAATGGTCAGAGAAAGTTGCCCTAAAGATTTAATCTAAATCCAGATTTTGCCAAGTCTAGGATATCTCCTGTACTTAGACTCTCAGAATCCTTCCCATAAGTTTGCTTGGAAAAAGGAGGGTTTGTCAGTGGCCAGTAATTAACTAAGTCAGATTTCTTCTGAATTTATCAGTGTTGTTTGTCTGATTTATTTTGGTGGGAAAGAACATCATCACTGCTTCAATCTCAGTAGTAAGGCAAGAGACAGACAGCATCTTCCTCAATATTATCCATAAAAGCTTAGTGGCTTAGGAAATTGACTCATTATGCTCCAAGCATCTTCCTGAACATGGGTGATCTCTTTCGCAGATTGACTTTTGATCTTTCCTGTGGATTGCCATATTTCAATTTAATTAATTTATTTAGATGCCTGTGCAATACATTAGTAATGAGCTACTTCAAAAGCAGAGCAAAAAATTCTCAGTGAATGGAATATTTTCATAGGCTTAGGCAATTTCTGTATCACAGTGCCTGTTTTTTCTTTAGTTTCACACTACCATCCTTCTGCCTATCTCTGGCACAGTACTTCAGAGAAATACATGTAAAAACACTCTACATTTTCAACACTTTGATTTATAGATTTCATCTATACTGCAGTGTCTTTGTAAAATCTATGTAAATCTGAAGCCGAGATCAGGTACTTAAGTATTTTTTAGATGGAGAAACACTACAAATTTAACATCATTCCTCAAGAAAAAGTCTGTGTAGAAATAAAAACCTCTTGTATGTACAGATTATTTTAAAAGACATGTTACAATTGGCACAATATACAAACATATGGGTGACAAGAAATCTATAAGAAGAAGTGAGAAAAGGAATATTTGGACATTTTCTTTGAGTTGTTACAATAAAGATAGTGAAGTGTTTTAAAATTATGAACCTCATTGTTATGACTAAAAACCTTGTGAAACCTTGTTATTATAGGAATTAAAGTATTAGCTTAGTGAAGCCTCTGATTTCTGGATGTTTTAGGTATGAACTTCCAAAGTTCTGAGGTTAGAAATTCTGAGGTGTTTTAGAAGACTCTGAGTGAACCTAATATCCTACAAAGATTCAAGCTAAAACCACAGTTGTAGTGTTTCCTCACCAATTTTGAAGATTTTCTCACTTCACCTGTTTTAAATGCATGGTCACCCACACAGAAAGAAGTTCTTCCCCATATTTAAATTGAACTTCCTGTGCATCTGCCTGTTGCCTCTTATCCTATTGCTTGGCACCAGTAGGAAGAGTCTGCCTCCATCCTCTTGACAGCCTTCCTTTAGATATATAGATACTTACAGACATTGGTGTGGTCCAGCCTGCCGCAGTCCTTCTGACGGGCTGCACAGCACTCTGGGGTATTGGCCACTCCTCCCAGCTTTCTGTTGTCAGCAAACTTGCTGAGGAGGCCTCAGTTCCTTGATTCAAGTAATGAATGAATAAGTTAAACAACCTCAGGCCCAGTATTGAACCTTGAGGCACACCACCAGTGACAGTGAAATGCTGGACATGACCCAGCATTGTGCACTCACAGCCCAGAAAAACTATTATTTCCCAGGATGCATCAAAAGCAGCAGGTCAAAGGAAGTGATTCTTCCCAACTACTCTGCATTAGTGTGACCCCTACTGCATCCAGATCTGGAGTCCTCAGCCCAAGTAAGCACATGCACTTGGAGCAGAGGAGAGTCACAAGGATAACAGTAGGGCTGAAGTACCTCTCCTGTGAGGACAGGCTGAGAGAGTTGGGGTTGGTCAGCCTGGAGAAGACAAGGCTCCAGGCAGACCTTGTAGTAACCTTCCAATATTTAAAAGGGGGCCAATAAGCAAGATGGAAACAGGTATTTTAGCGGGGCCTGTTGTGACATGACAAAGGGTGGTGATTTTAAACCAAAAGAGGATAGATTCAGACTAGATTTAAGGAAGATTATTGTGCACTGATGGTGGTGAAACACGGGGACAGGTTGCCAAGAGAAGTGCTGGATGCCCCATCCCTGGAAACATTCAAGGTCAGGTTTGATGCCCTGTTTAACACCTCTGAGCAACCTTATCTAGTTGAAGATGTCCCTGCTCAGTACATGGGGGTTAGAACAGAGAACATTTTAAGGTCTGTTCCAGCCCAAACCATTCTATGACTCTATGATTACTCCCTCAGTGTAATCACCCATACTTGATTGCATAGTTTACTTTGTATCAAATAATAGCATTTAAATAGGAGAAGTCAATAAGACATCTGGGTAAGTTATTTTTATATGCCAGTGGAAAGCAGTTTACCATAAAACCCTGATTTTGTATTAGTAAATTAACAAATACTCTTAGCATAAAGACATTTAGAAAATATTATTCACTGGTGGAGTAGTTCAAGCCTGGAAGAGGTTTCACAGAAAGGTTGTGTAATATCTATCTTTGGAAATATTTCAAAGCAAACCTGTTGCTCTGTTTTGAGCAACACATTAAAATCCTTAGGTCCCTCCCAACCTAGACTTCTCTCCATCACTTATTTAAATGAGACATACATGAGCATCTGATTACCGATTCTTGACCATGACCAAATGTTATTGCGATTAAATATTCTGGGAGTGATTTGCAATAAACTCAGAAGCCTTACAAAATGCTCACAGGAATTATGTATTTGATTAATGTGTGTTGTTTCTATTGTTGCTGGCAAAATTCCCAGGGAAACCCGTCCTTATCATTTTTTGTTCTGCTGATCTACACTTCTAGTTATTAAAATAGGCTGTTACTGTAGTGTTTGCACATGGCAGATTTAAAGTTGTCATCAAGACAAGCATTTGTCTCTTAGGGAAGACTTACGTGGAAGAGCCTTGGAATCTAGTGGAAAACAGTGTTTTAAAAACAAGCTGTTTCACAGTAATTGGTATCTGGTAAAATTGTTTTGCAGAGCCATGAAACAGTTTCCATTTATGTACTCCATCTCAAATTCTATTTGTTGTCACATTGCTTTTGACACAACAGAGTATAAACAAGGTAAATATTGAGGGGTAAAATAAAAATGAAAACTTAAAATGTGAAAAGACAAAGTAGTGCGAATGATGAAATATTCTTAAGTTTGTACTGCTAAACTCATTTTGACTAGGCAACTTGAAAGTATCTCCATTTGTACATTCCACTTTTTTTTTTTTTTTTTTTTTTTTTTTTTTTTTTTTTTTTTTTTTTTTTTTTTGTATTTCCAGTCATGTTTTAAGCAAAAAATATCTTGCAAATGATATGTATTAACTTGCCTTTACCATAAAGACTTTTCAGACAGTCATGGACATTGAGAGATAAGCCACTGCCATTTACTTCAGAATATTGCTAAGCACAAACACATTTGTCACACCACAGATGACACACTGCAGCATCACTCCCAGCGTCAATTTCCAGTAACTTTTCTGCAGTGCTCACATTCATATTGCCCAAGTGCAGGTCATACTGTATCTAACTGATGAAGAACAGCATGTACCCACTCAAAGTATGGGGTCAGTCAGCTCAAAAAGGTATTGTTATTCATGAATATGTATTCAATTATTTTGAGAAGTATTTAATCATTTCACTTCAATTAGATGCATTTTAAATACTACATTTCAAAATAAAGGCAATGTGAGAGATATTTAGTTTAAATCTTTATTAAGAAGCAAATATAATTTCCAAAAAAAAATGTAAATAATTTAAGGTTTAGAGGCAATTTCACTGATTTAGTGAGTCTTTGTATATAAATAATATCCTCCTACATCCTTCTAATGGCTATAATATTAATTCCTGTGTTTATTTCTGACCATTATTTCACTTGTACTTGCTCCTATAGTTCAGTACAAGATGATATTGCAAGATTAGATGCCTCAAGTGTTATACAAATACCTGATTTTAACTCCAGTAAGTCTCATGAAAATTCATACCTGTGCTTCATACAGTCAGAATGGCCCCATGATACAAACTAAACAAGGAAAAAGATTTGAATGACTCCTCTGCTCTTGCTTAACATAGTATCCCTCTTCCTGAAATGGAAGGACATGTTCTTACATCTGCTAATTTTCTTCCCGGTTCTTCAAGATGTATGGATCTTCAGCTCTGGATACAATAGGTAACTAAGAAGATGAGCTCCTTTTGATCTTCTCATCCAATTCTCATCAGACTGCAACTGTCCCAGACTTCTGCATCTCATGTATTACAGTACTGCAGATGATTATATTTCTCTATATTCCTGCAGTGGATAGATACCTTCATGCATGTGGGGTGCTTAAATGCTGAAATGCTGTGAGACACAAAAAAATTGGTAGCTGGTGGATGGCACAAGTCAGGCTGTGCACCACACAGTATTACTTTGCTGTAGTTGGCTGAAGTCTGAGATACAAGGTAGATGCTGCATGTATGAGATACCATAGTTGCAACAGCAAGAATAACAAAGGTAATTAAAATAAAATAAAATAAAATAGGTATAAAGCATACAACCAAGAGTCAAAAAGTGCCAGAAAGGGCAATAGCGTTCAACAAGGAAATGTCAAAATCTGCCTGGGTAGCATTTTGTTTACAGAAAGAGATGGTCTGTTAAAACCCTTCAACTATCTTGGTGTCTTGATGATGAATTTGGTCAGTTTAGTGATGTTCTTTTAGGGAGTGCTCAAACTAGATGCAGTAGTCTGATGTAGTTTAGCAAGGGCCAAGCAGAGGCATAATCTCTTCCCTTGATTTATGAGCTATGCTCCTATGAACACAGCCCAGGATACCATTGGCATTCTTTGCTGCCAGGGCACACTGCTGGCTCACCTTCACCTTGCTACATTCCAAGACTTCCAGGGGTTTAACCCCAGGCAGCAGCCAAGCCCCACACAGCTGCTCACTCACTCCCCCACCAGAGAGAGAATTCTTGAAGAGAATTTGAATGGTTAAAGCTGGAGAGCTCATAGGCTGAGGAAGACAGTTTAATAGGGAAAGCAAAGGCTGTTCACACAAGCAAAACAAACCAAGGAATTAATTCAGTGCTTCCCATGAGCAGGCAGGTGTTCAGCCATCTCCAGGAGAGCCAAGCCCCATCATGCCTGGCTTATGTGGTTAGTTGGGAAGACAAATGACATCACCATAAATGTCCCCTCCTTTCCTGCTTCTTTCCCCCACTTTATACACTGAGCATGATGTCACATGGTCTGGAGTATTCCTTTGGTCAGTTGGGGTCACCTGTCCTGGCTCTGGCTCCTCCCAACCTGCCAAGCACCTCCAATCCCCTCCCCAGTGTGGCAGTACCAAAAGCAGAAAAGGCCTTAGCTTTGTGCAAGCCCTGCTCAGCAATAACAAAATCATCTCTACATTATCAGTCCTGAGTTCAGCACAAATCCAAACCACAGCCCCATACCAGCCACAATGAAGGAAATTAACCCTACCCCAGGCAAAAGAGGTCAGGGCATCTTCCATATCTTCTCCCATGTTGGTCAGCCCCCAGCTGTCTTCCTAAGCAAAATAATTTGCATTTGCCCTTGCTGACATTCATTAAATCCTTTGTCAGCCCACCCCTCCAACCTGTCTGGGTGTTTCTGAATGCCAGCCCTGCCCTCAAGAATATGAACAGGTCTCCTGTTTTGGTGCCACTTGCAAACTTGACGAGTGCACACTCTCACTACCTTCAGAACATTGATGATGGTGTAGAATACGGTATGTTTCAGATAGAGCCCCAAAACGCTACATTTGAAGTAAGGCTGAAGTACAGTACAAACCATTACCCACCCACCTACAGGCCTGGTGACCCAAATTGTTTTTAACTCACTGAGTTCTATATCCATGTAGACTGCAACATTTGGATGCAAGAGTATGGTGGAGAAAGTTTCAGAAGCATTGCTACATTCAGCATAAAGGTCACCTACTGTTATCACCTCCACTCACATCAATAATAGTTCATTATTGATTATTTATTTAACCATGTTAAAATAAATAAAAGTTTAACCAATGGTAATTTAACCAATAAATGGTTATAGTCACTTTTTTCCTAGCATGGAGTTATGAGATAACCAGATAGCAGAAGCCTCTCCCAAAGCACTGAAGTTGCTTTTTTTACTTTTCTATGCTTCAGATTTCTAAGAGTTTCCTTAACATTTGGTGCAAGCTAGGATGCAGCAAAAAAAAACCATAAAAGAAAGTATGAAATGGTGACACTGCAGTTGAAGTGGAAAAACTCAATTCCACTATGGTATTGAATTAGGTCAAAAGTCTTAAACATGATTGACATATTTTTGAGAATTCTAGGCACAATGGCAATAGAAGGTCAATTCTAAAAATGCCATGTTCTCCTCGGTTCATTTCATCATCTATTTTCTGGAAATCAGTAAAGCTTGAAATTAGAGATCACTGGTAATATCTGCTCTTCTGAGACAGAGACAGAACCTAACACGAAATTCAAACAATTAAGGCTTCAAGGCTTACTGAACAGAGTCCTTAATACAGCAACACTTGTTTGTTTATACAACACAAAACTTACAGAAGTTGAGAGTATAATGCACCTCGACAACAGTAATAATGTGTGTTAGTAACAGTAGATATAAAAATTCTCATAAAAATCACTTGCAAATGTGAGGTTACTACTTGTACAGATATCCTGTTGAATTTTGTTACCTAATTCTCTCTGAACACTATGGTACATACCACTTCCTGGAGGCAAAATAAATCTAACTATATCTGAACATCCAAACATCAAGGTTCTTTATTCTCCCAAAGTTAAATATTTCAAATTCAAAGATCCAAATAAATTAGACTTATAATTCACAGTTATGAAACCAATTTACCCATTGCTAGCCATTATCAACTGCAAAAGAAAGATGGTGGTAAGAGTGTTTCAATTTGCCATTGAACATATAATTTGAAGAACTGGAAAAAAATGCACAAACATTCTCTGAAGTTTCTTTTCCCAAGCAGCTCAAGCCTGATGCCGAATAACAATGGTGCCCTCTATAACTGGGCTACGTCTTACCATGAGCAGCTGGACACTGTACAAGCTGTCATTCCAGTTCAGGACTCAAATTACAGAACTGAGCAACTTTTAATTGGAAGTTGGATAATCTCCTAGGTTTCAGTGGTGACAATGCCAAATTTCACTTTCAAATTCCTAGAAGCTGGTACCTTCTATGTGTACATGACTGCTTGTGTGCACAAAAGCATATATATTTATGGTTCTGAGTGCCTCCATATAAACTTTTTTAAGAAGCAAAATTAGATTTGAGACATCATTTCAAAGAATTAGTGCATTTTACCACAAAAAAAAAAAAAAAAAAAACACACCACATAACACACCACATGTCCACCTCTGAAATAATTGTTACATGTAAATAATTAGTAAAGTTTATCAAAAGAGATGTTGTCAAATTTGAGGTAAGGAATAAGGAAATCTCTCACTTCTCATATGGTCCTTAAAGATAGCTTATTTTTACTTACGAATTAACAGACACTAAGCAATCTATACTACGAAATATAAATTCTGCTTTAGCAAAATGATGTCAAAAATACCAGAAAAGACGTTGGAAATTAGAAAGTCATAGACTTTTGCTATGACCATATGGTTTGTTTCATCTCATCTGCAAGTTATTTAACAGATTTGCATTTTCTGTTTCTAAAGACAGAAGGAAAGAACCCCTTAGTTGCCTCCTCTTTTTCTAATTCCAGAGGGATATATGACATTTTAGAAAGAATACACCACACAACAGGAAACTTATTCAAACCAGATTAATTTGAATATGTGGTTGTTAGATAATAATCCAAGCAAAACATCTACAAATGTTCATTAAGATGTCACTGATCTATATTAGCCTTCCAAATAGAAATTAGTATTTCAAACCAGGTAGGCTCCAAATTACATTAACACAAGAGAAACTTGATTGCCTTAGAGCTATCTTGGAGTTTATTACTTTTCAAATTATACCTGGCATGATTATTGTGGACAGAGGGGTAAAAAGTTTGTGCAAAATAAACTAGTGAAAACATTACAATGAATAATCTATTGCTTGTTTTCTTATGAAAATTTCAAGATACATCTAGGTTCACATCAATTCAAGTAATCATGTGCATTTTCTGTACACAGGTAAGATAACAACAGTAGTTTTTAAATACAATTTTACCGTTTACAGGGCTGTAATGGAAGGATATATATTTAAGTTTTAAAAGTCCTCCATTAATTTCTTTGCCTATGAACACTTCAGTCATTCTGAACTGCGTAGTGAAGGAATAAAAATGTTATGGACCATTGGAAAAGTGTCTGTGCCAAGAGGCACCAGGCAGAAGAGAATGCTGGTGAAATTTCCTTCCTCAGTTCTACATTTTTCTTGGACAATTAAATAACAATATTATATAAGCTTTAGGGGCAATTGTGGAGACCAGTTTTAGCTTAAAAGTGTTAAGTATGAATCTGGACACACATTTGACATCTCTTAGGCTTTTGTATTCAAGTACTTGCAGCAGTGAAAGGTTAAAAGGGTAAAAGAGGCCTTCTTTCATATATAATTAAATGTTCCTTCATTTCAAGAAAAGCAGCAAGGAGGATTTAGAGATAGAATCATACAATAGTTTGGGTTGGGGGTGGTCCTTAAAGATCATGAAGTTCCAGCTCCCCATCAACAGCAGGAACACTTTGTGCTAGGCTAGGTCATTCAAGACCCCATCCAACTTGGCCTTGAACACTTCAAGGGCTGGCTAGTCCACAACCTCTCTGGGCAACCTGTTCTAGTGTCTCACCACCCTCACCAAAAAGAATTTCTTCCTCATATCCATTTAAACTTAACCACCTTCAGATTAAGGCCATTGCCCCTTGTCCTGCTGCTGCATGCCCTTGTGAATCATCCCTCTCCAGCTCCCTTGCAGGATCCCTGTAAGTACTGAAAGGCTGCCATAATGGTTTTCCAGAGCCTTCTCTTCTCCAGGCCAAACAGCCTCAACTGTCTCCTCACAGTCCTCAAGCCCTCTGATCAACTTAATGCCCTCCTCTGGGTTTGTTCCAACAGGCGAATGTCTTTCTTGTCTTGGGGGCCACAGAGCTATTTATCTTCAAACATCCCACTAATCATATGTAGAGGGTACTCATCTTAGTTCCCTCTCCATATGGGAGAAGTAGCAAACAAACTTTAGTCTCTTTAGAGACAGATTGAATTGAAATTCAGCCTCATTCACCCAGATTAAGTAGCCTGATCATGGGTCTTGTGGAAAAATATGGTCATTCCTCCTGGTACAATGCTGCACCGGAGTAGTGTAGTCTAAGACACAGGTATTGCTTCCAAATTTTAGTGAGCATAGAGAGAAGCCAAGACAACCAACTTCTTCCCACAGGCAAACTTTGAGGTCCTTATGTGTATGCTCGTTGACAATTGCCTAAAGACTTTGGGAGTTTTCTAAGGAAAATATTAGCAATCCAATCAGATACTCATGAATTCAGAAGGAGACAAACTTCTGGATCATGTTTTCTCCCTCAGCATTCAATTTTTTATACATCTAAGCATTGGTACATAAAATAAGGATAAATATATGGAAAGTATTAACATGAAGAGTTATGAAGGCACAAGAGGGAAAAATCCATCAGTCATATTGATAGTAGTAAGAGGGTGATTCTAAGAGAGGAAAGTGCTCTCTCTACAATGCAGGAGAAATAGGTTCCAATGTCAAAGGCACAGCTTTTCAAACAAGAAAATTACATATTTGGCTTCACTAATTAATATTCATTCAAAATTTCTACAATAATCACTGTATACTTCTGTCTTTTAAAATCATTGTTGCTCTTCCCCAGTATCTCTGATGTACTAAGAAACCTAAATATTGTACTCTGATCTAGTTTTGAGCAGAGTTACTTTAGCCCAAATTAATTGTTAGGAAGAAGAGTTTGGCTTCCTTCTGAAAAACATTTCATTCCTTTTATTCTACAAATATTTTTTTTGTAGAATGACTGACTAAAGAACTACACTGGGAACTGACAAAAATAGTTATGATTTTCTTGGACATTGCAGGATAAACAAGGAAAGGATGTTTTTCAGTGATGAGGAAAAGATGATTCCCTCTTACAGTTCCTAGTACAGTTCCTAGGGCTTGGGGTGTTGGTTTGGTATGGATAAAGGCAGCCTTCCCTGAGGATGGAAAAGAGGCTTTTTTGCTCTAAGGCGTTTCTCTCAGTTAAAGGGAGAAGCAAAGAAGAAAGAAACTAACAATCAATTTCTGGGTATCAGCCAAGGGAAGATATGCCTGAATCCATTAGGCTAAGAAGGTTTCATTGTGTACCTGTTCCAAAGGATTAAGTAGCATGGCTGACTTCAGACTAAAGAACCTGTATTAGAATTACGGCATTCATTGATGTAAGTGACTGACAACAGACTGTAGATTGTACTTTATGGGCCAGTATGATATCTTGTCATGATATAAGGATGACTCAACAGGCCAACAGCCAGAGAACACCATTTAAATATCACAGTTTGTACTGAGGAAGTAAAATTGAACAAAATCTAAAATCAAAATATGGAAAAAAGGATTTCTTTTGCTTACAGACAGGTCTAAATTTAAGGTGGTAGGGTACAAAAGTCATAAATATTACTGCATTTTTTCATAGCTTACAATGACAATGGAGAAAATATCCACAATCTCATCAGACACAAATAAAGACAAAATTTTGAAAATCAGCACCGTTAGAGTATGATTTTCTCTCTGTCCCCCAGCTTACACAAAAGTGGAAAAAACCCTCTACGTCTCAAGGTAAGACTTCCATATGTACTAAAATCTCCATCAGCTTTCAGGAAGAGCAGAGCTTTGCTTTGGAATTCTTATGTACCCTTTCTCACTGTGCTGTATAATCCAATGTAGTAAATGTGAGAGTAGCAAGAGAGAATACTTCATATCTTCACAGTATTTCAGTCCAGGGAAGAAGTCACAGATTATAGTTCCTATTCAGAGAGCTAAGGTCAGCTAGGACTGGTTCACCACGTCTGATTCAGTGTATCAGAGGATATTACATTAGAGGTCTTTCAATGTAAGAGATCCAGCTCAGGAATAATTTCTGTGATGCATCTTTTTTAATCTGTGAAGGTCAGAACCACACTATTCCAGCATCAGTTTCTCTAATAATGCATTTAGAGGCAAATAGTCATTGCCCTTCTCCTTGTATTTAAATGATGAAAAATTTCATTTGTATTTCATGACACACTGTTATCCCAGGAATTCATATTTGGAATTTTCTCAAATTTTACAGTTAGAGATTAAGCTATTCCCTATCTCTGGATTCATTACATTGTGACTACCTATACAAAACCATATTTTGCTTCAAAAGACCTACTTTACAAAGTGATATAGGTGACTATTACCACTATTTACTTTTCCGATGCTTTTAAATAATCCCAGGATGAGATTATTCCAGGTGACAGATAGAAACATGATAATGAAATACTTTCAGTGGTTACACCCCCTTATATTTTCTGAGATCCACCAGTCAGTTTGTAATGTTTTATATTTGATCTGTCAATACTAAAGTACAATAATATTTTTAATCAGGATTCTATTTAATAATTAATTAACCCTTATAGACACTTATTTGTTATAAGTGTGTCCTTATTTTTATTAATTTAACTTATAGTCTCCTCAAAAAATTCATGCTTGACAAGATTCATTTTCAAGAAATTAAAATTATGGAAATAGTTATATTCTTTGTCATCTGAACACTGTAATAGCTTTTCTGTTATTTTGCCTCAGACTAGGAGAACTTCAATTGACTTATAAAAATATTTACATTGTCAATGTATTTCCCTTGAACTGATATAAGGTCTTCTAACCTTCAGAAGTTATTTCTATAGTCAAATATCAGACAAGTTTTTGGAATAGTGGTTTCAAGATCTGGTAGTATGTAGTTACAATCAGTTTAAGCAGAAATCCTGTAGTCAGAGATATCACTCACTGAGTGTAAAGAGAACACTGATTTTAATTTAAAGCAAAGGTATTTGCTATATATGTGATTGTCTTTTATATAAGCTAATAAGACATATAAAAATGAGCATCACTGATCACTCAGCTCTCCTACCTAATGTAGACCTCTGCCTCACCCTCCTTATCCTTATATTGCAGGATCATGATTTAAAGTTAATTCTTCTAGAAGCATCCATCCCTTCCAAAATCAAATATCTTTTCAAAGAAATAGAAGTGGGAAAATCAATACACCTTTTTCTGAAAGAGAAAACTGGATTCCTAAGATAAGCAATGAACTTCACAAAAGAGATACATGTAAATATTTCCACTTTAACCCAGCAGTGCTCTTACTTGCCCTGCAAGGAAAATAGGCATGCATCTTTCTTTTAAGGCAAGTGGTCATGTGATGATGTTCCTGTGCTCCGAACCAGAGTTTATCCCCAACATATAATAAGCAGTTCTGAAGAGCAGTTTGGGGAGGTGTTACTAACATGTGGTACTGTTTGGGTCTGTAATAGCACACATTTATAGAGACAATATTATGGGGAAACAGAGAAAAACAGCAAAAAATGGGACATGTTATTCCTCTGTCTCATATTCAGGTTTAAAAAGAACCACTGATTTTTAGCCTAAGAAGAAGCCATTCCTATGATATAACTATCCTAATGATTCCAATAAAAACAATTTTTTAATTTAATGGAAGAGAATTTTCAACAAATAAGAACATCAGAGGATATCTCATAGACTTTAGGAATTTTCCAGCATTTTGTGGCAGGTATATGCAGATACCATGTGCTATGCACAGAAATTAGGAAATAAAAGCCCAGCGTGTTTAGATCAGTAGGCAAAAAATGCCAAAAATATCTCTCTTTGCACTGAGACAGTAAAAACACAAAAGGCAAAAATTATTATGAGTCATTGCTAACATATCACTGCCTCTGTGAAAGTCAGATAGGGATAGAATATATGAAAGTCACTAGTCAGCATGTGTGAGGGAAGCCCACACCAAGATAAAACTATTCCAAAACACAAATTCTGTGAAATGCATAAGGAGAAGCTTGGGTCTTTTGCAATACTTGACAGAAATAATCCTACTAAGCTTATGAAATGTACAGTACTCAAGCTGGAAAAACTCCTTTGCTTCTGTAAAGAGACAGTGACTTAAAGAAGATAAACTAAAACAGAAACTCATTTCCATCCCCCTTCAAAACTGGTGGCACATGTGCTACCCACAGATTGTATGAAAGTGTAAATAAATTCTACGTTCTACAGATATATTTTGGTTTTGATTAAAAAATTATAGTACGTTTGTCTCTTGAGACAGAATAGTACTGGTTTGAACTTCTAATAGAATGGGTGGAGTGACAACATTTCACTGTTATGCTGATATTTGCTTTCTTCTTCTTCTTATGTAAGCTTGATTTTGAAACAATATTTCATGCAAGTGGTATTAGATGAAAAATTTATCGTCTTGGTAAAACACAGCACACCATTTGATTTTTTTTTCTCTTACAGCAGTGTCCCTTGTACATGGTCTGCCTGCCAGAAACTAGAGCAACAGCTAATAGCCTTTGATTTAATGGTCCTTAAAGATGAAGGAAGTCTCTGGTTTTAGCCTTCATTTAGCTTCTTATTGAGAAAGTATATATTTCTCATTAATTCTGCATTGTAAAAAGGTCAAAATTCATGTAAAAGTGAACTATGCATAACAAACATTGAAGATTCTTCTCCGTTTGAAAATGTTTACTACTACAAATCAGGTTCAAAACCATCTGGGGAACCTGAATGCACCAAGTCCGTGGAATCTGATGGTTCATTCACAGGTACAGAGGGAGCTGAGAGACAAAGTTGGTAAGCCATTATTCATAAGTTTTTAAAAACTGTGGCAGTCAGGTGAAGATCATGATGACTGGGAAAAAGTAGTTATAACCCCCATTTTAAAAAGGAAAGTGGAAAACCCAGGGAACCACAGACCTGTCTGTTTCACCTCTGTGCCCAGCAAGATCCTGGAGCAGATTCTCATGGAAACTGTAGCAGCCTGTGGCAGCAGTGACGATCACATCCAGGGAGGCCACAACTGACAGCAGGGAAAACATACGAGACAAGTCTCCTTGTGTTTAGCAGGGGAGTCCATTTTATTTCCCCCACCCTGTGCCGGGGGGAGCAGGGGCAGAGGCCCAGGAGCCTGAGCAAACCCAGAGAGCCGAGAGCAGAGAGAGAGCACACCCAGGCCCGTGGGGTTTTATCATGTGTCCCATGGGAGGAGTCTTAAAATCAAATTACAGCCTCCTCAGAACGGGAAGGCTCCACAGGGAACTATGCCAAGGCACATGGAACATAGAGGTGATTGGTGACAGCCAATATGGCTTTACTAAGGGCAAATTTGCTACAGCACTGGTGGACAGGGCAGAGCTACTGACATTCCCTCCTGGACTTACACAAAGTGTTTGAGACTGTCCCACATGACATCCTTATCTCTAAATTGGAGAGACATGGATTTGAGGGATGGACCACTGGGTGGATAAAGAACTGGCTGGATGGCCAGCCACAAAGAGTTGTGGTCAAGGGTTCATGGTCCATGTGGAGACCAGTGAGGAGTGGTATCCCTCAGGGATCACTGCTGGGGCCAATACTGCTCAACATGTCTGTCAGGGACATGGACAGTGGGATCGAGCACACCTCAGCGAGGTCACTGACAGCACCAGGCCCTGTGGGGCACGTGACACACTGGAGGGAAGGGATGGCATCCAGAGGGACCTGAACAGGCTTGAGAGCTGGGCCAGTGCAAACCTCATGGTGGTCAACAAAGCAAAGTGCAAGGTCATATGGCTGGGTCATGGCAATCCCAGACACACCAACAGCTTTGGCAGAGGAGTGATTTGAGAGCAGCCCTGCAAAGAAGGACTTGGGGATTCAAAGAAAAACTCAGCAAGAGCTGGCAGCGTATGATTGCAGCCCAGAAGGCCAACTGTGTCCTGGGCTGCATGTAAAGGACGATCTGAGAACTTGAGTACTTCCCCTACAAACACAGGCTGTTCAGTCTGGAGAAGAAAAGTTGCATGGAGACCTCAGAGCAACCTTCCAGTGTCTGAAGGGAGCCTACAGGGAAGCCGAAAAAGGATCCTTCATCAGGAACTGTAATGGTAGGACAAGGAGTAATGGGTACAAATTGTAAGATAGGATAGCGTTCAGGACCAGGCTGAGTAAGGCCTTGAGCAACCTGGGTTAGTGGGAGGTGTCCCTATCCATGGCAGAGAGGGTTGGGACTAGATGTTTTTAAGGTCTCTTCCAGCCCTTAGTATTTTATGATTCTGTGAAATGCAAAACCAAGTCAGGCCTGTATGCTAGGTGGTTTATCTGTAGTCATCCATGATTCTTCATAGAGATACAGTTTCAAAACTAGAACCTAACACAAGAATTGTTGAAGAACTTTTAAAAAGAACCAACTCCTGTAAATTAAGAGGAAAAGGATATTAAAGTAAGTCACTGAAAGAATGTGTACAAATGGTAAGAAATTTACTGTGTGAAAACAGTCTCATTCCAGGAAGGTTTTTGCTGCTAGAAAAAAAATAAACACAAATCATAAATGGCTTCCATCTTTTTAGGGAGCAAATTATAGTGGTCATGGTGGAATGGATGATCAGCCTGAATGATTGTCTCTCCAAATTCTGAAATCAGGATTTTCTAGTTACCTGTCAATTGAGTCATATTTGATGACTAAGTATTTTATAAAAGTAAGGAGTAATGGCTCCGTATATCTGAAGACACAACTGCAGGGATAACAAACTGAAATTCCTCACACATGACTCTGGATGACACTCTTGGAAGGAAATCTTGATGACCCTGGAAATCTTTGTACCCTTCAGTGAATTTAGAGAGGAAAAGCTGTCCAAAGAATATGCAGAAGAATCTGACATTGATTTATTGCCTTACAGAAGTGATTTATTTTTTCTGATTTCCAGTTGCATCTTTTAGATTCTGTAACACAATGCAATAAATCATACCAAAAACTGTGAAGGTTACTATTAGGGCAATTCTTAGTAGATTGTCCAAAAAATACTCCTTTCATTCTCTAAATGAATTAATCCCTAAAAGATTTTTAGGAGATCAAGAGATCACCATATCCATCATCCTGAACTAAAGTGTTACATAATAACAGCCAGCATAGCTATCTTGCCTAATTTTTTAGAATAGTCATAATTTCCTTATATAATTCACTTTGAAGAGTTAGGAGAGCCTTTTCAGTATGTAATAAAAGAATACTTTTCTAAAATTTGAGTTCATTACTTTTCATCCTTTTCCTAAAGATAAGTTCAGATTTCAGGAAGGGGTCACTGTTGTACTGAATTCTTTAGATCAGTGATTTGTATTAGGTCCTAAGAAATTAGGTCCCCGAGAAATTACAACTGGATCATTGACACACCCTGAAAAAAAGGAACTTAGTAATGTATTTCATATAAATGCTAATACAGATTAAAGAGGTAATAACAAAACTGAACTGTCCCAGCCATTTACTGCACTGATTTGACTCCAGACAGAGCAGCATGAAACTTCCATTGCTTTCCTGGAACTCTAATCCAATCACTATTTTATAGCATCTGTAACACATACATCCCCAGGCACTCCACATAAAAACATAATTAAAACAAACATTACACTGGATAAGCTTTTAGAAAAAAGGATCCTTTTACTGTCAGTTCCTTCTAGTGGAGAGACATGCAATGACATATATTTAAAGGATTTACTGTGAAAATGAAACCAGGGAACATTTAGAAGATATGAATCAAATGAGCATGATGTACTAATTCACCATGGGGTAGAGACATTGGTGAATCTGATCTATTGACAATCTTTGCATATTAATTCCTGAAGAAATTGACAGCCAATGCAGCTGAAAACAAGTAAAAGCTACAGCATGTGAAATAAGATTAGCTTACCTTAACATGAATGCTGCACTATTCTTCATAATTTGAGAAAAAGAGCTAGGGCAAAATCACAGCCAGACTAAGAGAGATGATCATCCATTTAGGTCTTTATTTAATAGGTTTTAATGTTGGCAGTATACCTTCTCCAAAATTGCATTAATGCACGTGAAGAAAACTAGATTTGAAACAAACAGCAGAACTCTGTGCCCTTAACCAATATTCTGTGTAGTTACAGAGCCATTTCTTTTAATCCAATAATTTTGGTGAACACTACAAAAGAAGCCCAGTGAACACATGCTTAAGAGGCTGAGAAAACAGAGTCATCTTGCATTCTGAATGTTCTATTCTAAATCTGTACAGCTTCAAATTCTGTTAAGACAGAATTATAAAATAAATAAATAAATCCTAAACAACTGCTACATAAAATTTTGTTACATTAACTCATGTAAATAAAAATAGTTACTGTCGATCTCCATTATATAGACAGAAAAACTCCTTAGATTTTCTCTAGATGTCTGAAATGTTTCAATCTGTAGAAACATAGGATATCAGTATAATTTTATTGTCAAAGGTTTGGATCTCTTGGAAGTGGCCCAATACATAAGAAAAGAATAAGAATACAAGAACAAATGAAAAGTGAGAATTACAATATAATAATGGGTATAAACAACAAACAGCCCACCAAAACACAATAGAAAATTTTATCATCTCTTTGAGATCAAAATACTCCAACCTTTTCTGAACTTTTAATTCTGTCTCTTTCTGAATATTGTCTTCCCTCACTTGCATCCCTATACCTTCAAAATATAAAACATGCTGACATGTGAAAGGGGCAGTCACACTTAGTCAAAAGCATTTAAATCATTACTTTTGCAACACTAATATACTCATGGCTTTCAGTTTGAACTATGTGATTGCCTTGCAGTCTTCAAAACAAAATAATAGCATTAATTGGTTGTGACAATTTCCTTAGATCCTGAAACACATCTAGAATTTATATAAAAGAGAATCTTAGAAGCCCAAGGAATATTTCAGCACAGTGGCATTTTAAAAAACTCAGTTATTCCCTTTCTAAACCTAGTAAAAGCTCAACATTAACTGGTTGTATAGCAACAAGAAAATTAGTGTATAATGGAATTTTTCACCTCAGACTTGGCAGACTTCCTGGAAAATACTGAATCACGAAAGGTCTAACATTTATTTAAAAGCAAAATTCATAGTTGATCTCTAAGCTGACCCCTTCTATGTGCACAGTACTGGAAACAAAACTCTTCAGAGTCCAATTTTTTAAGGTCTGTTTGCCAGAGAAACACTATCTTTCTTGCTCCTAATAGACAAAGTCTTCACTTTCTCTCACAAATACTACTAAGTAATCATGGAAATAGAAACAAATGCGGAATAGCAAAGGCAACATTTCATTCAGAACAGCGATGGGCTTGTAAAGTGCAAGGTCTTCCAACTGAATTGGTAAACAAGGACAATAGTGTGATCACCTGTGTGGGAGCAGCAGATTTAAAAGCAGAATATGCAGGAAGAAAATATAGTTTCCCAATTGTCAGGAAGTTCTTTTTTCTCTGTGGTAGAATTAGTGAAAAGTATTTGTGATACTGAAATCATCTAGGAATATTTCTTTCTAATTTCCCTTTGGGACTTATGTTCCAGGATTCCTAATTTCTGCTATTTTGGATTAACTTGCCTGATGTTTGGCTGTGTCTGTGTTCTGCTGGTACTAGAATATAAATTGAAATACTACAAGCACCAGATATCTTGTAGTATGAGCCATAGCAGAGGCCACAAATCAATATTTCAAGTTCAAATGGCAAAATTAATAACTTTATGTAAAGCAATTATGAAGCCTGCCTGGAGATCTAAATCTGATAGAACAGAATGTACAGACCAATGATTGTGTATTCCTTTACTAACATAAAGATAGGGCTATTAACTTATTATGACTATGAGAATGTTTCATCATTTTTTGTTTGTTTCTGGTCTTCCTTTCAGTCACAGGATCAACTTGAAGGAAGTAGAAGTCATTTATACTCTTTTTTAATGCCTATTTTAACCCTGGAGACACTTAGTTGCCTGCATGTTCCTAGATTTTGTAAATATTATTGTACAGTCATTTCTTCTTCCATTACTGCTGAATCCAATTTGATTCAGACTGTCCATTTCTAAAAAAAAAAAAAAAGAAAAATGGCAGTCATGAGAAATATATTCATAGTTAGGATTTAACTATTTAACTTCTGATTTCTTGTACTGGAGAGGAGAAACAGATTAACTGGAGCTACTGGAATTTTTTGGATGCTGACTCTCCAGCTTTTCAAATTGCAAAAACTGGAAAACTACCTTTTGAGGGCAGAAACAATTTTTATAAGATTTATTCTAATTAATAATACCAATGTAACCAAAACTATATTTTTAATTATGTTGTTTCAGACTTGATTTTACATCTTTTCTGGCTTTCTGGCTATCTGTCTAGAAGGTTAGTCATCACAAATAATTTAATATAAAAAATGCCAAATCAGTATCTTTCTCTGTGAATAGTTGGATGGCAACCTGAAACTGTGTAGCAAAATTAATTATTCTTGTTTTCCTTTCACAATGATAAGGGTTATTTTCCAGCACAGCAGTGGCTGCAGAGTTCTGCTGTTTCTTGTATCCTTAGCAACACATCCTGTTCCCTATTTCAGACACTTCAGTGTAATATAAATGTACCATATCCTTTCTGCAGGGGTATGTATCACCAGTTCCTATCATCTAGTATGCAAAAGCAGAGAGGAGTTAAAGAGTTCATCAGGAACATATGTCATTTAGGAGACCAACTGGTGTCATAAGTCCAGCAGATATTGTTTAGAGCTACAGTTCAACATGAAAAACTTACCTCCAAGTCTTGTCTCCGATACAGACAGCTTCATTATAAACTACGGTTTAGGACCATATTTAAAATGTCAAACAGATTTTAAAATTACTGTTTTGCCATGGTTTATTTTGACATTTTGAAAATTATAGGGGAAAGTAATTTATGAAGCTCAGGATCAGTCACAAAAACATGAGCAAGACAGAGCTACCATTAGCTACCAGGAAAATATGCAAGATTAGTATCTCATTCAAATTTATATGAATATGCAGAATGCAAAAGGGGAGTACTATTGATTTAAAAGATATTAAAAATATTAGATTTTTTCATTGCTTCATACAGAGCTATCATTTTCACTGTGAAAAATTCCATCGTCTCAAGTAGTAGAAGGAAAAGTAATTTATTTTTAATTTTATCTCAAGCAAAATTTCACTGCTATTCTTTGAAGAGTTATAAAACCAAATATGGAAACTTGTGGAGTATTGCTATAGGTGTGTTTGCTAGCACATGAAATCAAAATGAAGACCTGTGTATTACATTAAGAGGCAAGAGTTGAAAAGGCAGTTTTACATTCTTGATATTGTCAGTTCTAGGCAAATTTTGTAATTTTTTATATCTATAATATTTTGAACAAAAGCAAAGTAATTGCACTGGATTTTTCAGCTCGTAACAGTAAGACGACAGCAAAACTTTTCTTTCTTCATTGATATGTTTCTTGGTGTGCTTATGATATTCAATTTTTGCCCTATCTCACAGCTCTTCATCAAGGCAATCCGTAGTACACCTCCTTAGAGCAAAATCACCTCTGAGAACCAGATAACATTGCCATTTAGAGATGTGTTCTTTGGAAAGATGGGAGAGAAAACCTTGAAGACTACTGCATTTTTCTTCCCACACAATTAGGCTTCCATGAATCAGACCTATCTTTCTACACACAAGCAGAATGAAACTCTACCATGGCAGTTAACAGTATATCTCTGAAGCTGAAGAGCTATAGAGAACATCTCTCCATTGCAGAGCTTGTTCCCTATAGCTCCATTTCTGATAACAAACATAAGATAGAACTCCTGTGATTCAGATTACAGAACCATCTCACAAGCCTTTTTTTAAGAAAACAAAATAGCTTTGACCACCCAGCTCTTGTCAACTGATCTTCCATAGCTATCCAGTCAAGATTAATTTGCTTAGGGATATTTGAAGATGCTGTCATGACAAAAAGTAAAACCACAAATGAGTTTGAAAAAAGTAGGTTTTAAGTACATTCTGTAGTTGATCAGCTCAGACCAGCCATATGGTGCCGCCATGCCCACCCTGAAGCCCCCTGGCTTCGCCTGCCCGGCCGAGGCACGGTCAGCAGTGGGGGACACTCCCCTGTGTCCCGAGGAGATTCGGGGAGCGGCTAAGACAGAGCACTTCGCTGTCTGCCTTGTATGGAGGAGAGGCGGCGTCCGAGGAGGGAATGAGGGAGTCGAGTCAAGGCTGGGAAAACAGTCTCAGGTTTAATCCATGCTCCAAGGAACTCCGAATGCCATAGTATCCCACAGCCGAAAGTACTTTCGAGGCTTTTGCAACATCTTAACTACCGGGGCGGTAACAAGGGGGAGGGGACGCCCATTCACCAGTGGAGGGATCTGGGGGAGTGGAAGGCAGAGGGACAGACAGACACACAAACCAATGGGGGAAGTTCAAGGGAGGGACCCCTGGCGTTCGTCCACTCACTCGACGCCCAAGGTGGAAGATTCTGAAGAGTGGGATGAGGAGCCAAGTGATGGGCAGGGTGCCAGGGAGGGGACAGGGGAATGACTGAGCATTTTCAGGGAGATTGGCATTGAGGGAAAGATGGGAAAGGTCGGGGTGGAACCACCAGGAGAAAATAGGGGATGAAGGGGCAAACCATTACAGAACTGTTACAGAAATATAAAAACACAATACAACAACATAGCTCAAAAATTTTTGGACTACTCTAGTGTTTAATCACCCTGATTCACAAATAGCCATATTTGAATAGACATCCTGGTCCTTTCATCTTTGGAAACCTATTTCAGCAGGAGTTCCCCCAAGAAATCAAAAATGCCTATGCAAAACAAAAACAAAACCAAGAAAAAAAAAAACACACACAAAAAAAACCAAAAACAAACAAAAAAACCCACATCGATAAAGAGAATAAAAAGCCATAGAACTGTATTTTGGATCTTAATTACATTTTTGAAACCTTCCCTGACTGCTTCCATAATCTCTTTCCCCATCACCTAAATCCATCTATGGTTACAAGCAGCAGAATCAGACCTAACATAGACAGTCTCTTGTCCGTGAGTTGAGGTAGTCTGTCATACAAACTGATATTCTCATCAGTTGCCTGACCGGTTCTTTCAAAAACTTTCTTCCACCCTAGTCCTGTAATAATGTCCCTATGAGTCCTGACAATAGTGACCTCTCCTATCTGTGAAGAATCTGACAGAGCATTTCTTCTTATTGTTGTCTGAAATCCTCAAAATATATGTGATACTTACAAAGTTCGTACTGATATTTCCTTATCAATAAGAATTAAAAGAGATCCCTCATAAAACACAATTTCCCTTGAAAGAGGGATTCTGATTATCTGGTATTTAAAAACATATTAAAGTTCAATCAGTCATATAAACTTTCTTTTGTTGCATGCATGAAGAAGAGTTTTTAAATATAGTTATAAGTATATTAAAATAAATGTCATAAACAAAATTTTAAAAAATGAAACAAATAGTACAGAGAGCAAATATAATGAAGATATAAGACCCTTCCGTGAAATGGTGTTAAAAATGCATTAATTCTTTGAATGTTACTATCTAATTGCAATCCATTTTCACATGGAAGTATATCCAAAGAAAGAGCATACAATAAAACACTTGCTAGATGAAGTACCTGTAACAGGAAGACAATTCTGCCATTGCATAGACTTGAGTTAGCAAAAGAATAAACACGTTAATTATCCCAATTCCGTTACATCATTAAACAAGTTAACATAAATGTATATTTGATGAAGCAGTAATGGAAAATGTACAGAAACTTTTCCACAAAATGCAAAACCAGAAAACTAACACCTTAGTGAAAAAGTCAGACAGTTTCACAAGGCATCTTTAAAACTCTATTTAAGAAGTCCATTATATTCAAATGAAGTCTACTGATCAGTCAGCTTTTCTCTCTTTTCTAGATAAAGTTGAAAAACATACATGATTGATTAAGTATAGCTAAGAAAGATGGTAGAAAGGAACATCCATTAAAAAGGAGCAATGAAAGGACAGGGCTAGCTTTTCCAAATGCTCTTTGTTCACAGCAGATTAAATGCACCAGAATACAAAAGCCAGAATAGAATATCACAAAATATAAATTCTTTATGTTTTTAGAAAGGTTGGGGAGGTGGGGGCTCTACTGAAATGCTTTTTGCCATAAGGAACAGGAAGCTGTGTACTCACAGTGGTTTTTCTCTGTAATTGAATTCAGGATAGTCTGCTGACAATTATCAGCTAGAGACTAAATTTAAGGAAAAAGCATCTCTGACACATATTCATTATGGCTGCTGGTGTAGCAGTCTAAATTGGGGGCAGAAGAGAAAAACATGCTCCAGAGCCTTGTTTCATCCCATGACATATTACAACAAATCTTGCCACCTCAGGACAGTGGCAGATTACAACGAAAAGCTGACTACAATAAAAACTAACCACAAGATAGTGCATAAAACTAGACTACTAAAAACTGATCAAAAATTGTAAGTAGTGACAATTCTTACACATCTTTTGTATATTGCAATTGCAAGACACTATTTATCTTCTGCAAAAGCTTTCTCAGTACTCCAAAAATATGTAGGTAAGAACTAAAAGAATATCTGGTGATCAAATAAATTATTATGTCCACACAACAAATTCAGAGAACATTGTATTTGAGTAGAAGTGTTGCAGTGTACAAATACAATGTATGTTCATTCAAGTCAAATATCAAAGGATGAACTAACAAGTGATGTAGACCCTCCTGCTGATATAAGCTGTAAATATATATTTTGTGTTAAATGCATATATGTGTTGTAATAGGGGATCTGGGGAAAAATGCCGTATTCATTATGCCAACTTTCAAAAGACATAGAAATGTCTAAAACTTTGCATTGCATCTTTTTCTTGTTATTAATTTTCATATGATAACAGGTTGCTATTGGGACATTAGGGACGATCAACTTATACCTGAAGAGTTAGATGTCTTACTGCAACTGACTATTTGGAGAATTAGCATTCAGCTCATAAAGATGCATTTCAGTCTTCCTACAGATAAGAGGGGGAAAGCTCTCACAGTTGTAATGGTACAAAGAATAGCTAGCATGTTTGTATATTCATTGTGGAAGGGATAAATAGTAATAATATAAAGAGTAGTTAGATCCATTATGTATTTGTGGGTCATACAAAATATTATTTCTACTAGGGATGAGTTCATTCTTCTGTAGAGTTCACTGGAGAATATTCTGAAGTAGAAAATTGTTATGATATTTCCTCAAGCATTCAAATTTACTGTCAATTATTTCAAAGAACCAATTCATATTAAGGAAACAAATCAGCTGACTTACAGAACCAACAGAAAAGTAAGATACAATGTTTGCTTAATGAAGACAGCAGAAAAAAAAATCTGAAGAGTAACACCTAATTGTTCATTTTGCATTTTCTGCTATGGTGGCAATATATCGCAGGCAAGTTTACTGATATGTATGATGTGCTATGGGCAGACTTCTTGAATGCACTGTATTGTTTTGAGAATTCTAAGAAAAATGATGCTATTTATGAAACAGCATGAAAGACAGTACATTCATCTTCCATCCATGTAGCATGAAATTTGCTGTACAGATATCTGAAGCAAGGATATGAGGACTGAGGTTCTGGAATGGATCTTTACACATCCATCAGATTTGTGGTATGACTTAATTGTGATGAGCACTACGTTTTTATGAGCTACTTTTATCTTTCTCTTATGACAAAGTTGTTCCATGGCCTTGTTTTGAGTGAAATATGAAGTGAGAAGAAATGAGTATAACAAGCCCCAGCATGCAGAAACTAAGTGCAACTAAGAGCAACAAGCAACAGGTGAAGTATATGCAAAGGTATGTAGAAAAATCATCAGGGACCATCTTTATGGTGGTCTCTAGCAGATATCCAACAGCACATAGGAAAAGTATGCCCAGATAGAGGAATGGTGACACAGAGAAGCTAAGCTGTTGCCCAGGCTAAGACTGGTCAGAGGGAGGATCACATTCCCTGAAGCTCAGCTGCACCACCCAATCAGAGTGGGAACTGGGGAAGGCCTAAGTTGATGATATGTGCCTGTGTGTGAATATGAATGAGACAGTCTTCCTGACATCACCTTTCACCCACCTTACAAACAAATGACAGAAAGAGGTAAAATTGATAATAATATACTGCTATGCTTTGAACTTTGTGTTCTTGAAATGCTTGGTTGCCAAACTACACGAATATTTTTGTACCAGACGTTCAGAATATCATTTTGTTAAGAGATGATTGTCCATGACACCTAACACCTCCTTCTTCTTCAGTTCAGATATAGTCAACCACTTTGCCTGCCTTTTCAGAATTTATTTTATTTTCTATTGGAACTTGACTTCATATTCCTAGTAAATACATCAAAAATGAACACTGTACACTTCAGAGGTTGTGTACCTAAAAAGAATCATAGTCTTCTGAAATATGTAACAAGAAAACTAAAATTAAGGGCATTTGATTCTTTCAATATGAAGATACAGAAAAGCTGTATCTTCTGATCAGTTATCCAGAGTCACGTACTAGTAGTAATAGCTGTATGGACATTCTCTAATTTTAAGTAGCAAGGACATTATCTCAAACTTTTTTCTCTAAAACTCATTGTAAAATGTCATGAGTAAGTCATAAATAATAGACCTGAAAAGATTCTTCTAGCTATCTATTTTCTTGTTGTCTGGATTTCATAATTACTATATAGAATTTCACATGAGAGCTCTGGGAAAAAAATTCTGAACCAACAGTCTAGAAAAGCTGCTGCAAGCAATCACTGCTATACTTTCTGTATTTTCCAGTTAGTAAAATGAAGGATTTTAATCTTTAAATATCAATGTACTGCATATCCTCATAAATATGCCTTCATACAGTTAAAAATGATTCTTGATTTTTTCTGAACTGAGAGGGTATAACCATATCATTTCACAAATATTTCAAATATTTGGTGTTGGGGTTTTTTGTTTGTTTTGGGGATTTTTTGTATTTCTGTCACTTCTGTGTAAAAGAGTTGAGCAAATATGCAAATATGACTCATGACTTGCACATTAAAGCAAGGCCTTAGCCAAAAGTTAAACAACAAATCCTAGCCGAAAAATTACACAGGACTCCCTGGTTATGCAAGAGGGAAAAGGAACAAAATTTTATTAGCTTATCTAAAACATAGTGTAAGGATAAACAAAGACATTCAGAAGAATTATTACTGTTGCTAAGTCACAGAGAATAAATGAACAGACCAGTAATGACAGTAATGTCAGAGATGTCTAATTTGCACCTTCAATAGTTTAATCCCAGCTGACAACTATGTGCCACCTGCCACCCCTCACTCCTCTCCTCCCCCCTGCCCCCTGGAGGGATGGAGAGGAAAATTGGAAAAAGTAACCTGAAAGTTGAAATAAGAAGAGTTTAATAATTGAATTAATAATAATAATAGTAGTAGTAGTAGTAGAGAGATAGTGGAATGATGCACAAGACAAACAAGTGATGCACAATGCAGTTACTCATTACCTGCTGACCAATACCCAGCCTGTCCCCAAGCAACTGGTCCCTTCCAGCCTACTGTCCCCAGTTTATATACTGAACAGGATGTTCTGTGGTGTGGAATATCCTTTTGGCCAGTTCAGGTAAGTTGTTCTGATTATGGTCCTTCCCAGCTTCTTGTGCACCTGCTTACTGGGAGAGCATGAGAAACGAAAAAGCCCTTAACTCTGGATAAGAACTGTTTAATAATATCTAACCAAAACATCAGTGTGTTACCAACATTATTTGCATAGTGAATTCAAAATACAACCGGTACCAGCTGCTGAGAAAAGAATTAACTGTATCCCAGTTGAGCCCAGGACAGTACCTCAGAACTAAATTTGCACTTTAGATAAGAACCCTTTTGTCATGTTTGCTATGATAGGTTGCTGTGGTGTGGTTTTTGCTTTAAGTTTGTGTTTGCCCACTATTCTCCTCCTTAACCTCCTCCCTTCCCGAGTTACCCATCTCCCCAAGCCCTTCCCTAACTTCCTCCCTCCCAAGTTGGGAATCCTCCCTATCCCTACCCCTTTTTCCAGAGTGTTCCTTGTCTATCTTGTAGTATTCGATACCCCATTTGTTGCTTTGTATTATCCCCCTCCCCTGCTCTCCCTGCTAGGTTTATAGAATGTTAGTCCTGCCCTAGATTCCTCCCCTGCCGTGCCCTCATTGGTTGGTTGCCCTATACCAATCCCCCTATAAAAACCTCTGCAGACGCCCTGGGCTTTGTCTTGGGGTCCCAGGTCGTGGACCTAATAAATCCATCCAGTTTTACCCCAAGTCCCGTGTCGTTGTTATCTGTTCCTGCGCCGGACCAAGCAATAACTGGGAATAGCAGAGCTCACAGGGGGGAAGGTCGTGCCCCTGCTGTCGCTGCCCAGCACGATATGACAGCACAATGTGACAATAGGTTATACAAATACTTTAACTAAACTACTTTAAAAATCCTTACATAAACTTGATCTGTGATGAAAAAAGATTAAAGTTTCTGCTGTAATTTTCAACCATATTCTTGGGATCAGTATGCTATTAAATAGTTCAAACCCATCCCTGGTAGTGTTGAAGACCAGAATGGACAGAGCTTTGAGTAATGTGGTTCCATGGCAGGGAGTTGGAACTAAGTGGTATTTACCATCCTTTCCAACCCAAATTGTTCTAGGATTCTATCATACTGTATTTACAGAGGGTGAAAATCTTCTAATCATTTATCAGTCAGTGAAAATAAGAATGTAAAACTGAAATTCAAGGTTTTATAGTCTTAGGGACTTAACAACCCACATGTAATGAAGCCTAACACCCAATGCAATGCAGATTCTGATCTTGATCTATTCTTTGAACAAAAAGACAATATTTATTCAAAAAGTTTTATATATATAAACTTTCAAAGTAAAAGAATTTTGTATTCACAAATATCTTGAAAAGTCATAAAAAGGAGCAGGCGATGTGAAGGAAATGCTTTTCTGTTTTGCTTTCTGAAACTGCATTTGTAGCCAGCCAAATGGGATTTGATGCTTGTTTGACAACATTTACATGTTTTTATTTCACACAACATATTTGGTATATAGCCATCTATATTGCTGGTAGCTTTTTCAACTGTTTTGAATTTTGCATTTGAGTACATATTCTTAAAACCATTCATTTGTTTTGTACAGCTTAAAACTCAAAATTCTTCAGTGCTGATGTGCCACAGGACTAATATCTGATATGCAGAGTTGTCCATTCTTTCAAAATTGGTGTTGTGCTGACTTATGTAGATGATCTGATGCACAACAAATTTACTTGGGCATAAAATATATATAAGTGTGTGTGTGTGTGTGTGTGTGTGTGTGTGTGTGTGTGTGTGTGTGTGTATCTCTACATATGCATGCATAAATGTTTGCAAAATCTGGGCCTTAGACAACACCACAAAATTATTTGCCTGTGAACTGTTCAACGATTCTTCACAGAAATACAACATATTTCTTTACTCCACTTGCAACTGGTTTGCAAATAGAAGGTTTGTCAGACATATCAACCTTTAACTCAGACACATGAGGCTAGCAATTAAGCCAGAAAGTTATTCCTCCTCATGAATGCTTTCTGGTAAAACAGCACATTCTAAGACATGACTTACCATAATTTATCAACTCCATCAAAAGAGAAATATTTGTGTAGCACAAAATTGTGGGTAGGAAAAGAAATAAGATGCAAGTAAATGAAAAGGAGTCATCACTCTTTTCTTTTTAGATCAAGGCCCTCGGGATACATAAGAGACATCATGCAATAGGAGGTCAGAAAGAGGTTTTCTGAAGCAGACAGATTTCCTCTTTTCCCTGGCTCTGACTCTTGGACTGTAGAATTGTCTCTTTTCAGACACTATAGTAATGACTGCTGGATGCATTTTGTCTTCTATCCATAATAGAGTTTCAACCAAGCTTGAAGATTAAAATAAGCCTCATACCCATGTATAGCTAAAGCAAAAATCAATTACAAGGACAACTAATTTATCTTTTTTCTTTTCTTTATGCCTTGTCTCACAAAAATACCAAATGTTCTCACCATCAGTAAATATTTAACAGGGTATTTTTATGCACCTACGTCATTCTTGGTTGCAAAAATATAGTCTTGGTATTCTATAAGTAGTCAAAATAAATTTCATTTCACTTTGAAAGTTCATAGAATTTCAAAGGGATGGGAATAACTGTGCTTTTAAAATGCCAAAAGAACTAGATATTCAGGAAAAAAAAACAAAACAAAACAAAACAAAAAAAAAAACCACACACACAGACATTACATCCAAATATAAAAAATTAAGCCATAATGAGAAATCTCTCATTTTCTAAAGCAGTGTATCAGCACTGAAATCCCTGTCCAATCTTAGAAATCTTTCCAAGGTGTTCTTTCCAAGTATATTAATTAGCCTTATTAAAAAATCTGTGTTTGATGATACTTCAGAGAGGAAAATGGTAATAAAGAATTTTTTTAAAATACAACTTAGACAAAGCATTGTAGGCTCAATCCAGCAGTATTGTGTGAAGTCACACATAGTGTATAACAATGGTCACCACAGCATAGGTTGTGAGAGTGTTTAGGTTTTGTGTCTCACTTAGCACATCTGATAAACCAAGTTTTCCAACTGACAAATTACTGAAGAATAAACTACTGGATTGCCTTTTCATTTCTCATGGTTCCACAGATTGTTTTTTGTACTTCCTGAGACTGTTTCTCTGTTAACTAATAGTTTACTGCAATTTCTTGCTGTTTTTGTTGTAAATATCAGAGTAGTTTAAAGATGGTTTATGTTGCAGTTGTTGGTGTTATTTCAAGTTCTTGAAAATTACAAATATTGAGGTTTATGCATATGACTTACCATATCTATGTTTTATGAGTAAGATCAGTTTGAAACAAGGCCTCAAAAATTAGTGATTCAGCATCACTGTTACTTCATATAAACTACTGAAGCTATTAATTTAAAAAAAATTAATGTAAAACTACATTCCATTAAGGGTCTTGGAACTCACGAATTATGGAATAAGCTAATGCTACCTGAGGAAGGAAAGTTACTCTATGTGGATATCTAAAACTGAATTTTAACAATGGATGTATGACTTTATGTGGTTCACACAATAAAAAATGAGCTGTGTTGCATGATTTTGTATGTGTTCTCTAATGTATCAATAAGGGCTCAACATAAAATAATTCTGTCATTAACACAGTTAAGGTTGGAAACAAGACCTGTAATTTGGAAAACAGAAATAAGAGACAAGAAATTCTAACTATGCCTTTTATCTTCAGATTTTTGGCTTCTCTTTTTGTCATTGACTCTAAGTTACTGTTTGGTTCCATTAGTTTGTTATCCAGCTTTAGAGCAGGATAGTTGTGAATGCCTTTAGCTAGGTTTGGGAAATCTGTCAGGACAGAGATTCCACAAACTCCGCAAGGCAAGCTCTTCTAGTGTGTCACTAGGGTGAAAAAAATCTTCTTAATGCATAATCTGAATCTCCCATGCTGCAATTTTTGGTCATTACTCCTTGTTACACAAGCTGTTGCTATCAAGAAGAATTTGGCTTCATCTTTCAAACTTCCCTTCATGGGGTTGAAAGCTGCCTCTTATCTTCCTATTCAAGCTGAACAAACTGTAATCCCTTCATTTCCATCCATAAATCAATATATTCTAAGACACTACCCATCCTTGCTGCACTCTGTTGGACCTTTCCCCATTTCCCTGTATCTGTTCTGAACAGGGCATCCAAAACAGGTAGAGTATTCCAGAAGGTCCAATCTGACCAGCTGCAAAGGTATAGCAATTTCTCTCAGTTCATTTGCGACATATATCTAACATAGCTCAGTGTACAACCTGAGACTTCTTTGGACTGTGAGCACGCTTGTGGCTTAAATTCAGCTTACCTGGCATTAGTTGTGAAACTGATATGGGCTATTACACACAGCCTATACATACACCACATATAGAACTATGCACGTCTTTTCTTGGAATGTTACAAGATTTCTGTTAATCCAAACTTAAGGACTGTAGCTCTATCATTAGATATTTAGGCCACTCTCAGCTGGTATATGTTAAGCATGTATTTTATCTCATCATCCAGGTTAATGGTGAAGAGCTGGCCTCAGTATTGGTTCCAATATACTCTCCGTGATACTTTCTGGCTGCCAATCAGATATCAAGCCATTGTCCACAATTGTCCAGACAATTTTCAATCCATCTGGCTGTTCATTCATCCAGATATACTTTCTCAACTTCCAGACAATAATGCTGTGGATGTTGGTGTCATAAGTCTTATTAAACACAAATATTTTTGTAATTCTGGATGTGACTTTGAAACAGCAAAAGAAAATCCATTTGGAGCCAAAAATTGACTGTTTTAGGTGTTATAATGTCACATTTGAGTTTGTCTCAAGATCCTAATCATATTATAGGCATAACTGCTTATGAGTATGTACTTGTTCAATCAATATAAAGATACTTCAAAGCTGGTAGTAATCACCCATATATAAACAAGTTGTACCATAGTGCTGCAATGATATGATGTTTGGGATCATAAAGCTGCTATTTGCCTGCCCTTGTACTGGATTTGGGTGGCAGGGTTTGGGGTACTTGGGAGTTGGAAGGGATGGGGGATGAAGCTAGAAGCATAGCCAACGAAGACTGTGACAGCCAGCTTCAAAATGGCCCTACTGCTGCCCAAGGCCCAGCCCATCAGTGACAGAGGAAGCACCTATGGGATAACATATGTAAGAAAGGCAGGAAAAAACTTTGCAGCAGCAACTGCAGCCCGAGAGGAGGGTAAGAATATGCAGGAGGAGCAGCTCTGAGACACCAAGGTCAGTGGAGAAGGAGGGGCAGGAGATGCACCAGACACCTGAGATGAGATTCCTCTGCAGCATGTGGTGAAGGCCATGGGGAGACAGCTGTGTCCCTACAGCCCATGGAGGACCATGGTGGAGCATGGTGGAGCAGCCCATGGAGGACCCCATGCCAGAGCAGGTGGATGTCTTTGAAGGAGGTTGTGACCCCATGGAAAACACAAGTCAGGAGGATCCTGGCAGGATCTGTGGACCCCTGAAGAGAGAAGCCCATACTGGAAGAGGTTTGCTGGCACATCCTGTAGACCTGTGGAAAGAGGAATCCATGGTGGAGCAAGTTTTGTGGCAGGACTTGTGACCCCATGGCTTGAACAGTGTATTTCTGAAGGACTGCATTCAGTGAGAGGGACCCACACTGGAGCAGTTTGTGAAGAACTGCAACCACGGGAAGGAGTCATATTGGAGAAGTTTGTGAAGGCCGCCTCCTGTGGGATGGTCTCCACAAAGGAGTAGGGAAAGAGTCTAATGGGTCTTCCCTCTAAGGAAAAGTGAGCTGCAAAGACAGCATGTGAGGAATTGGTCACAAGCCCAATGCTCCACTCCTCTGTGCCACAAGTGGGGAGAAGGTACAGAAAATCAGGAATTACATTGATTAGGGGATGGTGGTTTTAAGATTTTTCATTACCCTACTCATAAATGAGTATCAAATAAAATTATTTGCAATAAGGTAATAAGTTGGGTCTGTTTTTCTCATGACTGTAATAGTGAATGATCTCTCTTTATCTCAACACGTGAACCTTTCTGTTGCATCCCGGGTTTGGGTCCAGATTAGGGGTTCTGATATGTGTTAGTTAGCCGGTGCTGTGTACCCCTGTGCACCCCCATGTTCCCCCCTGCCACGGTATTCCGCTCCGGGTCTCTTATCATTGGAGCATCACCATGCCACTCCTGTAACCACCCCCCTCTTCACTCCAGAGCATTCGGTGTCTGTTACTCCGTCCCCGCAACCCCATTCGCCCCGGAGCCCCAAGTCTGCCCCTGACGCATCCCCGTTGGTTACCCCGGTCCACGTCACTCCCCCATAGCCTGCCCCCATTGGGCGAGGGGGGCTTCCGCCTCCCTCAGCCCGCCCCCTATAAAATCCCGTGCATCCCTGGTCCCAGCGCCATTTTGCCCACACGGCACTAGGGAGCGAGCCGCGGTTCTCCATCGCAGCTCCCCGCGGCAAATAAAAGCTTTCCAGCTACCCGCGCGGACAGATTGGACATTCCTTCGCCTCTTTGTCTCGCCCCTCACGCCAGCAACAGAACGCGGCCAGCCCCACCCAGTGCGCAGAACGCAGCAGCGCCCAGGACAAGTGGCAGCCCTGGGTCCTGTCGAGAAGCAGCGCCATTCTAGGCACTCCGGAGCTGCCCGGGACCAGGGACAACAACACACCGCCACACCTTTCATCATATTTTCTTTCCCCTGTTCAGCTGAGGAGAGTAGTGCTACAAGTTAGTAGTGTTACAAGTTATAAGGCATCTGGCAGCCAGACAGGGTCAAGTCATCCCAACACAACTCCCATCCAGGCTAGCAGAAGGAATACAGTGTGCTATTTAGACCCACCATTTTATCTCAATCCAGTTTTATAATGATTTAACAAGTATTTCTCAGCTGACTGCATAACAATATTATTTCTACTGGCTACACAAATCACTTTTATCAGGTTCACATCAATAGCTAGCATTGTAATTTCTTTGATTATTGCAAATTCATCTTGCATTTCACTATTCCTTCAGATTAAATATTTAAACCAAACAGTCTTAAATGTCTTTTAGCTGTACTACAGAAAACACTTCAATTGAGTTAATTCAGTTTGTATCTGTCTTGTTTGATGGACCTGACCTGAGTCTCTGAATAAGGGATTTAGTGTTCTTGAAAGGTCAGGATCATCTTCTTTCTATTAGCCTGCAGGAGGAAAGCTGAATTTCAAGTTCATTAGGCTTTTCCTCGACAAAAGATGCAGTCAAATCACCTAACATAATGCACAGTTCATCATCTCTAGCACACATGATTTTTTCTTCTTTATGAGATAACAGGAATACAAAGTCCTCTCCTCTCAGATGTTGACTTCTGCTAAAAAGAAATGTAACTGTGTGCCAGAAAAGATCCACAATTCATCTCAGACCATCAGGATTCCAAGGCATGACACAGCATGTACCTAAAATTCAGACAAAAATAATTAATTTTATTCTCATTTCATTCTGTCAAAGGCCTAATATTTTCTTTTTCTTTCTTAAGAATATGCAATTTACTCCAAAAAAAGGCAGTGCACCACAAAATATGTACTTGAGGAAGGGCTCAGGGATCACAAGGTTGCAGCATTTTACTGCAGGTTTAACCCTAGTGAAATGTTCACTTAGTCCCATGCTTTTTCTTTCCTCTGTGCCACAATGGACAGTAATAAGTATGTGGGTGGAAGGAGTCACTTGAAGCTGACAATTTGTTGTAGTTCCTTAGAGGTGCACAGAGTTTTTGTCTTGATTACTGGTTTCAGTATTTCATTTCTCTTTGCCACAGAAATTTCTCTCAACACATTATAGCCTTTCCAATCCCGTGTACTTCAAAAAAAAAAAAAACAACACCCACTCATTTTGTAAGTCGCTCAGAAAAGAAGACATTAAAATAAAAAAGCTGATACATTAAAATTACATTTTCCTTTCTAATCTCTTGTTGTTCTAAGATCTCTTATGTTTCTTAGATTACAAGAGTACCCTATTCACTTCACATTGTAGTCTTAGAGTGGTTAAAGGTATTTATCTATTTATTTGACACCATGAAGATCCACATTCAAAATATGTCCTTTAAAATTCACTACCTAAACCGAGAGGCCTACAAGTTTTCTCATTATAATTGTCAGGATTCTGCATTTCTGCTACTGGGGAACTACTAAGCCAGTTATGGACTCACATGACCAGTTTATCTCATATTGAACTCAGTCAGGAGTCACATAGAAGAATTTCCCCACATAACTTACCTCTGGAATCCAAATTCTACTAGTAGAGCTTAGAAAATTACAAACAGTCCCAGAAAACACTGTCAAAAGGGACAGTACTCTTCTTCCTAATTTCCATTGCCAAATAGAGCACTTATTCAGAAGCTGGAAGAAGCTGAAATTTCTTCTGTGTGTATATAAATCTTTCTTCTAGAAATGTAGTCTCAGTGAGTTTTTCCAGACATCATTCCATATGACAAGTTTGTGGAGAAAAATTGTTTAATTGAAAATTTGTTTCAAAACAAACCATATGCAACTCTTATGCAGTACATCTGATCCACAGCACTACTTGATCGTCTTACATAGTTTGATTCCAAGTGTTAGAAGGCACGGCAGCCTCATAAATGAGGGAAACACAGTGTGTGGTTTCCTCAGAATTATAGCACTTCATTTCCACATTTCACCTTCTGACTTCTTCATTCATTCTTCTCAGTGACATTTCACTATGTAGTGCTCATATGATTTCGAACTAGAAAATTCATACCTGGAACTCATATCCCCTTTCCACATAGGGAATGAAATTATTTCTTTTTAAATAGTTATTTTTAAATAAATCTATAAAGAAACCAGGAAAATACTAGCTGGGAAAAAAAAACTAAAAAGTAATAATGCACGAGTTTCAAAGAGGCTTTGTTTTTAGTAGACACATTCAATTGTAAAAATGTGAGTAGAAGTTTGAATCTAAAGCTTTATTTCTATTTTTCTGTCCAATAAATTACACAAATACAAACACAATTAAATAGAATGAATGTTACCACAGAGAATTGTTGCTTAGAACCAAGTTAAAACAGTTAGACAGTAGTCATGCTTCTGCTCTTTGCAATTCCATGTTTGTAATTCTGTTATTAGTCTCTATCTTAGGTTGTATCATTTCATGATGGCTGAAACAAAGACTGCCATGACCTTTGCAATCCCAGCCAGTACTTTCTGAGAGGAACAGGTCCAGGAGACTATATTGTCTAGTCAGCTTATCCATCCAGAAATTTTATGAAATGTATTCCAGGAATCTCCTGGGTTGCTTTGGCCTCGATATCCTTTAGTAGTTGTTAGAATAACTCATGTTTCTGCGTAGAATCAGGCCCTGCACCTGTAAGGCTTCTTCCATTTTTCTAGTGAAAGCCTTATCAATTTTTTGCTATTAGGTGGTTTGTAGTCAAAGCCCCTCATGAAGTCATTTTAGTTGATTCTGATGCTCCTTTACCCACAGAACACCAATTAGATCTTCGTGCATTTGGCCTTCTGGCCTTTGTGCCTTTGTGTGTAATGCAACTCCTCCTCCCTGCCTTCCCTATCTGTACTACCTAAGGACTCGTTGTCCATTCTTTACAACACTCTATTCAAGCAAACCATATCTGTGATCCCAATGAGACTGAAGCTCTGCATCAGCACCAGACTTCTGCCCTTGTGATTCCCATGCACCTGGATTCTCGCCATTGTGATTCCCAATGCTTCCCTTGGGAGGGGAGTATTCCCATGCTCCCTTCCCATGGAAGTCTGAGATAGGCCTCCAGTAACACTGTTTACCGACTGGAAATCAGAGACCTTCCTTCATGTTGTGTCACCAGGCACTTCCTTACTATCTGTCATGCATCCCTGCACCTCTCTTCAGGCTTGGTCACCATTCCCTAACCTAGATTAAAATCTTCCTCTCTTGCTGGCAAAGGTGTTTCTGCCCCTGTCATCCTTATTCTTCAAAGTAAACTAAGGAAAAAACAAATCAAAAATAAATCTTTGCATGTGGCATGAGCTGTTAACCCAGTGTTGCCAGATGCCTTGCTGCTCCACTCACAATCAGCCTCCCATCACAATGTATCAACAAAAGATCATTTGTCTCTAGACTTCTGAAGTCCAAGTATCCTATGAATATCAGTACCTTATGTTTGTTAAGTTCAAATGTATATAGCTCATAAGCCATATATCAATGATGGGAAAGCCTCAAACTGCTTTTACCCTACATAAGAGGCATCCTGCATACACAATTGTTATTTTATTTTTGTATTACCCACTGCTGTACTTAAATTAAATATAAACTCGCATGAATTGCATATGAAATGCATGCACACAAAGCAGAGTAAACCAATGTGCAGGACAGGTGAAGAAAAACATTCTATTTATTATTACCAGTATGGCTTCAGCTGTAGTAACATGTTGCATGCTGTATAGTAGCTCAAGAAGGATACAACTCTTTCAGAAAATAAAGCTCATAGAAGAGTATCATGGATGATCAGAGGCTTAGGAAAAATGACAAGGAAGGATGACTGAGAACTAGATTGATACAGTTGTGAAAAGACTGATAGAATCACAACAAGAGTCCTTAACTACACAAAAATGTTTTCCAGAATGGAATCATAATTTCTCCATGGCCCTATAAAACATACAAGAAGTACAGGGACACTTGATTTAGGACTGTGAAATTTTCATGATTTTTGAAAAATATTTTTGAAAAATATTTTGTTTACACAAATACCTATGAGGGATTATTTATGTAGAATTTATCTTGATTTGAATTCAAAAGATGCAAAAATTAATATTTTGAGGTCTTTTCCAGTTCTACCTCACAAGATTAGGTATTTTTATCAGTACCATTAAGAAAACAAAGAGCAAACAAGACCAGTAAAGAGACAAGCATAAGACATTCAATTTAAAACTTTAAAATATATTTTTCAAAAAATAGAAAAATCCACTAATTTTTGTACTGCGAGTGTTCTCAAACCCAGGGAGGCTGAGGGGTCTCTGTCGTTGAAGATATTTTGAACTGAATTAGATACAGCCCTGAGCGTCCTGCCCTTGATGGCCCTATTTTGAACTGGGCCTTGGACTCAATATTTCCATAAAACCCTTCCAACATCATCCATTATGTATATTTCTAACATATTTAAACTAGTTATTCCAGTCTTTCACTCCACCAGTGACCAAGGTCTTGATCCAGCTTTTTAGTAGTCTTTTAAGTAGTCTTACAATTGAATTATTCTAACCTTTGTTATAACCCAACTTGTTTTGTAGAGAAACTGCATGAAATGAAGGATTTGACAAATACTTGAAGTATCAATAATTACAGTCACTTATAAATTACTTCTCACCTTGGTCAGCAGGGAAGCTACATAAGCATTGGGGTATTCAACCACAAATTTGAGAACTGAGTGTTTATTAGAAGTTGGCAAATATTCATCTGACCTGCTATCAGGTATAACAAAAACTGTGCTACAAAAGACTCTTCCCAAAAAAAAAGCACATCTTTGCATATTTTAATTTAGATCCTTTTATTCTCAGTGCATCTTTCTTCATCATTCTTTTAAATAAACAGCTCCTGAAATCTGAACACAGACTGTCATTATGAAATAACTGCTTCATTAAAAATGCAAATTTTATTCAGTATTTGTCTTTAAACATTAGTGGAAAAAAGCATAAATATGTCTGTTTGATAAGTTGCAAAAGCAAAAAATAAATATTTTAGAAATATACAACCTTTTTAGTTTTCTTAAGATATATTGAATATTAAGACTGATATTTGAAAATTATGAAATACATTTACGCTTTTCATGCAACTATTACAATAACTCGTAATAATACAGAAATTTATAAACTGGAAAACATTTAAATTCATCTTCAATACACTTCATTAATACATGAATAAAAATTAATTTTCTTTCTTTTTTTAGTGTTGTTTGGTGTTAGCCATATTTAGATAAACATAAAAAATTCTGATCATCAGCTTTTTAGCCACCACATTTTTCATACTCAAAACCACTGTATCTTATAATAGTCTATATGAGAATAGGATTATTTGTAACAGTGGCATGCCCTACCACAATTCTAGAGTTCTGGATGAAAATTAGTCAGAATTGAAACAATTGCTGGTTTTTTAATCAAAAGTGAAGCCTTTTCACTAGCCATGGAAAAGGCTAAAAACTGCTTAAGATAACTTTCTGCAAAGATATGAATATTGTGTCTCTCACATACAGTAGTAACGAAAATTTGAGAGAAAATCCCATAGAAGTCCTTAAAATGGAAAAAAAAATCTACATCTTCTCATAAAATCAATCTTTCATTGAAAACAAAAGCAACATCTACAACACAAAACCTTATTAATTTTAACAAATATGGAGGCAACATGGAACAAAGCCTAAAGCTTCAAAGTAGGTAACATTAGTCAATAGCATTTTAACAGGAAGAATAACTAACAGCTGGATCAACTTCAAAAATCTAGGCTGGGTTTTTCATCACTGACATATTCAAGTTAAGCTTAGACATTGTTCTGAGGTTTGCATAGCAATTAATCAAAGGAAGACTCATAACCTACCGGATGGAGACAATCTATAAATGTAACTACAAAGGTACTGTCTGGCTTCATAATCAAGGAACGTGTAAACTCTTATGCCTTTTACTGGAAGTTCTTACTGGAAGTTCAGCCCTAATTGGTTTGTCAGCAGGAATCTGTCAAAGGTGGGTTTTACAAAGTGGCAAATCTGCCATGGAACTTGAGAAAATCAGAATTTCACTGGGACAGTAGCCTTTGTAGTACTGAAAAAAAATGCTCATACTTTTGATTGCTTCCCCTAGCCTCTAAAATGAGGTCATGTAATGGTTGCTATTAAAATAATACACATTGTATCAAGATACCACAGTAACAGGGCAAGGCAGGTCCCAAAGCCAGATGCTGCCTGCAAGAAACCAGAATTAACACTATTTTCTGTTGACAGCACTGAGAGTCCTGTTATGCTTATAACAATTTTCTGTACCTCGTAATTTATATAAATTTTTCCTACTTGACTCAGAAATTGGAAATATTCAATAAAGCCCATACAAGCAACATGAAAGAACACATAAATTTAAATAAATAAGCAAAGAAGAATTTGAACCAGGCTTCTGAAAGTTTTTCAGGGATATTAAGTAAACTATTTACTAGATGGACTATTCCTAGCACTTTGTCTCTGCTGCTAGGTTTATTTCTCAGCATGTTTTCTACATGAAGGCTCTTTCATTCTTGTCTATTTACATATTCTTTTAATTATCTAAAGGTGTAACTACCATTTTAAAATCATACCCCAGATACTTCCAGCTTTCACAAATAACAGGAAATACAGGAATGCTGAAATTTCTGACTGGTCCTATCTGTTATGAACTTATCCCACTTAACACTAATCGGTTCTCTCATACACTTCCTTTCTAAGGCACCTACCTGTAGCTTTCTCTATCACTATAGCAGATTTGGAAATTTCCATAATTTAATTGAAGACATATGTGGGTTCTAGATTTTTTTATTAGCTCTTGGGTTATACTTATTAAAACCCCAGTTTTAATGTCAGGTTATGATCTGCTCTTTTTCTGGGCATCCATATGTTACTACCAAATTTATGACTTGACTCTTTTAGTGTTCTTTTTTCATTTTTTTGACAGGATCTTTCATGGAATTTTACCGAAGGCATTTTTTTTTCATAATGGTTCATTTCTTCTATCATTAGAGGGATGAGAAGAATTTGTGGTCTTTATTTGTATGGTGACTGAACCAATGTGCAAAAGAGCTGTATTTTGCTAATGACATGCAATTTGTCTTTTCTTCTTCATATCTTCTTTTTTTCTTTAGATGAGCTATAAGAGAATGCATTAACATTTGACTATAATATCTGTGTTAAACCTTTCATTTAAGGCTACACTTTTCTGAACTCTGAATATTGAGCCTTGAAGAAAGTATCCTTACTGAAAAAATATATAAGTTTTTCAAAGCACTTCACTTAGAAATGTTTAACATTTTTTTAATGTTAATTAAGCTCATTTTATCATGCTCAAAAATAAGTTGAAAGTATCCCCTTTTAATTTTCCCATTAAAAATTATCACTTTTGATGAAGAACACGAAGGAAAATACCAGGCAAATGAGTAATTTTTGGGAGGTCATAAATCACTGGAAAAACTTTTGCCTGAGCCATAATTATATCTCTCTGAGAGCAATGTGGTACCAAAATAAATCTCACTGCCAAATTGTGAGACAAACTTTTTGTTACACTACAGCTGAAAACGTTCTTTGCTCACTGCCAGCAAGCATAACATTTTGTTTTCAGTACCCACCCACAGCTACTCAGAAGAGAAAGCATGTGTACTGCAATTGAACTATTAGCCAGTGAGATAGACTGTAAGAGACTGTTCTTCTCTGCCAGCCAGGCAGAATGGCATTATAAAAACTCCTGTTAAGCTTTAAATATAACTTTCCTTTCTCTCCATTTACCATGAATCTTCACAAGTACTCTAATACAACAGAATTAAAAGTCAAAAGTGAAGTTACCTTGCAGATTTCTTGCCCTTTAAAGGGCAAGGGATAGTATCCGGCATTAAACAGACTACGTGCAAGGATGATGATTTCAAGTGGAAATTAACTCAGAGCAGGAATTTGCAGTAAGAATTCACTGCTGTTATTTTCTGACCATTCATGGAAATATCTAATGTCATTAAAGAAACTAAGTATTTCAAGAAACACTAATTCTGGTAAAGTGATAGATTTTGGTGTCACATACAGGCACAAGACTCTGTGTTGTAAGATATGTTGTAATACCAAAGACAGAAGATGTCTTTAAATAAACTATGAACCTGGGAGGAGAAACTCAACATTAATGACCAGTCTACTCTGTGGAAAAGCCACATCAAGATCTTGCTTTTTCTGTGTCCCAAAAAGAATGATAAATTTTTCTTTCAAAATACTAAGATTTTCATCTTCCCTTTTCTCTATTCTGCTACAACACAAGTCTATCCTGTGCAAGGTGAAATAGCCAAAAAGGGCACACTTGGACAGACTACAGGCAATGTTGTTTCAGGTCTCGTAATCTGACAGTACAATGAAGAATTTGTGTCTCCTACCAACAGCCATTCAGTGCTGCCACGTTCTGGGTGCTATGATCTACATACTAGAGGGCAGTATTTTATTCAAGGAACAGCATAAGCGCTCTTAAAATTGGGCACCACAATGAAAACAGATGTGAAAACTGTATTAAATGCCACTGTATAGACACACAGTGAAGAAGAACACAGCAGGTGTTTGTTGACCTAGCTTCATGGCTGTGATGCTTCCTGTGATGGACACACTCAACAGAAACAATTATTTTAGAGCCAGTTTAATTTACACTGCTGTTCTTTTCACTGTCTCCCATATGAACATCCCTACAGTTAAAATATTGTCAGCAGAGCTGGATCTTTTACTGACCACTGCCAGTCTCCTTATTATGGTACAATATCAAAGAGGAGAAATCTTGTCTTGTGTAATAAATTCTGTCTTATGCTATTACCTTTGAGAAAGCATTACTATACTTTTAGATCTAAGTGCAAGTTTCTCTATGATATATTTGACAACAAATCAATATACATATAGGACATTCAATATGTTCCATCTGTAGTGTCTTCTATCCCAAATAAAGAAAGAAACCAGTTCTGTACTCATATACCAGGAAATGCTGTAATATTTGTTAAGTATTTGCAGGGAAATAAAATTAATTCTTCGAGATGAGTGTTTTCAACACTTCAAAACTGTGGATTATTTTAAAGCAATAAGTAATACTTTAGCAAAACTGAGTAGAAATTCCCATTATGTTTCCATGTTCAACATCCATGTTGATGTACCTTACTAACAATGGTAAGGTCTAGTTCATATTGCTTACTGCTCAGTGAATGCTGTACAACGTGTTTCTCACTAATTAGAAGTTTAAAACTTCCAACTTTCAATTCTCCTCCATCCCTTTTTCCTGATCAGATTTGGGTTTCACTGTTACTGAAGTTGAATATGAAGAATTGAATACTGAAAAATATGGAAAAACATATTCTTGAGCAGATTCTTCCTTCCTTGAAAAAGCCTCCGCCCCCTGGAGTGTGTTTTGAGGTCTTCTGGGTATTTTTGTGAAGGACTGTATCCAACCTACCTCATTCAAGATATGTCCTTTGACTTCATTTTTGAAAGATGGGACTGTCTGCATGAGAAGAGATGGACAGGATCAAATCCCTGGTATGCAAATTCTTCAAACTTTCGAAGCCAGCAATGCTAATGTACGCCTAAGTGTTAAATAATGTCAACAGAGAGAGCTGCTGAACTAACCCTATGTCTGCTAAACATCTCACAGGCAAATAAATATAAAAGTTCCTTGATGCAGCTTTTTTTAAAATAAGGACTATAATGTAACTAGCTATAGTACAGCTGTGATAGGAAAGAGCAGAAAACGGGCAGAAAGCAAGAAGCAGATCAGAAATTGCACATTGTTTCACTAGCTATTGGGAAAAACAAACAAGCAAAAAAAGCACAAAACAACAAAGCAACAAAAAACACCAAACCAAACCAAACCAAAACAAACAAACCCCCCCCAAACCAACCAACCAACCAACCAAAAAAAAAAAAAAATCTGCATCTAAATATTATTCCAGACCCAATAAGAAAACTGAAAAAATAGAAGGCAAAACTTCAGACATGGCTAGGCACTGATGGTGTCAGTTCTATCTAGCCTCATGTCAGAGGGGAAGTAATAGGTCTCAGGGCAAATCAATGAATATACTGAAGGGCAGGTAATCCAAAAAGACCTACAATGATTGGTAGAATGTGCCAAGAGGGACTGTGTTAATTTCAGCAAGGATGAATGCAAACATCACCACCTGGGAAGGAGAACCCCCTTGAACCTATGAAGATGTATGGCTGCACCATATGTAAGGGTTACTTGGGAAAACAAATGCCATGACTACAAAGATACCCTTCTTCCTTCTTCCCACAGCTTTATGTGCTAAGCATGATGTCGTGTAGTCTGGAAAATCACTTGGGTCAGCTGGGGTCAGCAGTGCCAGCTGTATCACCTCCCAACTCTTTGAGCACCCCCAGCCTTCTCACTGATGAGGTAATGTGAGGAGTAGAAATGCCTCCATGCTGCTCAAGTGCTGCTCCATAATAATGAAAACACCCCTGTGTTATCAGCATTTTTGCAGCACAAATCCAGAATATAGTCCTATACTTTAAAGAAAAGTAACTCTATGTCATCCAAAACAAATCTGGAGATACTCAAAATCTGACTGACATATCCCTAAGCAACATACTCAGCTTTGAGCTGGTGTGGGGGTTGGGCTGTGCAATCTCTCTAAGGTCCATCAAACCCCAGCTCATTTGTGGTTGTGTGCAATTCTGCTGGATGTTGTGTAGTTTATAACTTAACTGTATAAATTTCTAAACAAGTCTAACCTCACAGCTGATCCTGTTTTGAGCAGGAAATGGACTAAGATCTCCTCAATTCCCTTCCAAACTTATTATCTTTTGATGCTATGCTTGGCAGCATAGGTACTGCAGTGACAAACACTAATGATGAGCCAGCTAAATAGTTTAGGAAGCAACAACACAGATATAATGCAAACACCCCTCAGAATAGAATGATTCTTTATTGTACCTCTCCAATGATTCTCTAATGCTCAGCTGTAGAAACTCCACAAGTCACTGCAACACTGGAAATAATTTAATGACACAGTCATGTCTGAACTTTCTTTTAGGTTGACTATTGTCAAAACATAGCAAACACCAAATATAAAGCATTATATTTGGACCCATGAAAATCAATTGAAACAAATATATGTATTATCAGCAGACTTCATAGCAAATTTCACAGTGATATTATTTGATAAAATCATATCTGAAATAATGAAGAAATAAATATTGAAGCAAACATCTTATTTACTTATCCCATATGCAAGACATCCAATATGAAAGACATGGTTGACAGAAGATTGAAAGATGATGGTAATATCTATAGAAATTACTACAATCAAATTATGTGGTGTACCTTTGCAGGAGCTTTTTATTCTGGGAAATAAAATCTTTTTGGCGGACAAAAAATGAATGTCAATAAAAATTTTGTCATGGGTTCAAAAAGAAAAAACACTGCAATTTTTGTATATATCCTTTGTGCAAAAAGGTATAAGTGAGCTAAGTCTTGCTCAGTTATATATACCCAAACTCCAGATTTTTGAAGTGAGTTGAGCCTGGCCCAATGCCAGTGCACCCACTAGAATAATTTATTCATTTTCTGCTGCAAGATAAGGATTAGGAAGAGACCAAAGCAAGACATCAGTAATCAGAATAAACCTTGAGAATACTTCTCCTCCTCCCAACTCCTCTTTCCCCAGTGAATATATAAAGAGACAAATTTGGTATTTTTAATCAGTTTACCAGTTTTAAAATAATCTTTCTTCAGTCCACATAGAGAGAGGAGTCTCTCCTGCCATGCCATGGAGGCTTTTCCACAAGAAACCATTCTCTCGTGGTTTTAATTTTCATGAATAGCAGCCACCTGGAAATCTGTAATTGTGAAGCCTCTCCCACGGTTTGGTAGTCTTCCCATGGGTCATTTCAGTTTATTGGGGTACAATTTTAAGGATGAGCTGTTCAAAAAACAGAAACAGGAAAAAAAAAATAGAAACAAAAAAATGGAAACAAAAGTATTCTTCTTTTATCTCTGGGGACAGAGGTTTTCTTCTATTCCTGGGGCAAGGTTGATCATCTCTCTCATTTCTCTCTGTTCAAGCTTCTCATTGGATCACAGCTACTTCAACATCTGCTTGCTCCAACAAGCGTGCCTTTGCTCATAGCTGTGGTTAGAATGTTACATCCACCCAATGCATTCTATGAGTTATAGGGAAAAAAAAGTCTAGTGTATCAGCTATATCTTCAATATAGCCTTACAAAAGAATTTCAGCCCAGAAATTTCAGAATTTAAAGCATCCCCTCAAACTCCTCCCATCTGGGATTTGACTCCTTCTTCACTGGCCTCAGTATCTCCAGGTTGCTTTCTCTACGTGTCTTTACCCTTTCCTTTTCACTCACTTTGCAGAAGATTGACAGCAGAATCTCAGCTGAGCCATGCTGCAGGCTGAGCTGGCTGGGCCAGAGGGTGGAGTGAGCCCAGCCCAGCCAGTGCTGCAGCAGAGCAGGGCCTGGCCTGGCCAGCGTCCAGTCACCTGTTCAAAGGCTGGAAGCAAGAGAGTTTTTCCTGGGATTGGTTCGTTTTTAAACGTGATTTCACAGAGGTGTATTCAGCTCTTCTGAAGCAGTTTGACAGGGTATCAATATTTAATATTCAAAACTAGCCAGCTGTTTGGTTGTCAGGTCCGAAGCAAGCTGCTAAAGTTTTTACAGGGAATCACTTCTGTAGCTCATGGATTTTTTCCTTAATTAAAAACTAAACTACGCGAAACCATTACATTCTGAAATGTAAACTTTGATGATAGAAACCATCCTGCAAAAGGAAGAACAGAAACAAAATCCAACACAATTGTCTAGTCAAAATGACAGAGACAGACGAATGTGCTCATCAAGTCTAGGTAATTGCTTTAAGGAAAACAACTGGAAAATTATCAAGTCATAAAGTTTCCCTAATGAGGGGACATTGACAGACTAAAAGCTTGGCACCCAAAGAGAAATCACAGTAACAGGTGACTTTACAGTGAAGTGGTAGGTCTATATATATTAAACATAACCTTAGAGAAAAACAAAGTCTGCTTACCCATCTGAACATACCCTACATGAAAAAGTCTTTGGTAAATAGCTTCTAAATCCTTGGTTCATCCTTGCTAGAAAGAAAATAGGTTTGCACAAGCTACAGGGGACAATAAGGACCAAATGGTTCTGGGAGAAAAAAAAAGTCACTAAAATGGATTGATCCAAAAAAGTACATAGTGACAAAACCAAAACAGACTTCAGTCAGCTCCATGTGTCTGTATAAGGACAGTATTTTCTGTGAAGGAAAAATAGAAGAAAAAAAAATAACAAAAAAAAATCCAAAGAACAAACAAACAAGCATAACCCAACAGCAACAACAACAAAATAATAAATAATTGGAAGTGATAGCTTAGCATCAAAAGAGATGGAACTGCTCAGAGAAATTGCAAATGAGAATGAAAACATATTCAAAATATTCTCCCAAAGGTCAGAGAAAATACCAAGCAAACTACCAAAAATGTCATTAAGTTCAAAATTCTGAGAGCAGTGATAAATAGGAGGGCTTGTATAATATGCATGATTGAAAACATAATCTGAGTGATTCTTACTACCACATCACTACATCTAAATGATGTAGTGGTAGTAAGAGCAAATGTCTTTGTCTAAGAACAAATCTTTAGTAAGAGCAAATGACACTTGCTCAAAAACAAAAATATAGAAAGTTGCCTGCCACCAACATTGTCTCATGTTAAAATAGAGACAAGATATCCTTCAAGAGCACAATGAACTCTAATTAATACACAACAAAATAATACAGAACAAAAGTGAGAATATACCTTTCAATGAATATATATACCTATTTCAAATGTAAACAGTTACAAAATAACAAAAATCAAGTTTATTTCAACTTTTGAAGTTTAGACAGAAAGTTCAGATCTGTCTTATTGGATAAACATCAGCTCCTCCTACTGAATGTAGTTTTACTGGGTATGGTTTTTTATCTCCTCTTACATAATTACCATAGTCTCCTTTGGACAATTTCAGAAATACTTTTGGTTTCTATTCTCTTTCTATTTTAGTTTCTAAATTCTCCTTTCTTTTTGAATCCTCATGGTAATCCTTAATAGCCATTTGTCCAGATGAATTTTCAGTTTCTGAATAGAGAAAAAGCAATGGCTAAAATTTTCCCACATATTTATCTCCTATTGGAATAGGTACTCTGTCTCATTCAGTGCAGATGAACAGTGAAAGAATATTTTAAAGCATACTAGTACAAGTACCATCTACAAATACATCAGACAGCATAAACTGCAGCTTCTGCATGGATTTTGAAATCCAGATTTAAAAACCCCAACAATATAAACAAAAAAACCAAGCTATTTTGAATGTATTGAAGTAAATTAAAGCTGTAAGGTTAGTGATTTATTTTGTGAGAACTTAATAAAACAAAATTCATCAACTGCAGAAAAAAGCATCTTATTAAGCATCCTGGCTGTCACAATCATTAGATCTAGGGATCTCATGGTCTAGACAAATCTGAGGAGGACCAAGTGTTAAAACATAATCAAATTATCTCATTATTAAAAGATGTCAAAACAGAATAGAATTATCACACTGAACTTCAATTGAATCAATGCTTCACCTACACAGAAAATTTTCAGTGAAACAATTCACTGAACTGGAAGCTACAACTATGATAAACTTATTTTCTAACAGATTACAAAGCAGAAGCACATATACAATTTACTTTTGTGTAGCATTTGAAACTACATTTTATCTTCTACAGAATTGCAGTACCCTTTCATTTATCTTTAAAATTCCACTGTCTTTCACACAGAAGAATGAATTTTCCAGTGGGACTGCCTGACTCATCACAAAGCACTGCTGCTATACAGTTTGCTTTGGTTGATATTTTTTGAATGAGTATGCTAGCTTGAAAAGGGCTTGGAAAGTCAGGGGATTGTATAAAAAAGTCCCAGTCTACCTGATGGGTAGAAATATTATAAACTTAAGAGTATGAAAGAATGAAGTAAAATTAATATGGGTATTTTTTCATCTGTGCTCCCTGCCATATACCTTATGACTTCTTTACATTTAGAAAACCAGAGCCATGCTCATATTTTTATATAAGAAAACCACTTATCCCCCATTTTTAAACTGGATTAAGTTGTCCCCGTGAAGATTGCTTCTCTACCCCGGTCCCTTCTTTTTTACTTTGACAGCTTTGAAAAAAATATACAAGGATGTGGCAGAATAAACAGTCTTTGCATTGTTCCCTACTTTATTGGCATTGTGGGTCAAGTGCCCAGAGAGCTTAAGCTGCTCCATAGAGGCAAAAACCTGGCATTTGCCAGGGCAAATGATCAACAATGAAATTTTTTTCTTTATCTTCTCTGCAAACATTCTTTCTACAGTAGTATTAAATCAATGTCGTGCCCTTGCTTTGAGGAGACTGTAAGTTATGATCTACTCTAAAATAGGAATCAGGGATTTTAATGAACAGAGTCAAAACCTTCATAAGGAGTCAAAACCTAGCGATTTTTCTTCTGAGCCCATAGCAACAATTGAATTGTATTTCTCCTATTAAAACATTATTTTTTATTGTTAAATAAGCAATTTTCTCTCTGTTGCAAAGAAAATAAGTTACCCTAAATTTCTCCTCACAACGGTTTTCCTCCAAACTAAAAGTCGTTCTTTGAGCTTGACGTAAGTCATATAAAAGTCATGGTATTTCCAAAATGTTCCCCTTACTGGCACTTCAGTTTACATTAGCAATTTATGTGGAATGACTTAGTCTAAAAATCTGTGTTTAGTTCAGCTTCTTTATGACTATTCAAACACAAAATGGGAGAATTATAAACTTACAAGCAACTAATAGGAGTGAGAGAACTGTTCTCAAAAGCACCATTAGAGATATTTAAAGGAAGTAGAGTGCATAGTAGCATAAAAGCAATTATATTTGTACATGAACTACAAATACCAAGAACTCATCCTTTTCTCCAATTGTTGTTGGTTTTTGGTTTTTTTGTGGGTTTTTTTTTTTTTTGAGTTGGTCAGCACAACAGGTTCTATTTACCAGGAGATGTCTTTTCTTGTTCTTTAATAGTTGCCAGCTTCTGTCACTCATTTTCCTATATGTAATGATCCTCACAAAAGCAGTAATTTCTGCCAATGTATTTTGCATTTAGCGAACATGCACAATTTTTAGTCCCAATGCACAATATTTTTTTTAGCCCAAATTTTGATCTTCTCTTAAACTGATTCTCCCATGTGGCATATCTGTAAGCCATAAAACTGCATAAAAAGTTGAACCATCATTCAATGCATTGTTAGTTTGTAGACCAACAAGAGAGGCTGCATGATACAATGCAATGTACATATCTATTTTGCTGGGCACAAATATCTAGCCAGTCTCCAGTGCAGCCTCAAAGCTAAACCAGCAAAGCCAATGCAACACTGATCTGCCAAGAGTGGCAGAACCCTACCAACCATAAGGTCAGGTTTGTGCACTAGCATGGAGGTCAGTCAAGGGTTGCAACTTCCCTCTGTTTTTTACTAGTCCCAAAGCTGGAGATTGTTCTAAATTCAGCCAGCTGATTACGATGATAGAAAATCAGATGCAGCTAGCAAGTAGAAGCTCCTTGTCCTGTCTCTAAATACATCAGAAATTTCTCAGAGATATGGAAATTGTTAGATATATGTGCATAGGTTTAACATATACCTATAAACTATAGCTGGAATAGAATGGAAAGATTTGCACATGTTCTCACTATACACTCTGAATTTTAAGGTCTGCTGGAGATGGATGGGCATTCATGTACTTTACTCCTTGTAAGTATTGTCATAATATTCAACACACAGTGAATATATTTGTGCTCAGAAATACTGTGCTCTTCCACGGTCACAACTCAACATGGAATTACTTAATTGTTCATTTTTTTACTTTCTTTGGACAATGATTGTACTGTATGGTTATCTTTATGTCCTATACCAACTTCTATGCACATGTACATAGGAATGCAACTGGAATCTCTACAGGTTTATGAATGAGACAGCAGGTCAATAGCGGTAACCCAGCTGAAGAGAAGATAGACAATGCACTGCCCTCAAATGTGATTGCTCATGATGCGGCTGATTTTATAAACAAGGCTACAATTGGTATCTTTAAAATGAAAATAATCCCTATTTCTAAATGGAGATTTCTAGCATTTTTCAAGTATTCTTTGCAAATGCCACACAAAAAATTTAATTAAACATTTTTGCTCAGATAAAACACATTTTTTAATTTTATTCTATCTTCCAGCAGATAGGTAAAAGAGGAAGCAAATAGAAGAACTGGGGGAAAGAAGAATTAATAAAAATTTCCTGTGTTTAGAAAGGTGGAGACATAGATTAGGCACTTTGTAAAGTCACAATCCCGTGCTTTGCTATTTGAAGTCCTTAACTTTTTCATTATAAGGTCTGTTTAGAAGCCAATTTTCCTGCAAAGGAATTTTTAAGGCTACTGATTCTGCTGTAGAAACACTGCTTTTGTAGAAATTGGGAGGACACTGCAATAATAAAATCCTCTTGGAAGCTGATTATACTTGTGATTATAAAAAAAAATTGCCCTAGAGATTGTTGTAGGCAGAATTAGCCACCATAAAGGCAGGAAGGTTTAATTATATGTACTATTCTTCTCTTCTGTACAATGTAATCTTGACAGGCAGTGCCAATTATCAGTAACATTTCTCTACCTTTTTTGTTGTTGTTGTTGTTTTTTTAAATATATTTTCAGTATGCGTATTTCATCTGTCAGGAGCAAGACCCCAAACAACTCCAAAGCTACACTACAACTAAAGATAAAGGGTAAGAATGGGATGGGCGGCCGATCCTGAAGTGTTTCTCTTTCTTGTGTGGTTAAATCTAGGACAGATGTTGTCTGCTTAGTGTGTGAATACCTTGAAGAACACAATTACTACATAAAATCACAGTCAGTTTCTTCTCTCTCCTCAAAGAGAAACCATTTATTAGGGAAGCACATAATTCACATCAGAGGTAAGATTTTCAGAAGGTATTGCCTTTGTAAGCTGAAATTTGATTCCTTTGCTGGGTCCCTTCAACAAGAGTTGAGAGCCAGAGGATAGTCAGAGCATCTGCTTGAGAAAAAAACTGAATAGCTTCATAATGAGAATGCATAAAGATAGAAACTATTTCAACCATTCTGTTCTCATTGCTTTCACAACAAAAACAAGAACACAGGATAAAACACTTTGTCCTCCACATCCCAGTGAAGCATGAACACAAAAAGCCATGACACAAAGTAATAGCCCAAAAAACAAGGACCCATTTCAAAAGTTATTAATAACTTCTATTGAGTCCCCAATAGGCACGTGAAGAATCAGGTCCTTTCAAGCTGCAAAATAGATTCTGACCATCTCTTACGAGTTCCTAGTCCATCACATCACCATTTCCACAATCAACACTGTTTTTCCTAAAATTGCAAAGTCTACCCAGGAGATTTTTGGGAGGAGAGCTGGAAAATATCCTAGAGATCAGATAAAATTATTTTAAGCATATTCTGCAGAGCTCGCATACACATTTTGATATACTTTTCAATTCAGAAGTATTGAATCTTCAAAACCAGTCTACCTGGTTTGAAATACTCTTTCCTACCACAGAATGCATACTGTGTCAGGGATAGATGATTAGCTACAAATGACCTTCTGCAGTACACAGTTCTGAATTGCCTAGGAACATTTTTTAAAAACCCCTTAATTTGGTAGCACACAATTGGGCATTATCTTTTTCAGAAAGCACTCCTAATTATACTCTGTATGTTGCACAAACACACAGAGCCATTTCAAGTCAACACTTTTTTGTCTTCTAATCGCAGTCCTTAATTTATCCCTAGAAGAAAAGTGCAATTTTTAAAATAATCATCTTCTGTGACAGTCTATAGAAATCTTTTGAAAGTTGGACATTCATTGATGTGTCATGACCAATACTAAAATATTAGAAATAACTGGCTCTTTCTTTCAAAATACCCATTTTTGCAGTCCTTAATAACTCTTGGGCACAACAGTAATAGAAGTAGTCTAAAGTGGTCTGCAAATGTGGCTCACAGTTTGTAGATGATACAAAATTTCATCTTCCTTTCATCCTTTAAGATTTCATCAGCTGATCAGTAAGTAGGCGCACTTAATATCAGAAAGGTAATATACTCACAACAGAAATGTTGAAGTATTAAAACAAAAAGCAGCCAGAAGTAGAAGGCAGGAAAACAATTTATCAGTCTCTGACAAAGGCTAATTTTATTCACAATACTTTTTTGACATCTGAAATGTTATAAATTTCATGGCCCACACTAGAATGTAGCTATTTAATTAAAAATAACAGGACTATTCCTGTTAAATGTGTAATGCCCCCAAGAAGCCTTTGGAAGAGGTGTCAGCACTGGGCAATTCTCTAGGCTTTTGAAAGGGTAAAATGTTTAAATTTTAGCATTTTATTTCTAGCTACTTCTTACCCAGCAAAATTCTATGTAGAAAGTTTCTTTTTACGCACATAAGTAAAAATAATGAATTTTTTAAAATTTCCACTGATTTCCACATCAACAAGAATATTCTTGAAATAGTCTAAGTTTAGTTCTTCACTGACAGAAACTGGTAGAGTTTGACAGAAGTCTGTTTTTCACATCCTATTAAAATTATTGTGCTTTATATCCCTTTACTCCCCTAGATTTTGTGTGCAGGACAAAATTAGTTTCATAATCAAAATAATTTTTAGATTTATATATTATCAGGTTGGCAGGGGACCTAATGATCATCTGGTCCAACCTTTCTTTGGCCTCCACCAGATGGCCCAGTACCCTGTCTAGCTTGATCTTCAAAGTGTTCCATTTTGGAGAATCCACTACTTCCTTGGGGAGTTTATTCCAATGGCTGGTTGTTCTTATTTTCAAAAATATTCCTCTTGTGTTCAATCAGAATCTTTTCAGGAGTAACCTGTACCCATCATATTTTTCATTGTGACTCCATGTAGAAAGGGAGACTCCATCTCCTCTGCAGCCACTCTTTAAATACTGGAACAGGGTGATAATGTCTCCCCATAATCTTCCTTGTCTCAAGGCTATGCAAACCCAGTTCTTTCAGTTGTTCCTCACACATCAGGATTCCCAGGCCTTTGATCATCTTTGTGGTCCTCTCTGGATCCTCTGCAGCCTGTCCACATCTATTTTGTACAACAGGGACCAAAACTGAACACAAGCTTCCAGGTGAGGCCAGACAAGCACTGAACAGAGTGGGAGAATGGCTTGGTCATCTCTGCTGGTGATGCCCTTGATGCCACCCAGTCTCCTGTGACTCTTCTGTACCACATCAGCCCACTGGTCACTCATACTGAACTTTGTCCACCAGAACCCCAGATCCCTTCCCACAGAGCTGCTCCCCAGATGGGCAGATACCAGCCCATGCTGCACTCCTGGATTATGCTTTTCCAGGGGCACGACCTTACATTTTTTCTTGTTGAGCTTCATAAGGTTCTTGCTATACCACTCTTCCAACCTATCCAATTATTCCTGCAGGATGGATCTCCCTTCCCAAGTGTCCTATTTCCCACCCAGTTTGGTGTCATTAGCAAATTTCATTGAGTCATACTCTATCCCATCTTCCAGATCACTTATAGATATACTAAACAGTACTGGGCCCAATATCAACCCTGAGGAACTGCAATTTTGACAGGTTGCCAGTTTGAAAAGGAGCTCTTTACCAACATCCTGTGGGTACCACTTGCTAGCCAGTTGCTCACATGCCTCTTGTCCAGACTATAACACAATAGTTTCTCTAGGAAAAGGCTGTGGGAAACCACAAAACTACTGAAAGTCCTTAAGAAAAGCAGATAGAACATGTCCACCCCACATCAACCAAGCAGGTTGCTTTGGCATAGAAGGCAATCATGTGTGTCAAAGTGATTTGCCTGTGGTGAATCTATCCTGGCTTTTCCCACTCACATGCATCATCTGCCTTGTGATAGCCTTCAGGAAGGTATGATCCATAACTATTGCAGAGACTGAAGTAAGAGTGATGGGTCTATAATTTCCTGTATCCTTCTTTAAGAGCTTGTTGACAGGGATGACATTAGCATTCTTCCAGTTTTCTGAGACATCCTCTAATCTCCACAACTTCTCAAAGGCCATGAAGAGTGTCCTTGCAATGATGTCAGCCACCATGTAATGCTCTAGGATAGGTATCTTTAGGGTTCATCAATGTGTAGGGACCAGGCTCCTGCAATGTCTCATACATCAGCACTTCCACCTCTGATGTCAGGTTTGCTTTCATACCAACCTGGATAGTGTTCCCAAGGCCAGGAGCTCAGTGCTGGTAAAGGCAGAGGAGAAGTTTTGAAAAACTCATCCCGTTCAGTATTGTTGGTGAGTGATTGACTCTCCTGTTCAACAGCAGGCCAGTATTTTCCTTTTGTTTCTCTTTGTTGTTTATGTACTTGAAGAACATTTGCTTGTGGTTTTTGACATCTCTGGCCAATTTTAATTTGAGATCAGCTTTTGCTTTTCTAACTGCACCTCTGCACAAGCTGGAAATATCTCTTATATTTTCTTCTGGTTTTGAGTGGGTTAAGGAGCTTACAGTTAAGCCAAAGGGTCTCTTGCTCCCCTTACCTCCCTTGACCATCAGAGGTGATGAGATGTCTTTGTGCTTGTAGAGCATTCTCAAAAAACTACCAGAAGAACTACTTGCAAGCTCTGCTATCCTACATGGAAACTTCCCATGAAATTCCTCCCAGCTGAGCTCTGGTTGGCATCAAGTTTGCTCTTCTAAAACCTTTGTGCTAGTACAAGCCTTCTACACCTGGCTGAATTCCAAAGCCCTCAATACTGTGATCACCTCAGCCTGGGCTATCACTAGCCAGGATATTACAAAGCAGGTTTTTTCCTTTGTAAGTAGCAAGTCCAGCAGCACTTCACTCCTGGCTGGCACACTGAACATTTTCACAAGGAAGCAGTTTTCTACACATGCCAAAAACTTCATTGATGATACATGAGTTACTCTATTGTTCTTCCAACAATTATTTGGGTAGTTGAACTCACCCATAAGTACCAGGTTCTTTTGATTAATCTTGCTTAAGAAACATGATACAGCCATCCATCACAGTTCTCCAGTCAGGTGAGTTGTCCCACCATGCTTCAGTTATTCCTAAGGTATAATTGCTTTCTGACAAGGTGCAGAGCTCCAGTTTCTTGTATCTGTGTGCATCAGTACGCATGTACCTGAGATGGTTGGTCTTCTGATTTTCACCTTGGGAGGCAGCTAAGGAGCATTTCTAACGGCTCTAGTTAGCCTGCCTTACTCACAGTTGGTTGTAATGGTGTGAGCATTGTCACTTTGGACCATGTCCCCCTTCCATACTTTGGAAGTGCTTAATCTTAGATAATTTAACTTCCTATGGCTTTTAATATATGAAGTTAAGCAATTATTTCTCACAGTTTTCAGGCTTTACTTGCAAGTTTTTAAATCTGGTGTTTTTCCTTAACATTTACAATAAGGCGCAAATCTGTCTGTGCATTCATAATAATATCCATGTAGTTAATGGTGAACACACTTGATTTTGAATAGAAGATGGTCAAATTTGCAAACATTTCACTCCAGTATCAAATTTCCAAACATTTCACTCCTGTACCATAAAAATGATCTCGTGTATAATAATTTTAAAGTTTAATCTATGCTATATATAAACTCTACTTGAGTGAAAAAAGTCTGATTATGATGATGACCACATTAACATTCATTAGATGGCTTGCCATAGAAAGTCCAAGCAAATTAATAGTTCAAAGTTTCAAATAACCTCCCCTTCTATTTATTGAGATACTCAGAGGAGTTAAAGGCAAATTTATTGCTTCAAAATCAAAAGAAATTAAACCAATTGACTTTTTTCTGAAGAGAGGCCATTGCATTTAAGAAAGTGATGAAGACAGTTACCAAGCAACTATGTTCAGCCTACATACATGTCTATTCATAACCCCTAGCACAGTACAGGAAATGACAGGCTGTCACTACAGAAGAGAGAAGTGCTGAATTATGCCATTTCTTTCCTGTGCTACCTCCTACAGGAGAAAAAGCAATTATATCCTACATACATTGATTAGGTCAAATAACTAAATAACTGCAGTAAGTTTGAAATATTTGGATGTCTCAGAGCAGTAACATAATGCAGGGTGAATGCTTCCAAAAATACAGTCAATTACCTCTGGAGTTTTAGTACCAGATAGGCTGGACAAACATCTCTTGCATAGCTGTCTGGGTAAAGACAAGACTCAGTTCCCCCAGAGTTTCAAAGCTAGAATTAACATTTCAGTTTAGCCCATCAATGTTTTAATTTACAAGTCATTGTCCTGATGCTGCAATTATAGAAGGTGGGCAGATTGTTGTGACAGCATGAAACGCTGTTATCTTCACTGAGGCTCTGCATGCATGCAACCTTCAGTGCACACACAGTAAAACAGAGGACCAAGGCCCATAGTGACCTTTTCTAGGCTTCTAATAAATGAAAACATAGTACTTTCCTGAATATCTGACAGAATTGAAGCTTAAGTGAAGTCAGTAAGACTTTCACCATTAACTTCTATAACAACTTCTTATATTTCTTCATAATCTATATGCCTAAAAGAATAATGAGAAAAGGGGACCATTACTTTCAAAATCAAGTTGGAAAAAATAAAAAAAGAAAAATCCTGAAAGCTGATGTTGCTGCAATTTTAACAGCATGGCTGGGATAAAAAAACTGATTCCTCTGCTGCAATGATGGCATGTACTCAGGCAGCATGTTTTTCACTGTTAACAGCAAACAGATGCTCTGAAATAGAATTTTAAATTTTGTAAAAACATTTAATTATATTATATTTTTCTCTCTTTTCCCAGATATTCTTCTTGTCTAGACCAAAAATAAATAAGAAATACAAAAATAGCTTCTTATTTAGTAATTGAAGGAAAAGAAGACACTCTCTTCTGTAATAGAGAAAACCGGTGGTAGTCTGTTGTTTTGAAGTTTGTTCTTCTGTAGTAGGCTTTAAATATTCCTTGTTATAGTTTGTAATCGTTCATTCCATGTACCCCATTTGGCTTCCTGGTGGTTCAGTCCTGAGTTGTTTACCCCAAGATTCTCCTGCCAAGTTCCTGCCAATCTCTTTGTATCTCCTTTGTTCCCTTCTGGAACGTTCCCTGTCCTTCATCCCCTCCTCGAAGCAAGACTGGGGTGCAAGATTTGCTCCTTCCCCTTGGTGGCTTCTATTGGATAGCCCTTAACCTGCACCCTCCCCTAATGCCTTCCTATTGGTAAAAGGTTGCGTCCTCCCCTTATTCCCGCCTCTCATTAAAAGCAGCTTTTTGCCCCCAGTTATGGTCATTTGTTCCTGAAGCCTCTGGGGAAGTAAACTTTCCTAGAACTCAAACAAGTGACCCCTCTCTATTCCTTTGCCTTGGTTCCTCGTACTGTGCTGCTGCTGTGCTCCCCACACCACAGCCGTCTGCTGCAGTGAGCTGCGAGCCCCTGCACGCACAGACACCCAGGGCTGGCCGCTCTTGTGACTGCCCATCGGTGTCGGGGAGTGAGCTGGCTGGGGAACATCTTCCCTGTGACTGCAGCGTGCTGGTACAAAAACCTACAAAAATCCTATAATTAAATAATTAGTAAGATAATGAAATGAGAACATCAGTGTTTGCTCATCTTTAGAGCATGGACTTAATTCTTGGTTTTCATTCACTTTTTCCTCCACTGACTGTAGGAAAAAATCTTTAGAGCTTATTTACTTCAGTCCCCATATGCGTCATTTACTTTAGAGTCAGACTTGATGATAATAATCAAGTGATTTTTTGATTCTTGTTACTGCATTCAAGAAAGTTTGTCCAGACAGAAAAAAATCTTACCCCTCTTCAACAGTAGGAACAGAGGTATTTACCATCTTTTGTACTGAGATCTACAGATCTCGCACAGAATTAAGGTTATGCAAACATCACTATTCAGGTGGTTAGAGAAAGGCCAGCAGTATGGGATCTGTTTAGAGGAGGAACAGAACATTTGCTCCAACACAAAATACTGTTTGCACAGAAAATCTTTTTTATTCCTGGGTGGAAATAATAGCTGCTTTCCAGCTTCACAAAATGCTGATCAGCTGTTCAGGTCAGACATAGGGAAAAGGCATCCTATTGGACCCACATTTTGTTCCAAATAATATGATCTGAAAGCAAGTGAAATCTACTTGTCATGAATGTTGGGATTATTAAATAAATCTTCCAAGGCTGACAGATCAAACTAGGAGGATTTGGGGATAGGGCAAGTTCAACTGTATAAGGAAGCGTTATTTTTTGTGGGGTTTCTGAATTAATTGCTGGTAGCAAATTATTTCATTTTACCTATTTGCTAGTGATTATGTTTCTCTAGAACTAGCAGAATTCATCATTGACACAATTATCTCTATAACATGCTTCATTTAACATACTAAAAATCTAAAAGTAGTCTACAGAAGATTAATCCCTAAAAGTAGGTCTAATAAATACCTGGTTTAATTGCAAGTTTTTAACGGAATCATCATAAATCATGAAGGTGAACAACTACAGTAGTTTTAATCACCCTTGGATTCAAAACCAGAGGTGTCTCAAATTTTTGCTTGAGCCATTGACAAATCACAGAAAGTGAATGACAATAAATGAATGATGGTGTGCTTTTTCTTGTAAAGAATTGGGCTAGATCCTAGGGAGGGAAGAATACAAAGGAAAGGCAATGGAAAAAACAGAGACTGCATGTTCAAAGGATGCAAATAAATAATAAAGGACGGTCAGTAATCATTGACCAGAAGACTGGTCAGAATGGTCAGATTGGTCAGACTGTTAATCCAGAAATTGATTAACAAGATAAAAAAACCACCAGTTCCTCATGCACAAAAAATCCTACCTACTTTTTTTTTTGTACAATATTTGAGCTCGAGTCCACTTCATAAATTTTAAAAGAAAATAAACTTATTTTAAAATCTTTCATGTAGTGCAAAACTGTTTTCATTCTTTCCTTTAAGTGGCACTGCTTCATGGTCAGCTCCTTATTATAGGCATTAAATAGATATGATATGTATATTACACAAAGTGGAACACATTCCATGCCCTGGAATGCCTCATCAGCACAATTCATGTTCAGCCTCATTAACTGATTGTACAGATAATCCTGGCTACTCTGAAGAAGCCAAATTTATGCTCCTCAGCAGAAATACTTAAAACAGAGAGAGTATGACAAGTGTTGCCTTTAACCTAGATGTTTGCAATTTTTTGCTAGTTAGGGTTATGACTAGGAGTATTCAAGTAGAATGTTCTGAGTTAGTTAAGATAAAATATAAAAAGTTCCATTATGATAAACACATGGCTACTGTGTGTGTTGTTCTTCTATCACTCGTAAGTTGTCAATTCAAATATAACAGAAAGATGTTACGTTTCAAAATATCTTTAAAACCGATCTGAGTTCTTTTAAAGACAAATTGCAAATAAAATTTCTTATATTTACAGAGTGAGGAAGATATGTATCCCCAGTAGAAAACATCTGGGTAACAGCTGTTGCTATGAAATGACCTGCAGAATAAGTTTTTCACTATTTCTTTAAATAGTGGAAAAATTGAGAAGGTGTACAAAGAGCTTTACAAAAAAAAAAAAAAAAAAAAGAGCCAGAGCAAGAGCAAACAGCAGGAAATGTCTTCATTATCTGTTTTTTTAAGTTATTTCAGATTTACTGCTGCTGAGAAAGTATTTTTTTCTAATTAAAGATGAGCTAGCAGAGTGAATCAATAGCAGCTGTTGCAGTCAGTCTTATGTTGTCAGCCCAGGCAGTGAACTGGAGAAAAAAAATAAAGCAAAAGATCCTGGAAAGTGTATTTCCTGCTCTTCTTTTTTAAGTTTCCATTTTTGTATGCAAAAAATGCATTACTAGGGTCAACATTAAGCTTGTCTTACCATTGTGGATCTAGAGATGAAGACAAATTGAGCATTAAGCCTTTTCAGAGTATTAGGTCTCCAGCTTGGGGTTATTTCACTTGACTTGCAGGGAATCCATTTTATCGATAGACTCCTGAAGGCTAATAGTCCCAGATGGAGCTTGGGATTTCTCCAACATATAATGCAGACTAGAAGATTCATAAAATCAATTTCTCTCTCATTCCCCTTCTCCAGCTTGTTTTGCAAATCTTGGAACCCTGCAGAAACAGAACTCAAAAGTAAACTGTGTGACTAGATTAATCTAAGAATGAGGGACCTCACACATAAAGAGAAAGGAATAGATCATATACTTAAGCCCTCACAGCTTCACAGATTCTGTATAATAAGCACATATAATAAGCATAAATAATGTTTTAATATGGCAGCTTCCTAATAGTTTTATTTTTAGTATCATGGCAATGCTTTAAAAGAGCAAAAGGTAATCAATCTAACAATTAGATGTGCTACAAAAATCTACATACTTCTTTTAGTACTGTGAATATTGTCCTGGTATAAAACCCAATAGAACATCAAACTCTCCAAAACCTGAAAGAAGTTGACAATCTTCAATACCTGAGGAAAACCTTCAAAGAAAGTTAAGTAAAATATAGTGGCAGTTACATTTTACCAAATCCTATTTTCTGAGTAAAAATGTTGAATCTCTCACAATCATGCAAACTAGGGGAGTGGAGAGGCTTTTTTCAAGACTGTTACAAACAAGCAAACAAACATTTCCTAATTTCTTCTCTAATATGAACTGGTTTTGTTCCACTTCATATGGTAGTGGATACACAATCAGGTCTGTGATCTGCTTCTTGTCTAAAAACACATGCTGAAGGTGGCCTTCGGTTCCCTCTCCACCCATGCCAGACTCCAGCCAAGTTTAATACACCATTAGAAGTAGAAGCACGAAACTAGGCCCACACAGAATCTTCCAGAGTGATACAACACTTTTTCAAATCACTTGCAGGACTAGAAAGTAAATGGCAAGATGGGATTCATAGGAAGACAAAAACATTCCTTACAAGTGGTCAGTATACACTTTCTCTACTAGATTCACATTAATCATTTAATAAGAAGACCTGATTATCAGATGTGCCTCTTCCCTTCTATAGTTTGTTAATGTCACACTACTAAAAGGTCAATCAGTCATCTAGAATGCTACATAATACACAGGGACAAGGCTGCAAAGTGTCTCTTTGGAAGGCATACACTCCTTTGTTCATAGAAACTAGATGTAAGGTCTGCCATCTTTTAAAGTACAAAACATTTTTCCAGCCAATTTAATCATAGGATATTATTCATTTGCTCAATAGCATGAAAAAGAATACTACTTTCAAAACAATGAATAATAAAATACGGAACTATGTCAAAAAAACTTGAAATATCCGGCATGTTGGAAGGACTAGGAATAATGCAAAAGTCGACCACACCAAATGTGCAGAACACGTGCATTCCTGAGTGATGCTTGTCTACACATAGAGTTTTGCAGACTCAATCCACGCTGGGGCAATAATGAGGCACCTATCACTTGTCAGGGTCTTCCTGCTTCATTCCCTTGTGCTGCAAGGAGGTCTACATGCAAGGGCTGGCTGGAAGAGAACTGGATCATTTACTGTCTTGTGAGCAGAAAATTGGGACCTCTGCCATTACATGGTAACAGAAGATTCAGGCACCGGTCACAATGCCAAAATGACAGGAACAGAACACAGTGTCATCTTTAAATGCACAGTTTAAGAATACTTCTCTCCAAAGAATACTACAAAATGATAAATGTTGAAGAAATCGAACTTTTTTGATGAAATCTAACCTTCCTCTGGATGTTTCATGAACAGATAATAACTCTAATAACATGATGGAGAAGAGTAGTATATCATTACTGCTTTACCTTAAAATCTCCATTACTGACATGGGCTAAATTAATAGCTTATTTGCTATGGCATTTCATAGTTTTCAATATATATGAACATTTCTGAAATGGGAGGGGGTAGGAGGGAGTCTTGTAACTTCTGTGACAAGCTGGTCCAAATTCTTTTGTGGTGGAACTTCATTTATGTCATAGGAAGAATAAATTTGGTTTGCTGCACTCTTTCCTTTGAGTGAAGTGTGGAACTCGGAACTTTAAAATGCCTTTTCCCAGTTTGTGTCTCCCTGAAGGCCTGAGCCTCAGGTTGAATCAGGTTAGGTTGTTTTACCTCTATGGACTATATAAACACACTTAAAACCAGCACAAGTAACATGGCAACTAAACAAACAATGTATTTGCTTGGTAGAAAGAAAAGCAAAATACAATCTGTGATACTGCTTGTAAAAATCTAGGCATTGTGCAGAAGGATATACCACAGACAGAAGAAACACATAGTACTAGGAGGCCTGAAAAACCTTACAACATTTTATAGGTCATATTGGGGTGTTTCTCCTAGTAGATTTGCCAACAGATTCTGCCGTGTTTTTTTTTTTTTTTCCTGCAGACATTTAGCAGCTTTGCCCCAATTTTCACTGTGATCCAGAAAAATTAAATCCTAAACATATTATTTTTTTTGATTATTGAGGTTAGATAAGGGGAAGAAAGGCAGCCCAAAATTTACTCAGACTCAATATGTAATGGTCAAAAAATGTCAGGAGAAGAAATCTAGACATAAAAATGTAGACCTCTTAAAAAAGAGTATGTCATGCAATGTAATTTTCTTCTCTGCTAGAGGAATCTAATGTCATTACTCAGTACAAGGATGATAGTTATAATACACTTTCTAACCCACTAAAAAAGAAAATAATTTACAGTGATGGTCTTTTCCATGTTACTCTGCAAAACTGTTAGAATTTCCCCAAGAGGAAAAAAAAGAATTTAACTACGCAGTAGGTAAATATTTTGGTTTTTGTCAGTAAGGTTTTTATTTTCAAATTTCCATGGAAAATACTACTTATTCTGAGTAGTTCAAATTTTGAGTCTGTGTAAACCAATTTTTATTTCAGACATACCCTGACTAATGAGGTCAATCCAACATGTCTGAAAAATGGCTCATAAAAATTCAGAAAACAGCAAAAAAGCAAAAGAAGAGCCCAGTTTTTAAATTCTGGACACACCAAAGAATTATCAGTCCAAACACCAAATCTTGAGCCTAATTTTACCAAAGCTACACTATGAACACAAAGTTTTTCTGAAAATTAATTCATATTAATGGGTCCAACCAGTCTAATACAAGTGCACCTTGACAGAACACAAAAAGAAGAATACTGGGAATTGGAGAACAGATGTCTGTATTGTGAAAGAGAGACACGTTTGAAAAGGACAGAAGCAGGGTCAGATAGCAGCAGAAAACTGGATGACAATAGCAGTACTTTCACAAGCACCCACTGGTTTTGCTATAGGTGCATCATTACATGGATGATTTTGGACCATGTATTTTTTACCTTTTTTATACAGGAGGTCTTGGGGCAAAATAAGCCCTCTGAAAGACAGTCTCAAAACAATTAGCTGAACAGGTAAATGACACCTTTTAAGTAAGAGACAGTTTTTACATGTCCATGTATATACTACACAAGCCACAACAAATGGTTTGGTAAAACTGAGGTAAAACGCGTTCAAAAGTTGTATACTAACCCACCTAAAACAACAAAATAGGGTGCTAGACATAAATGCAGGGCTCATACTAGTCATAAACAAAATTTCAAGCTGACAAGTTAAGAAGAGGTAGTAAAATTGTCATAGTTGATCTGAGCCCTAAAAAATATTTAATACTGCTATGACCATTGAGAGATCAATCACCAACTGCCACTGGGGCAAGACAGGAAGGAGAATTATCCCTTCCAGTAGCCTTAAATATCACTTTTGAATCTTTCTTTCTCTTGTGGTTTGACTCTCCAGAACTCCCACTTTGATCTGCAGCCCAGCTCTCACCTTTTTTTTCATTAAATACACCAGAAACTGTTGAATCCTAATTTAGTGTCAATCTTCCACCATTTTCATGGCAAAACTGTATTACAGGTACACCACCAAAAAGTTTTGAGTGGGCATTTCTAAACCTAAACTACAGTGGAAAAATATAAACTTGAAAAAAACTCTTCAGGATAGATTCAAGAATACTCAGTAGGATTTCATATATATAAATTAAATCTTTCATTTAAATTAAAGCATGACAAAGAATTTGTTCAAGTTCTTTCTAAAGTTAGTTATACAGATAATTTGCATTATGATAATTGTTGAAAATTTCCACCTAGGGCAAGTGATAATAACAAGGGAGGAAGAGGTTAACTTGGCAGACAACATGAGATGTACTTTTACAGGTCCAGAACCTCTGTATCTTCTCCTTTCAATTTTTCTCATTAGTGCATTCAAATTTTCATCAGATGGAAGACTGGTCACAAACAGACATATGTGAGTATGCTAGAAGACAAATAAAAACTCTTCCTAAACATTCATTTTGCTATTCATTTAATTGCTTCAGCCAAGCAATAACTTAGTTGGTTTCATACACTGAAGAACCAGACAAAGCCAAATTGAGAAGACAACTGGGCCTCAACAAGAAATTTTCTTTTCAACAGCTGTTTGTAGGAGAAACATTAGACAGTTGGTTGCAATGTTAATTTGACCAAAAGGTTTCTAACAGCTCCATCCAAAACCCAAGAAACAAACAACTTAATTCCTACAGTCTCACAACAAAGCTTGATTTCTCAACACTAATATTACAGTTATCATTAGTTAATATTCTATTTACATGTCCCTTATATTAGAGAAAGAAAACAAACTGCATTACAAGACTGAGCTTCACACAGTAATAATCAGTTTATGGATGGACTTCAAACACCAGTAATACCCCATGAGAAGCTGAAAGCAGCAGGACCTTGAATACTGTTATTTCACCATACCGTTTAATCTGTCCTTTAAAGCAAAAATAATCTCTTGGTGTACCTATTACTTTTTTTTTCCTTCTCGCCTCTTTGTCCACATCAGGAATGTCAGAGTTTCAGTAGGAAAAGAAACTTGTAAGAAATACTCTCTATTACAGTTCAAGGCTTTAAGAAATATCTTTTAGGTGCCTTTGTGGAAGTAGAAATGCTGACTAAGAGTTCCATAAAAGGTTTATGTATGTCAATATTAAGAAGGAAAAATTAAACCAGTATACTATTATCCTGCCAGAATTTGGATGAAAATGTCCTTCAGGTATTACTGGCTATATTTTTTCAATTCTTGTGCATCACTTTTGTATTTTAACTAATCCTGTAACTATAAATGAAGAATTTCTTGTTAATCTTTTCCAATATCAGCTGCAAACATAGTCTTCCACCCCAAGTATGAGACAAGACTTCAGACAAAAAAAATACGTTGAACTTGAATGCCTATGAAATGAACAATCAGTTCTTTATCTTAATTTCCATAAATATTAAATATTTTCTACTAGCATAAAATTCTCCACCAATATACTAAATGAAGAAGCAAAAATTCAAAAGTTGTTAAAAATGTATATATGGCTGTAGTTTCATTGGCAAAATTGACATGCCTGTAATTTTTAATGTATAGCCTTTGAAACTGTCATATTTGAAAATGTCATTTGATTTTCATACTGCCATGTGATATAATTCACATCTTTGAAGTCTGATTTTGATGTTCCCCTCCAGTTTTCCCCTGATAACTGAAAAGCTGACTAATGACACATCTATCTCCACTTTTTCATTCTAGGCCATCAAGCAGAAAACTTCGTCAAAAAAGAAAGGAACTTCTTCTCTCTGAGAATAACTCATTATTTGCTGTATTAGAATAAACTACATTCTAGGTAAAAAAACAACATTTCATAGGTTTCCAGACACATAAAATCAGCAGATTATTAAAAATAAATAATAAATAAATAATAAATAAAACATAAAAAATAAAAAAAATTAAAATAAAAATATTTCAGGAGCAAAAAAAAAAAAAGATTGAGGATTACCTCACACAAAGTTATGGGGAACACATTCATGAAGAAAATTCTTCCAGTCTCCATTATGTTTCAAAGTGTGCATATGTGTGTGTGAGTGTACATGCACACATGCAAGATTAATTCCTGAACAGCAAATGGCAGGGAAAGAAAACAGCTTTTGTTCCCTGAAGCTGGCTCCTGCTGCTGCAATCAGCACAGGCTTTCATAACACACCTAAGTATATACACACACTGCTGGAGAAAACCTTTTAGCACTCTAGTCCCTTCTTTAGATTTTCAACCAAAAATTAGTGGGAACTGAGGAATGGAATAGAGATAAAAAGAAAGGAAAAACTGGAGGTCTAAATTAATGTTTTATTTGCAGTTTTTCCCAAATATGTTTCTCTAAGTCAAAAATAGTGGTGATTCATTACCAATAGAAACAAAACTGCTGCTTCTGACACATTTTATGACTTCAGGTATTAGCCCACAAGAGAAACAAAGACTACCTGAATACTTAAGTAGTAACTATTTGGAAATTTCATATTTTACGGGAAATCTTTACTTACTATAAAGCTGGCTTAATTTCTTTTATGGCTGTTCCCACCAGGTAGGAGAACACAAGGGGACATTTTACAGTGTGGATGTCAAAAACATATGGCTGGAAAGCTCATATCCCTTAGTACCATACTATAGTCCAGCTGTTAGTAGCAGATCCATCATGGTTGCATTAACTGGACTCAACTTGGAATGGCACAGCTCTTCCCCAGGTAGATCACAAGGTAAGGAAGTATTGGGTGTCCTGCAAGTAGAGACAGAAATAGTAAATGTCATACAGTCACCTTTCAGCCAGGTGCTCAGAATACAAACAGGAGGACTGACTACCTTGTTCAGTATTTATGAAGTAAAATGTAATTGTATATGAGTATGCAAGAATTTCTTGACAATACTGCACAGTGCAACTGTTCTATACCTCCTGTATTCCCTGATATTAAATGGCTCTATGTCGTTATTTGCAAAAGCTGAAAAATGCCCTTTTGGATCTTTGAAATACCCTCTGCTGAAGCAATCTATGCCAAGGATGCACAGGAACTTTGGGTCAATCAGAATTGCATGGTTTTGCCATTCTTTACTGGTCAGGCTCACTTCAGTTTCCAGTACAGTCAGCTGTTGGGATCCCCCTGCCATCTCAGAAATACAGATGGATTCTGCACCTACATATCTTCATGGCATCAGGGTACATTGTGCCATCAGATCCACATAGTCCAATAGATCAAATTGCCACTTTCCTCCACCTGGCTGAAGGTAGGGATCCTCCAGTTCTGCCTCAAGTACTCGTTGCTCATGTCTTGTAAATATGAATTGGAGGTCCTTTCAAGAGGATCAGAAATAACATCAACCCTTCTATTCTGAGTCTGAGCAAGTCTGAGAACTTGCCCACTGGACACTGCATCAGCTTGTATCCTTAAAGAATTTCCTGTGGTGGTTGTTTTTCCCCTCAGCTCATGTACCTGTGCTGCTGGGGCACATATGGGTTCTCTATCCCACATATCCTCTTCATGGCCACACAGGTAAAACCACTGTGTGCACCTTATCTCTTGAACAGGGGAAAACTTGTTCCCAATAGCTCTTTGGGCTGTACTAGCAGGGGATAAGACATTTCCGCTCTAGTTTGCTCAAGTCTTTTAACTCTCTCTGTAGTCTTGGACAGTCTTGACAGCTGAGGCATAGGTTGACAGGCCGGAAAAAAGATGATCTTCATATTACCAGAGTTGGGTAGTCATCTGAAGCACAGTTTATTTTTTTTTTTTTTTCAAAGCCAATGAGTTGGTCTACAATGATGGTGCACTCCATACAAATTTAGGCCACATGGATTGTGTACACTGGACTTCATCTGGATCTACATGGATCATTCTTGTTATTCAAATTCCTATAGATTATGTTCACCACAGTTAATTCTCTCAGGTACTGGATATCATTTTCCATAGCATTCCACCTGATTGGGTGCACTACTGGATCATGCTTGATCTAGTACCTTTCCTTCATGCTTGACAGGAGTCACCTCCAGGGTCTGAGTTTCTGTGCCCTTCCCAATCCTCTTGTTAGTGCCCACATCCCTGGGTCAGGGATCCCAGTTGCCCGGCTTTACTACTGTCTGGTTTTACATCATGGGCTGCAATATCCCAGCATTGGGCCAGGCAGGGGCTCTCCTGACTGCTGGCTGAAATCTTCTTGCGCATCCCACAGTTCACTCAGGAATAGAAATGGGGTGATTATCTCTGGCCCAACCACTTCCTCCTGTTAGGAGGACCCTGCTTCCTCCTCATTTCTTCCTGTGTGAACTGATTTGATCTTGGATTTCTTCTTCTGTATAGGGGCGACTACTACCAGCAGATGTTGTTTCTCTGTTTCAGCTGCAGTCTGAGTGGCCACAGTGCCTGGTGGTCTGCTTTCCTCCCTCTCCCCTGAGCGTGCTGTTTAGAGACAAGAAGTGTCCAGGATACAGTAGCTAGGGTCCAGCATACATAAAGTCTCCTAGCTGGAGTTGCCACAACATTCTCCGTGCAAATATTCTGTTGTTTTAACAGAGTTTCTGTGGTTGGTCAGAGGTGAATTTCTAAACCATTGGAGCAGAGGATTTCCCCCAAAACTGACAGATTTTCTTCCACATTCCATTCCACTCATTACTCCCCACCCTTGGGGCAGATCTCTGAATAACCCTCCTAGAAATTTCTTTTGTAATTCTAAACATGTTGTGGACCATGAGGATGCCACACTGAGGAGGACTGGCAGTCCTAACAACATGAACATGCTTTCCTTAATATCCAGAGGGAATTCAAAGTCCTCCAAAGCTGCTGTAACAGGCCTGAAGGAAGAAAAGGTGGTTAAAAGATGGGGAAAATCATCCTCCTCTGTTTGCCCCACAGGCTGGCTACAATTATTAATGAATTTCCAGATGTAGCACTCCAGGCTAGGGCAGGAGAGCAACACTGAATACACGTCCAAAAGTATCCGCCTTATTGCCTTTGATGCTATCATGCCATAAACTGATGTCACACATTACAGCAACAGAACAATCCTGACTCCTCTCACTGCTCTGAAAAAGATCCGCACATACAGGAATATATACAGGGTTACATACCACACCCACAGGAACAAACCAAGCAACAGTGGCTCCCTACATCACAGAGCAAATGCTTAGATCAAATTTGTTTCCAATTCACTGATCAGATGTTGTAATCTCAACCCTTTGTGCCTCACAGTGGGCACCAATTGAAAGCTGTCATCATTTAGGAGTGGTCCTCCCTAATTTACAGCTTGCTCTCTGTCCCCACTTGCTCTTCTTCCCATTCTGGTGGGAGATACAAAATATAGGGATTACAGGTTGAAATAAAATCAATTTACTGGAAACAGCAATGAGATAGGAAAACAAACAGTAACAGGAACAATATTAATTACAAAATTATAGAAAAAGAAGATGATTTAATGCAAAAATTACTCATTGACCAACCCAGCATGGCAGGACCCCAAGACAATGAACAAAATGGTGGATGGACCCTCTGCTCACCACCTATTCCTTCCCAACCAAAAGCCACACTGTGCTCCTCCTCAGAAGCAAGAGTTCCTCGCTTTTACATCCCTTGACAGTGATCTGGATGGTACAGAACAACAACCTATACATGCCTACAGAGCTCCAGGCTCTGCCCCCTCATGACTAATTAGAAAAAAATTAACCTGATCCTGGCCAAAAAAACAGGAAAATCTAACAAAAAAAAAATTAGATATTTCACTTCCATAGTAGACTGAGACCATGCTCATATGGTTTATGGAAGTACTTTCAGCTGATATTTTGGTCAATGACTGTCACAGTTTGACACAGGACCAGTGCCAGCCACCCACAAGAGTTGCTCACTCACCCTCCCCTGCCACAGCTAAGCAGAGAAGAAAAAATTTTAATGAAAGATTCACAAATTAAAATAAGGACCAGGAGAAAACACTTCAAGGGCAAAACAGCTCAATTTAAGGTTGTAAAGTGAATTTATTACTAACAGAATCAGGGGAGGATAATGATAAGTAAAATAAGCCCTCAAAACACCTTTTCACCTAGCCTCTTCCTCCTTCCCACCGACAGGGCAGGGAGACAGAGCATGGGAATTTTTGTCAGTTCATTACCCGAGATTTTCTTCTGCTGCTCAGGGAGAGGAATCCTTCCCCTGTGAGGCCATGGGGTCCCTCCCACAGGACACAACGGCATTTGCTTTCGTTCTCCCCGGCTGCATGCAGCTCTTGGGAGCCCGGCTGTGGCGTAGCTTCCACGTGCTGCTGGGGTTTTCCGCCGCAGGTTCCCGGACACGGCTCCGTGTCTCGGGCGCGTGGGCTGGTCAGCCTCTGTTACTGTGTGCTAGGGATCCGGTAAAGAGGTAAGGAATTTGTCCATTTACTCCGTGCTTGGCAGGAACAGTTTATTGGTCACGTGGCACGGTTCAATGGAAAGACACAACCGCTCCTGACACTCGCATGGGAGAAAATGGCACCTGGGTGCCGGCGGGGTAGGATTTTATGGAGGGGTGGGGCGAGACGATCTACGGCCTGCTGGCCAATAGGGGCGGCTGCCGTGGCGGTGACGTCAGCAACAGCGACCAACCAGAGAACCCCGCAGGGGCGGGCACCGAGCCTCGGGCTGAGCGGGATCGTGTGGCTTGGGGTGGCAGGCACAGGGTTTCCCGGGGCCAGACGGGGGGGTGGTTACAGGCGCAGCAGAGGGGGAAGATCCGGCAGCAGGCAACATGGGGCCAGAAACCGCGGGGGGGAACAACATGGGGGAAGCGCAGGGGTACACAGGACTCAGCTAGCTAACACAAATAAGAACCCCTAAAACCCAATGCCAGGATGCAACAGGACACAATTCTCCATGAACTTCCCCAGCATGGTTCCAATCTCACGAGCAGCAGTCCTCCCAAAATTGCGGCAACCTGAGTCCCTCCCACGGGCAGACAGTCCTCCCAAAACTGCTGTGGTGTGGTCACTCTTCCACGGGGTGCAGTCCTCCAAGGACAGGCTGCTCCAGCCTGGGAGCAGGGCCCCCTCTCTCCATAGAGTCTCCCACTGGACCACAGCCTCCTCCAGGCATCCACCTGCTCCAGCATGGGCACCTCCCCCATGGGCTGTGGGTGGATCTCTGCATCCCCCATGGATCCCCATGGGCTGCAGGGGCACAGCTGCTTCTCCATGGTCTGCACCACAGTCTGCAGAGGAATCTCGGCTCCAGCACCTGGAGCACCTCCTCCCCTCCTTCTCCACTGACCTTGGAGTCTCCATGTTGTTTCCCTCACACGTTCTCACCACCTCCTCTTCTCTGGCTGGAAGCAAAAACTTTGTGACTTTATTTTAATTTTCTTCTTCTATATGTCATCACAAAGGTGTTACCAGCTTCTCTCATTCCCAGGTGTGGCCAGCAGCATGTCCATCCTCAGAGACATCCCAATCAGGGATTGGTTCTGCTAGACATGGTGGAAGCTTCCAGCGGCTTTTCACGGGAGCCATGTTTGTGGCCCCCCCGCTACCAAAAACCAGTCTATGCAAAACCAACACAATAACTGTGTTTAATTACCTATTAATTCATTCAATTCTCTATTCACAGCTATCTGAATCATATTTTCTAAGATATAAACCCGTATGTCCCTTGGCTTTCATAAATGAATGGAACAGCGTCCAACTGTCCACTGTACAGCATACATTTGTTTTCTTTCTAGATCTTTTCTGTTTCACCCAAACACACACCAAGTATTGCGGGTTTCAAGTTGCTATCCAATTTTCAATTAAACAAATTTGTTACACAAAATAGGAAGAACAGGCCAAATAATTACTATGTCTATTTCACAGTCAAATAATGCTGCAAAACAAATGCCTTGCAATCAAAGCTTACATTTTAAAGGAGACTGTCTAAATATTTTTATAAAATAGACTTTTCTTTTTTGTAATAGAATAAAGAATTGAATACCAACAATGGAAACTTATTTCTTCAGCAAATTTCTGTCTTCCCTCCATGCATATACACTGCATGTTTCTGTATGGTTCCTCAGCAATAATAGACTGCTGGAGGAAATTGATTTTTTTCCCTATTTAGGGAAGAAGACATAAATACTGTAGTTTTGATTATGCTTGTTTTAATGGAAAGAGAAATACCTATGGCAACTCACAATATATTATCTTCAGAAGCTCCTTTCTGTTCTGTAATAGCCAATATTCCTCAAAAAGAACTACAGCATTAATTCTAGGCACTCCTAGCTGCCTTGTAAGGTACCCATTACATTTCCATGAATCCCAACAGAATAAGGCAGGAGAAGGACACCCAGGGAGTTCTCTTGACCAGTGTTTTGCCATTCATCATCAGAGGTCTCCCTTGAAATTCACTGCAATTATTCTTCCATCAAAACACAAATATTTTCTCTTGAATTTGACACGAAATTAAGGCTGGTTGTAACAGCATTGTGTGGATTTAGCATCTGGTAGATTGAGGAAAAAGCAGCCTGCAGGAAAGACCAAAGACCTCAAGCCACACTTTGCATGTTTTGGTCCTACTCATATCACTGAGACTGTAAAGCTTGAGGCTACTAACTACAGAACATGTTGGTATCATTACATCAAAACAACTAAAGATTTGAATTGTATGTGACCAGCCCAAGTGAAACCAAACCTAACTAGTTCATTTCAAGTCAAATATAGGAATGAGCTGGGGCTAAAGTGCTAATCAGATCAACCTTCCTTGAAACTCATTTTTTCAGTATGCATCATTTGAACAGATTTATCTTATATAGCTAAATAAAGAGCTTCTTCAAAGCTCTCCACAGCACACATGGAAAAATACTGAAAATCTTCTGCAACTCTAAACTGCTGTGATCAGTTTGCTCAGATTACATTAATTTTTGAGGTACTTCATTCCTCTATACTGAAAACACATTGAAAACTACATAGAGCTGCAACTTAAATCTAGCATCCTTTATTACTGTATTTTTTATTTAACTTGAATCTGTCAATACACCAGATTTATTACCTCCCTTGCAAATCTCAGTGGAGTTAGAGTAGACCAAAGCAGGTTTGATCTGGCAGAAAAATATCAAGCTTTCAATCTACAGAGACAACCTTTTAAATCATGAACTTCATTATCTCCGAAGTCAACATAAAATGCTTTTATTTCTCTGTCTTTTCTTCACGGCATGTAGATTAGGTTGGTGATCAAGAACAGAAAGGAATTAATACAGGAATTTTTTTTTTCAGATATAGTTTTATGAAAATCTACTCCTCCAGGGTAGGGTTTGTTTGGATGGAGGAGTTGGGGCTGCTTTTCTGTTTTTTTTGCCTGGGCAAGTGAAACATTTGCTAATTTTTCAGGGAAATTATCATCATTCTAAAGGAAAGACAAGCATATGTTTTGCCTGGACTGGTAAGTCTTTGTGTTAGTTTTGCAAGGCACTTGAATATCTTTCTCTCTCTTTCTCTCTCTCTCACACACACACACAATTACAGTATCACATGTAACTGGGAACAAAGACTACAGGGAACAGAGTTTAATGGACTGTGATTACTGTTCTGGAACAGATTGAGTCTTTTTATAGCCTATGAGAAGATGATGTGAACTGAATTCAAACAAAGAACTGATAATGCATTTTACTGAAAGCTACACAGTTAAAAAGGGCACTCTCATAATTCAGAGCCATAGAAGGTACCTCAAATAAAAAAGGGATTTTAAAAACAAAGAGATAAATTACATGTAAAACATTAGATTAAAACATTTTATCTCTATATAGTACTTTACTTACAAGAAAGGAAAATAAATAATTTTATTTACTTTTATTTTAAATATTTTCATTAGTAAATAGTGTTATGTTTTGACTATTTTGCACTTATAAAGTAACTCACCCCTTCTTGCTGTTTAGGTAGTTCTGTTCATGTTTCTATCTAACATAAGCCTCTGTTATTACCAAATCAAATCAACTGTACTTCAACCAATGTCTTAAAAATAAAGCATATTTCATCTCAGCCATTCTGTTTCCCTATACTTCTTATTCCAAATCACCTACCCAGATATTTTCTTCTTCTCACAAGATGACGGAAGAAGGGATTTTTCAGCTATTTGTAATGATTCTTCTTGACTTGTTCACAGCATGGGGGAGGGAAGCACCTCGTCCCTGCATAAATACCTCCCTTTGTGTCATTTCTGATGTGCTATCCTAAGTGTCTGTTTTCTTTCATCTCATATCTCTCCAAGTGGTGGAGGCTGCCTGTTTCTGAGTAAACAGTTTATGAATTTTAGACAGTAGATGAGAAAATCAATTTAAAAGACAATAACTATAGTGCTATCTGCTTCAAATTCTACCTTTTACACAAGAAGGAAAACATTGTATATCAGAATATGCCTTATTAAAATTCTTACTAAATGAGATCGAAATATTAAAACAATGCATAGATATTGCTGTGTTGTTACTAGTAAAACTGATCAGTTAACTAATAAAAATCACCAAACATCCCACTTTCTGATTTCTGAGACACATTTTCAAATGCCGTTTTAATAATATCTGTCTTAAGAACTGATTCAGTATTAAAACTGGGCCCCAAATCTAGTCCAAATAGATGAATCTTCATGGTCTTTTTTCACTGTATTAAAGAGGATTAGTTCAGCATATGAACAATCATTTCCATACCTCTAATTACATTGTACAAATATTTTAAAATTTAAATACTGTCAAGTTTGTAATAAGCAAGCTCAAGCTAAAGTTTTTCTAATAGGTAATTTTCTTCTAACTTTGAATTCTCCCACCAGACACCCACATTGTCCTCGTCTTTTTGTACTGCCTGTGCTACAGACATCTCCACTAGAAAAGACTCAAACAATTACCTAATGGTGCAGAACTAGCATGACAGTGCTTGCTGCTGTGCACCCCATTTCAATGAGAATGTGTTTTGTATGACTCAGAATGAATCAGACTGAGGAAAGAGAGCTGCAGTTCCAGAAATAATAAACAGCAGCATACAATTTGGAAGAAAGATGCTATGCTGCTTAATCATTACTAGCCCACAATTAATTGCATTGCACATTATATACTGCATGCCTAAATAGGACAAACTTGTGGATGTATGACTGTGTATATAATGAGTTAATTAAATGAGTTAAAAAAATATTAATCAAGGCCCTTTGTTGAAAATATCAAGCCCTAATCCCTCATAAACAGGTACTGATATAATTCTAGATGTGTTAGCAAAAGACACCAGGACATTAAGAGGTCCACTGCCATACCCCTGCGTCTGTCCCTACAAGCCAGACCAGTGCTGTGAAAGCACCTGTGAAAGGGGTGCAAATCACTTAGGAGGCCCAAAAGCCCTTCTTCTAACTACCCAACACATCAACATGATGAATTGTGGACTCAAGAGCTTCCAAAGTGGAGAATGTTTATTCGTACAACGCTTTCACACAGTCAGACTCAAAGCTAACAGAATGCTGAATGTTTTTAGAGGATCAACTGAGCCGTCTACCCAAGTCCTCCAAAGGAACAGTGAGATTGCTACTTATTTAACAAAGCCCAGCTGCCAAGGCTTCATAGCAAAGCCACACACATGTTATGAGACACCTAGTATATTCCATCCTTAGCCATGTGTGTGTAGTTGAGGCACAGCATAGATGGGCACTGGCAGACCTGTACCTCTGCCAGTGAATCTGACTTCACATGAATCTTCTCTGTGGAAGTACACAACTTACGGACAGTGTTACAGCAGAACTTGTCTCTAACCAGTAATCAGAGCTGTGTAACTTTCAACATGTTCCCCAAATTGGGTCAGATTCATTTTCTAGAATGGTGATGTTAAATTCCGTGTAAGATACACACTCTGAAGGTATGCCTTAGTCTAGCCAAAGCTTCTACTGAGTCCTCCAGCTGAGTGCTACTCTCTCACTCTTCATCACATACTGGTCAGAACCCCACTACCACCTCTTGGGCACCAGATTTGTAACAGCTGTTTTTAATACGGAAAATCATACTCTCTTTCTTCATAAAAACAAAAAGGAAGAAACCCTTTATTAAGATGCTATCAGCACAGAGTACTTTCAGTAGAAAAGAAAATTAAAAGCTCTCTCAAAGAATATAAACAACAATAAAATTACTGCACTTCCATATGATATTTCCTTTTTTCACTCACTAATCTTCCATTATTTACTTTCTGGTAAATAGGTTTGGTTTGCCTAGATTTTTCCTTCATATATTGATGCTTCTAAGATCAATGGCTATTTAATCTGCTTCCTTCTACATTTATGTAGAAGTCTTCCATTATTTGCATAATGTCTCTTGTTTTCATGTATTTTTAGACAAATATATTTTTTAGATCAAATTTTAACAATCCACTGTGAAGAGCAATTATCCTTAGTAAAGTCACCAAGTCCAGTTCCTTCACTTTTAGGAAGAAGTCCAATATTTAAAATCACTGCACACAATAAAAAATCCTTGAGATGTGCTGTACTGCACCATTTCATGGTCAACTGCATTTGTTTAAAAGACCTTAAAGTACTGCAGTACTCCTTAACTTTTCAAAAGAGTATTGCATTTCCTGAGGTAATGTCTCAGGGGTGTCACAGCTGCATAGATTTCCTCAAAAACATTTATTTGTGTTTTCAGTTCATTACCTTTGGCCATGAACAGCATGACTACTTCTTAAATCCCTAGGGCTATAATCTCAGGAAGGGCTTCCCCATGGGATTTCAGCTTTCTCCACAGGATAAAAGGAAGCCAGGAGCATGCTTCTTAGCCAATTTTACTCCAACATTTATTTAATTTTAACAATTTAAATGTCAGCACTTTTTTACTTTCAAAGGTGGAAATACTGAATATACAGGATAAATTATCTCAGCAGTCAGCAACTGACTGCTTTTCTTTTATACTGTCTTTAGCAACTATCTTTTCCATCAGAGAGGACTGCCTACCAGTTTTGGTTTCCTTTCTAGCTACTATTCTGTACTTCCTTACAAGATAAGAGAAAAGAGCTCTAGGACCATCCCAGATAGACTGATAATGGCTCAGACACCCCACTCAGAGGACCCCATTCAGAGGCTGTATTACTAACCTGCAAGACACTCTCTTCCTATGGAAAACAAAAGGAAGAGGATTTTGGAAGGAACTGTAGTTAGTATACAGCTATCTTAACTTCATTTGTTCTTTTTCTTGTCTTTTGCCTTTCTGTCAGGAAATCCCTGGAATACCCAAGAACCAGCTTTAGAGAGTGGTTTGGGAAGTGCAGATATGTTTTGGCTTTTCCTTCTGCAGACCTTGGCTGAGAGAACCCCACAGCCTGCATCACATTAGCCTGCTTTCAGGGAGGCTCTCAGAAGCTCACTTAGGGAGAGAATTAACAGCAGGGAGGAAATGCAGACCTGGACTAGCAGTGCATTAATCCGCTGGACTGTCTGAACACACAGATCCCCTTGGATATTCAAAACTGAACTAGTATTTGTAGTTTCATTCCTGCATCCCCGCTAAGCATGGCTTTGAGGACAATGCTGAAACTGTTCTGAGAAGAGTCTAGACACGCTGAGAAAAAATGTGCTTTTTTGGTACATTTTTCATTTAAAATGAGCCAATAAATTTAAATCTAAGTGATCCCTATTATTATTATATTTACTGTAAGACTTTTTTGATCCATATACCCTGTCAAATCCACACTTCTATGAGACCAGGCCATGAATTTCACAATAACTAATACCAAGAGAATTGTATTTATTCTGTGCTAAATAAAAGAGAGGTTTCATGACTGAAGGGGACTATTATCATTTCATGACTGAAGGGGACTGTTATCATCAGATCTGTTGGTTAAGGCAGTTCACTGAACTTCCCCAGTGAACTTCACCAGCTGAGTTAAGTAAAGAACTTCTGCTTGAATCTTAGAAAGATATCCAAGTAACCAGGGAAAATAGAAATATTCTCTACCATGCAGATAGCCATAAAAAAAAAAAAAAACTTAAAAACTATTTTCTGGGTTGAAATTACTGATGGAATACTGTCGTGGGTTTTTGTGGACAGGTTTTGGTAATAGCAGGGAATACAGGGGTGGGTCCTGTGAGAAACTGCCAGAAGCCTCTCTCATGTTCAACAGAGCCAGTACCAGCTGGCTCCAGAACAGAGCCAAAGCTAGGCCAATGAGAGATAATAACCTGTGATAACAGATTTTAAAAAGAAAATAAGTTATTGTGCAGGTGTAATTGCAGCCAAAGAAGAGTGGAGTGGGAATATGTGAAAGGAACAACTGTGCACACAGCAAGGTCAGTGAAGAAGGATGGGGACAAGATGATCCAGGCACCAGACTTGGGATTCCCCTGCAGGCTGTGGTGCAGACCATGGTGAAGCAGCTGTACCCCTGCAGCCCATGGAGATCCATGGTGGAGTAGAGATCCAACTGCAGCCCCGGGAGGAGAACCTCATCAGAGCAAGTGGATGTCTGAGAGGAGGCTGTGAATCTGTGGGAAGCCCATGGTGGAGCTGGCTCCTGGGACCTGTGAATTCATGAAAGAGGAGCCCATGCTGTAGCAGGTCTCCTGGTAGGACTTGTGACCCTTTGAAAAACCTGTGTTGGAGCAGGCTGTACCTGAAGGACTGCAACCCATGAAAATGGACTACTGCTGGAGCAATTCAGGGAGAACTGCTGCCCGTGGGATGGACTCACACTGGAAAAGTTTGTGGTGAACTGTGACGAACTGCAACCCCACACTGGAGCAGGGGAAGGACTCCTCTCTCTGACCAGAGGAATGAACAACATGTGATGAGCAGTGTTGCGCTGTTTCTCCCGGCTGCGGGCAGCTCCGGCGCCTCCCTCCAGAACTCGGGCTTGGCGCTTCACTCCCGCGTGCCGCTGCTGGCTGCACATCGGTCAGGGTTTGCTGGGTTCTGTCCCCCGCACAAGGGTCCAAGGCAAAGAGGGAAGGAATTGCCCAAATCACCCACGAAGGAAAGCGGGAAGGCTTTATTGTCGCTGAGAGCTGCGGTGGGGGGTTGCGACCTGCGCTTCCCTTGCACACGTGGGGGAAATGGCACTGGCACTGGCGGGGGGGAGGAGCGGGATGATACAGGGCGTGTGACAGGGAGGGCAGATGCCCCCCCGCCCAATGAATACAGACGCTGTGGTGATGACGTGTACTACAGCAACCAATAAGAACACAGCAGGGGCGGATACAGGGCTTTGGGGTGAGTGGGACCGTGGGATCGGGGTGACAGACACAGAACTCCTCAGGACTGGACAGGGGAGTGCTCACAGGAGTGATGGGGGAACACTCCAATGGTGGGCAGCCTGGGGCTAACAACCGTGGCGGGGGAGAACACGAGGGTACACAGGACTCGGCTAGCTAACATAGATAAGAACCCCTAATCTAAACCCAAACCCGGGATGCAACAGTGATGAACTGACCCTAGCCCCTATTACCTCTCTCCCTGTGCCACTGAGGGGAAGGAGGTAGAGCTGGGAAGGAAGGAGGCATGGCGGGAAGGCGTTTTTAAGATTTGTTTTAGTTCTTATTATCCTGATATTATTTTGATTAGCAATTCAGTTAGTATCCCCAATTCAAGTCTGTTTTGCTCTTAACAGTATTCAGTGAGTCATCTATCCCAGTCCTTATCTTAACACATGAACCTTTGTGATATTTTCTCTCCCCTCAAAAGGGAATGATTCAGAAACTCTGGTGAGTGCCTGACATCCAGCCATGGTCAACACACCACAAATACTGAGGAGCATTCCCAGGCTCTGGGGTACAGATATTTCAGATTTCTGCAAAAATATTGTCATCCACATCTTAATTCCATGTATCATTATATCAGACTATAACTGCTTGTTCCCTTTAAAGATTTTGTTTATTTAACAGATTAAGTATAATTTTATTGAGAGAAACACTGTGCCATTATCTACACACAATAATGGGGAAAATACTTATTTGTACTTTAGTACTTAACAGTAAGAGTGTTGAAATTTGAAGAACTACACTCAGAAAAAAAAATATTAACCATGCACTAAAGATACTGTCACTCAGTAGAGTCAATTCAAAAGTGCTGTGAAATTAATGACTAAAGAATGGGTTTGAAAATGCACATACTTAAAATGATGAAAAAATATAATTCAGAAAGCCACAGTTCACAAAATATTTTCAATATCATCTTTATAAGCCTGTGAGACACTGGTCTGTTAATGATTAATGAGTCATTCAATGTTTAACCTCTCAAGTGCAGAGGGCATGCACACTCATCATCAGAGGCTCACTGTGAAAACTCCCCTCTGGACAAGCACCTCACATGCAGCCTGAAAGTATTCACCCCTGCTGATGGGCCATAATTAATTCAACTTCTCTCAAGTCAGAGGCAGCTGTAATGTTTTAGGAGGTGTTATAAACCATCAAAGGCTTCCATGTGTCCTGTGATCCAAAGTATTACATCACCTAGTGTAAAATACCCTGAGTTAGGGAAAGTACCTGGGCCTTCCCCCCTGAACATGAGTGAATGAATATACATTCAGTGGATTCTTTGTTTCATGGGGTTCACCTACCCTTGACAGATCAAGACAATGACCATCACTTCAACAAGACTGTAAATGTCACCATGGAGAAGACCAAAAGAAGAGGGCCAACAGGACCCATGAAATGGGACAACTGAATATGCCTAGCATTCTCTTCCCAGCCCCCCAGCCTTTTCCTGTTTATTTCTATCTCTCACTCTCTCCCTCACAATAAATAAAAATTCATATTGACCTTGGCATATGGTTTCATTTGTACCTTAATTCAAGCAGAGACATTTCTCTACTAATTTTAATAACTGGATCTTAAAAAAGCCTTGAGGAGAAAATCTTACTTCACTGTTTGAACCAAAACTTCACATTGTCTAAAACTGCCTTTCATGCAAAAGTTTCAGGCTAGAGCTATCAGCCCAATGTTTCACTTAATTAAATTAAGGGATATTAGAGAAGTGTATATACTAATTGTTGCAAATTATGAATTTCAATCACTAAGGGGATGATTTAATAAATGTTTCATGCTGGGAGTAACATCAAATACAAATTGCCATGGTGCTCATTGAGATCCTGAAGACCAGAACCTTTCAGCATCTATTTGAGTCTTAAACCAGAAGTTTCCTTGGAAGGTGAAATGCAGTTTCCTTAAGGAAAAATATGGGCCTGGGGGAAATTTTCCAGATACAAAAAAAAAAAACCTGTGAGAAACCAGATATATTTCAACATATCTAAAAATTACCATATACAAATATCAAGTGATTATAGTCCCAAAAAGCAATAGACTTACTTACTTTATTGTAACGGTAATTATTAAATAAAGGAACTGTAACAGGAAGCCATGTAAATTCCATTTCCTAATTTCACAATATGCTAAAATATGCTTAAAGCACTCAGGGTTATGCTTCCAAGCTTGTGCCCAAGACAATGTTACATTGTCTTTTGATCATAGCAGAAATGTTGATAGAGATTAAAAGCATCACAGCACTTGGTAACTATTTAAATTTGCTCTTAAGCCTTCTCTCAAATCCACTGAGCAAAAAAATCTTCAAACTTTAGATAAGCAGATTGGGAAATACTTTCATCAAGTTAGGAATAAGCTACTGAGCTTAACAATATCGCAGATTTGAAAAACCTCTAACTCAATTTCCATCATCCATATACAGACCTCCGAAATTTTAGATAACTCCAGTTTCTCATCTAATATATGATACCTGTTGCTGTATATTACATACCTGCTGTTATATTATAGCTGCTAGGTCAGAAGGTATCCCTTTAGCTGTGCTTTTCTGAATAGTGGAAAGTCCTTTCAGCTTGTCATGTTTGCAAGTGGTTTCATTAATCAGTTTGAGAGGCAAATATGCAGTTTGTAGGGATGTTCATCTTCTTGTATAGCCCAAAACAGCAACCAGAAAATAGAAATATACTTCTCTCTGTTTCATTGTGGACACACACCACAGTTCACCTTTATTGCAGCTGGAGCTTTTTGGTCTCTGGAGGTGAGTATGTGGAAAACAGAGCACTTGAAGAGTAATCTGGTCATGTCATGGTCTCAAGGGCCAGAGTAAGCTAGTGCTGTGGAAATGGCTGCAAGTTATACCTTGAAAGAACTTAGGAGTTACACAGTTTGACCTCCAGAGTTCCACGCATCCTTTGCCTTCTATGAGTTTCCCTTTGTAAAGAACATTTAACTTGTAATCTGTATTTTAGCTTTACAGACATAAAGTACTACCACTGTGTGTGGCGCTGTGTTTTCTTGTGTAAGCTTATAATGGTTGGTTCTATTATTCCTATACAAATAGTTTGTCCCCGAGATGTATCCTCCCATTCTCCCTGTCCATCTCCCCAAAGACCTGCCCTTTTGTTCCAGGCCCTTCCATGTCCATCACTGTAACCCTGCCCTCCTCCCTTGTCTGTCATTGTAACCCCGCCTTTACTTTTAGAGCCTTCCCTGTCAATCTTGTATCCCCCAAGACCAAATTGGTTCATTTAAACTGTTCTTCTCCCCTGTTATTCCCTATTGGTTTGGGCACTGTATTCCCTGCCTTATGCTCCTCCCCAGGTTCCTTGCAATTGGACAACATTTGTAACCTCCCCTTGTTCCCTCCCCCGTATATAAGTTGGTGCACATGTCTGTTTAGTGTCTTTCTGTCTCTGACCCTTCTCCTGGAATAAACCTCCTTAAGAAACCATATAGAAAACCCCTCCTTGTTCTTAGTTCTGATCCTCGGTGCAGATACAGCTAGTGCTTTGGGGAGCAGCCTCACTGCTGCGGCTTTATAGCAGCCCTGCTACACCACCACCTAGGCCAATCCAGGCAAGGGGTGGCCACGCCTGGAACGGTCCGGGAAGGGGCTAGCTGGAAGCTGACCTGGCACTTGCATCACTTGTGGTTCATTCTCACATCCATATAGTGGCTATAAAACTGTACTTTGTAAAGTAGTGTCAAGCCTCACCCCTTTGTGATATTAATTCAGGTTTTCCTGCTAAGAATCAGCCCTCATCTCAATATTTAAGGTTAAAGAACATAAAAATTATTCAAAATTCGCATACTGACATATTTTTCCTTCTGATTTCTAGTACATGGTCACACTATGTATGACCAAGGCAAATTGTTGGTTACCCTTTTATTCCTTCCAAGCACTGCGATTTTTGGAATCTGCTGAAGATTATGTCTTAACAACAACCAGAAATCCCCCTGAACACTAGAATATACTTGTCTGTGTAAACTCCTAAAATACTTCCTAAAAGATCTTTGTCCTGTACCTCTTCCAAATAGGTCCATGAACAAAATTTGGTAGGCAGATTGTTTCAGGAACTACACTTAAAAGACAGCTTGTACTCAACCATCTTTTGGACAATAAGAGAGTTTGCTGAAGTATGTGCACAGTATTACCTGCCAGTTAGTCCAGTGCCTGGGAGAGATTTTAATCTATTAGTCTAGAAATTGTCTTAACTTAGCTATGAGGTTCTTATAATGAAGGTAGAGGTAGCAACTGACATTGTTCATTTGCTGGCCAACATTATTTGGGCAGCTGTTGAAAACATTAATAATGAGTCAGATTCAGTGAAGTTCCTGTGTGGCTCATGAGAAGTACTGAGTATTCTAAAATCCAACTTCAAGGGAAAAAAGTTCCCTGCAGTGTCCAAGAAGGGAAGATACATAGGATTATAAATGAATGTTATAATAATATTCTATAAACGTTCAAATGTAGTGGTAAGAGAATTCACTATAGAGTAAACCCTGTATTAATGAATATAACACACTTCATAGAAGCACTGTCAGCAAAAAAAAAACCAAATTGCAAATAGTCACACTAGAGAAACACACTCAAGGAAGGAGCTGGAGAGGTTAATGGGAGAAATAAAAAAGCAGTAAGGAGTCATCACAGCTTTGTCTCTCTTCCTCTTCATGTTTTGTATCATGAGAAAACCTGTAGCAATGATTAAGAAGTTTGCATCTATTCATGACATGGCAAAGTGTACAATATTTTTTTTTAATTACCATTTATATAGCTTTTAAAGTGGATGGATTTCACAGCACATTTTTCCCTCCTTCCTGCTTTTCAATTTGCAGATGTATCTGATAGAAAACACATGTTTTCTACCAAAAATACCTCTTCAGCAAAATGTCTTTGCATAAGAAAACTGCATTTCTTTCGAAGCCCAAATAGCTGAAATATTTTTTTCATTTATTTTATAAGAAAACTATAAAATTTTCTTTTGACTAAAAATGTTCTATTAAAAAAAAAAGAATATAAAAAAAGTTAAGACCAGAGCATCTTTTTGCATCATCCTTTTGTTCAAGTGTTAGACTGAAACAATTAAAAGGTAAAAAAGGTAACCAGCAATTACATCAATTCAGAAGAAAAAAGAACACCAAGTCTGAGTCTTTTCATACTCAGTTGCTATACATTGTCACAGCCAGATGCCTCACTGCAGGTATTTGAACCAGCAGAGGTCTGTCTCACTGTCAGAGAAGCTAACAGGAACCAAGGAAATGGACCTGGCTGAACTTGGGCTAGCTAACCTTACTTCTGAAGAAAAGCATTAGGATCCTTAAGAATATTACTGGACAAGCTCTGAAAGTTATGATCTCTTTGCACAAGACTATCTAGAGTGCCTATATTATGTGAGTGAAGGAAAGGGATGGGTTGTGGCTAGTAAACATTTCCAAATATTCAATGATACTAGCTGACAAGCAAGTTCACAGGTTCTGTTCAGCTCTACATACAGTGAGCACTTGCAGCTCCTACTGCTTTTGAAAGAACTTGAGTACTCAGCAGGAAAACCAACATGAAGTCTACCCTCAGTGAAGAAGAACCTTTCTATCAAACTCTTTCTTGTTTATCTTATAATCAGCACATACAAAAGGAAAAGTGCAAAATTAGCACCTGATTTGAAAACAATGAGATTGCAACTCTCTACATTTCAATTTCTTATACTCATAAAGCCCAGGAACAGTACAGATGAATGATATTTAGCCACTTCATTATTTAATAATATTTGAATATCAAATGATGATTAAGACCCATCAGTTGTAGGAACACAAAGCTTACTCAGAACTTCCTCTTAATCAGGCCTGTACTTGTTCCACTGAACCTTTCCTTGTGGACACTATCATCCTTTTTTTTTGTTCATTCACTTCTCTCCTTTTTCAAAATATGGTACAAGTTTGCTGGAAGAATTTATTTTGAAATTTTACATACCTTCCCAAAAAAACCACCTTTCTCTAAATATATCCCAAAAGTCCATAGAGAAATACTATTACCACAAATCTTCACAAAATCTTATGTGTGTTGGTATGCAAGAATATGTGAAATGAACTGGTAAACAAATAAATAATTACACAGGCTATTGAAGAAAATAAAAGCTAAAACATCCAAACATTATTCAGTACCACACTCTCAGGAGCTTACTTACAAGCTATTTTGGGAAGGGAGACAACACAAAGCAAACTACACAAACACTCAGAAGATGTGTATTTGTGTGTGCATTCTGAAATCCAAAGGAGACCTTGCAGTCCAATAAGTTATGCAGACAGGGGAGGAGCATGACACGCTGTAAAAGGGCCAAATCTGCAGCACAACACAACTGAAATACCAATGACCAAATTTGAAGAGTTCCTAATAATAAACATTGTGCAATGGAAACACAAGTGAGATCAGATAAAAGGATAAATACAGTTGTCACCCTATACAAATGCTAAAATTCATGTAACTTCTAGAAAAAAAATATCGTTAGCCTAACAAGTATAACCATCACATTAGTATTGTCTGCTGGGAGAAACTGTGTCAGAATATTCTGGACGTGGTCTGGCGCTACAGACGGCTTTCCTAAATATGAAATTATCTTCATAAGCACTGCTTTGTTAAGGTAGGATACCGCAAGATACTAGTAAAAACAGGAAAATGTAGCTTTTGGAAGACGTGTTATAGCAATAAATCAACAATTCAATCAAACAAATTATAGAACTGGATCTATAATAAGACTTTAGAAATACAGAATAGGTTAAAAAAGAATAGAAGAGTTAATGCCTCTCAAAGACACTAATTAAGAATCCATACACCTTGTAGGTTTCCCAGCCATAAGCAGTGTCAGTCATTTGCTTGGCTTCCCTAAGCTGTCCTTTCAAATTTACCATTTCTCATTCTGTTTAGCTGCTGGTCTCATTGAATGTGTTCATGATCTGAATGTAGAAGGAGTAAATAAAAAGACAACAGATGAAAAAGTATGTTGGGTCTGATTACTTGTTAGGAATAGAGATTCTTTAACAAATAGGGATACTTGGTTGCACATATTAGTATGTTCTCTAGCAAGGTTTCAAAGCGCTTTGCAAACCTATTACATAGTACAAGAAGCAACTAGAGCTCCTTAATCATCTTCTCAGTGAGGAACATAAATCCTTCCTTTTATCAATTATTAGCAAGGATAGGCAGGAGTATCTCTGGAAATCATGATTTTCTGTATGTAAAAAAAAGAAAACTATGCCTGTCTAAACAGACATAGTTACGATATAGAGTAAACTGTAGAGTCTGTATCACTGAGGGGCTGACCTAAACCTCCATCTCTGATTAAATATAAAATAACATACAAGCACTTTAATATTTAAAATTGTTCCTTTAATACTAGGAATACAATGAGCTATAGAGCTGACAGTGTGATGCATTCAGTATGCAGAAATTCAAAAAGGACTATAACAGTATCTTAGATGTCATATATTCTTGCCATATAATGTAAGTGATGGTAACACTTAACTGTTCTGCACTGACACAATGCTACATCTGAAAAATCAGGGAAAAAAAAGAAGGAAAAACTACTGACTTTTCTTAAGGGTTGCCAAGGCCACCATCTAGTTAGAGTCTTTATGTAATTTACTTCATATTGCATTTCAATTGCTCCTTTTAAAAGTAAAGTAAAGTAAAAGTATATATATATATATTTCTTATATAGTTATTTCCAAGACATATCAGTATCTTTGAAGAAGTAAAACTGAAATGATAAAACTGTGGCATGAGGCAACATGAAGAAGAAAAATAAGATGCAGTCTTGCAAATAGTGTCTTAACAACTAAAAATTAATATACAGATTGCACAACCCTGCTTCATAATTATAGCTAAGACAATGTTTTATTTATTTAAAGTATGTTAAAAGTCAACACAGATCACAGTCTCTGTTTACTGTCACATAACTTCACAGTTTTTTAACAAAGGTCTTCAGGAACAAAATCTACTTTCACATAGCGTCCTAAATGGGGAAGTTTAAATCTTTGAGTCAATTAAAATTGTAATAACATTTTAAAAACTAAAGCCTTGAACTTGCTATACTGAAACATATCTTAACTATGTCATCTAACTAGAGAAAAATTGATTCCAGTTATTACTCAAAAGCCTCTTTTATTTCCAGGGCTCTGATTGAGACTATGTTGTTTGAAGAATCTGCTCACCATAAAACTAAAATGCAGCACTTTCAATAATGTCTCACAGGAAATGTTCTTGGTACATTAATAATTTCCATCAGCAATGCTAATTCTACTTCCATCTTCCTGAATTATGTTTCTTAATCCAGCTCCCAATTTTAGGATTCCCCTCTATCTCTCAATAGTTACTATTAAGTTAACTGATACAAAACTGAGTCTTACTTGTCTTTTCATTGTATCTACAGACAAAATTTTATAAGTTTCATTGGTAGGCATATCAGACACTAGCAAGATCTCTCCATATATCCAAACTTACTTATCACTCAGCTAATAATTTTGCTATTTCTCAACAACTAAACAAAACCCTTGTCCTTTCCTTTCTGTGATGCAGTATTTCACATCTGTGTTTATTACAGTAACAGTATACCCAGCTCAGAGATATTTTGCTAAATGTGATACATTATCAGAGGGAAAATCAGAATTGAAGCAACTTATTAACATCATGTAATTAACCAGCAATCAGTGATCTCTATATTTAACATTCAGCAATACAAATAAACCACAATATTAGATGCAAGCAAAATGCTAATAAATCACAATATTTGATGCATATGAAACGCTTACAATATACACAAACGAAAACTACCTCCTGCAACAACCCACCCCAAATGCCCTAATGACAGACACAGAAACACAGTTACAGGTGCACATCTTTCTCACAGGACCTCTGAGTAGTTACAATTGCACACACCTAATCTGGGTGTGCTTGTTGTCCTCCTTACACATCTACTGCTAGAGGTGTGGGTGGCCCAGCTTTCCGTGGATCTGTTCAGCTCATTACAACCTGCTGAATCACACACTAGTGGGAAAGAACCCCATGACTTCATATATGCACATCACAAGTGTAGGTATGTGTTATTGCAGCCTGAACTGGCAGTTTACTGGCTGGATGCAGACACTTCATGGTATCCAACACGGAGGATGCTTCTCCCTTAGATGGAGGTTTTAATTCCAGCAGAGAAGTTTCTCACCATGTCAAATGTTATTTTGAGTACTGCTGTTTCCAGTCCAATACTTCTTCTCCTCACAAATTCTCGTGTTCCTTTTGTATTTCTTTTCAGGCTGTCACCTTCTTAGAAGAGCCAATACACATAACTACCTTTCTGTTAAGCTAAAGAAACGATAGTGATCTATCTCCCTATGTAACACTCCATGAAAACATGAATGTTGTGTCTTTGAACTTGAATCTGAAAAAGAAACTTGTTTTCTCCACACTCATTCTTCCTGCACCACAGCACAGTAAGGGCACCTTTACCTCAACAAATAATGGAATACTTCTCATTTAGCTTTAGATATCACCTGCATCCTCTAACAGGTTTAAGATTTCTGCTTTAAGAACAAAATAAATCACATATTTTGGCTTCTAGCTCAGATATAAGTCTGAGCTTTATAATTAAATTTATGCAAGCAAAATCTTATCCCAAATGTCTTCTAAATTAATGTCTTCTAAATTAGCATGAAGGCATGAAGAACATACTTTTTTTTTTGAGTGAGAATTTGTTTAGTTGCATTTGCATTGGCTTCTGCCTTTGTCCAGAGTGAGGGAGTTACCATTTCTAAGGTTTTCTTGTCCTTTGCTGCATTTTCTTCTCCATTTTTTATTCCTGCTCCTAACTACAATCCATCAAAGTCAACTTGTAATCCAAAAGGAGACCAACACGAACACACACCCACAGTACTCTGTAGGTCAGATACATTACTGGAAGTAATACAGGTTTCCCAGTTTCTGTATTTCAACCCAGTAGCTCATCCACTTGAGGCATTCTTTAAAGGTCTGCTTCTTACTACAATCTTTCAGTCACTAAAGACTATGAATACTTTTTAAAAATTCTCACAGTATTTTATTTTTGCAGGTTGTCTACTGAAAAGTCTTTTTCAGCTGAATTTTGAGTATTGGGTTATAATGTAATGGAAAGGAAAGCTGGGAGAACTGCAATACCTGCCTACAGATGGGTGGTATGTTTCCAAGTACTGCAAAAAAAAATCCCACATAGACTTTAGTGAGTATGAGCTTGATGGTAAAGAAAGTGAATACCTTTAAAGCTCTTCTAAATGATTGTCTTCATAGTAAAAGATATACATAATTGAATATAAGCACTTTGTCTTTATTTTAATACCAGTTTCATTAAATTAGTTCTGACTTTCTGCATCCAAACAGATACAAGACTGTTGGACAGGTAATGCTAAGTACTTTTGTGATCCCACATTCAATAATTCTGTTAAAATGAAAACTACATTGAAAGGGTACCTTTTCCCCTCACATCTCACCTACACAACCACAACACGAGCAAACAGTTGTGTTCCTTTGTTTTCTTCCCCCAGGTGCAAAGATCTATCTGCATTCACATCACATGCTGGAAAGTATAACATGCAGTCCTGAAGGATAGAAGTAGGAAAATGTGAATTACTGCAGCACTTACCACAGATTTGGCACAGATTTGGTCCTCCTATACAAGAAACACAATGATAACAGTCTAAAATAGGAAGTCAGTGTTCTTGGTTTTGGCACAAATACACTTATTGCTCACTAAAGCAAGTGGGAGATAGGAAATTAAACAAAATCTAGCAAACTAAACCAAAAAGAGAAGCAAGATAGACTTTCTTCTTTGAGAGAGAAAACATCAGAGTTGAAACCTAGAAAACGGCAGAGTTAAAGATAATATGTCCCTTCACCACTTATTCTGCTATTTATAATCTTCACTAGTTTTGCTACAGGACTGACATACTCAAAAATTTTCAACATTTTTAAGCACACTCCTGAAACTACAATACAGAAAATTGTACTTCAAACATAGAATAAGAAGGAATCGCTCTACTTTAAATGCAATCTGATAGATTTCATATATTTACCTGAAAAATATCTCAATATAAATTACACACTTCTGTTGTAATTCTGTTTTAACACTACTGGATAAATTGATTATTATTTAAAATCAGCTTTGTTTCTAACATAAGGGTGACTCTAGGTCAGGGCAAAGGCTACTGATTCATCAAGCTTAGTAACCATTCTCCAAAAAATCACCCAAAGTAAAAAGGGAACAATACAGCACATAATAAGACTTCATCAAATAATCTAACCTCCAAAAATTCGCAACATTTGGAATTCCTTAGCCAGTGATAATGTCTTTTTTTATTCAATAACTATTGGTATTCCTTCTCTAAATTATCCACTACTCTGAAGGCACGTAACATGTGTAGAGTGAATTTGTGAAGTTTTTGAAAAAGATATTATAGATGTTAAAATGAGATAAGAATCAAGCCTTCTTACCTGCTTTGAGAAAGATATTACAGACGAAAAAGACATTGTAAATGCTAAAACAAGAAGAAGAACCAAGCTTTCTTGCTAGCTTTGAATGAAGCTCCCGTTAGCTTCAATTGATGCTCAACATTTTTTTATTGGAAATGAGACTAAACAAGAAATCCTTAATGCACAACCTTCATACCATTTGGGGTTCTTTAGCCCTCTTTAATGTTTCCACAGAACAATCTTTTCTCCAGAGTAAAGAACTCTGGTTTGCCTAATTACTATTCCTATTGTAACATCACAATTTAGATCATCCTTTTTACCTTTCTTTGAATTTTTTTCCAGTTTAATTATAGCATTTTTAAGAGGAAAGGATAACAATCATTAAGAACCGAACTCATGTTGTTATTGCAACCAAAGACCTTGTTCCCAGGTAAAGATGGGCAGCTCAAAATCCAACATGGTGTGGGCAAAACTAAAGATGTTTTTATGTACATAACAATACATTTTAGATTCAGTTACATTTGCCACCTCAACCTTCAAACACTGTCTCAAGGTCTTCTTGTAAAGATAATCAAAAATGGTCTGTGAGTGCTAGCATTGCTAGTCACCTTGAAATAAGAAAACTTTTTTGTGTGGTAACTAATGAATTTCAAAACTTAGTAAGTAAAACACAGTGTTTCTTGTGGGATTTCCAGAACAGTAGCCTCTGATTTTGCTGACTAATCAACTCATTCTAAAGTAGTCCCATACTCACTTTTCACCCTGTCACTAGTTCTGTTGGGCTTCACTCCAATGTCAAAGCTTTTGACATTCTGCCCAAAATACTGTCACTTATGTACACACACACACCTTCATATCCCTTCCTCTCCTTCTTCTTTCATTTAAGGCTGCAAAAATTTCCATAAGCACTTTTTATTGCCTTAATTTTAGTTCGCACTCAAGAATTTCGTTTTGTTTGTATCATTCCTTTCATATACACTCTATCTTCCTGTTCTCTTTCATAATACTACCTTATATAAAAGTTTCATTTGTCAGTTTACTTATCTGCATGTTAAATACTTCACAAACTTTTATTTAAAGACAGCTATGTTTTGCTATTTAAATTTGTTTTACAAATCTTAAAGAATGAGACGTTTAAGCCTTTAACAAAATCTCTTCCTTTATATTGTTTTTATGTTTTTATAATGTTAATACAGTGAATTGAAATGGAACAGGCACCACCAGACTTATCTCTCACTTGATGTAGTGGGAGTTGTGTCTCTTTACTCCAAAAAATGGATAGAATGACTCAGATCAATGTCCAAGCCAGGCTTGTAGAGTCTGGGTGCCAATCTGAAAAAAAAAAAAAAAATGTGGCTTAATAATCAAATCCTTTGAGAACCTGTAGTTCCATTTGAAGTGCAATTACATTCAAAAGACTGGAATCATCTGAGTAAATGCAAATGTCTAAAATGTAGATATCTGAACTAGTTTTCTAGACTTTATAGTCACAACAGAATGATAAGCACTTTTGTGGTATGATTCATCTGACCTTTTAGAAATGTATGAGATCAACTGAACCCTGAAGGCACTTATTTCTTTGCTAGGAGTACAGAAGACTAGAAGACTTTCCAGATGAGGCTACATCTGATGTCCCTTAAGCAGCTATAAGGGCAATCCACAATGAATAGCCCAGAAGACGTCTGCAAAAAAAAGGCCTTAAGTTGGTAGTACGAATACCACACAAAACATTTCAGCCTGAATGTCACAGACATTGGAACATAAGTTTGAAAAGTCTTTTAATAGTAACCAAAGTTTTTACTACAGTCTAAATTGAAGGTGCTAGTCCTTCAAGTACTATGAATCTTTCTTTATTAGTGGGGAGAATTTTTTAGTAATTAGGTTCCAGAAAATTTGAAAGAAAAAGCTGTTGTAACACACAGCATTTTGCATCTTAAAATGAATGCCAAGAGCACTCTCTAAAACTTAAAAGGTACCTTTGGTGCATACTCTTACACCATTTAGACTATCTCATTGAATTCTTCCTTACAGTTAATGGCATTTAACCAGTCTTTGTCAAGATTAATATAATAAGACATGTAATAACAACACTTAATTTGATTTAAAAAAAAAAAGGAGTAGCAGATCAGATCTGTGATGACTGAATTCTGCAGAATGCTGCATATTATAAGCGTTTTTTCTTTTAAAACCAGATCACGAGCAGAGCAGCATGATATGTTGCCACCTGGTGTAGAGGTGATGTAAAAATCCTCGGTGACTCCTGCGTGAGCAAAGGCTGCGTCACTGCAGAGGCACATCTCTGCGTGGCCCATGCCGGCAATGCCGTCAGCTACCTTGCCTGCTGACTCACGTCTCGGGAAGAAATCTGCTCCGAGGAATGTCCTTCAGCCCGCGGTGAAGCGGAGCAGGCAAGCACAGGGACTGCAGACCTTGCCGGAGAATGGAGAGAGAGGGAAATGATCACTGCAGGCAAAGGAGCTGAAAGCCTTCAAACCGGAAGGCAAATATACATGTTTACACCTGTCAACAGCTAAAGTATTGATCCTGCCATAAGATGCTGAAGAGATGCTAAAACATTTTGACTGCTATACAATCTCTCAAGTAAATGGCAGCACTTGGAGGAAGGCTGACTGTCTGCTGCACATTAACCATTTCAAACTTTTCCTGCATTCATTTGCCAAAAGTGTCTGTGTTTTATGATGGAAATATCATCCAAAAAATCTGCCTAGTATTCCTTTGTGTAAAGAACCTCTTAAAAGTGGTAAAAGCAAGAACAGTGTGCAGATTTCTTAAAGATAGCAATAAACATCACAATTGTTATTTATAAAGATTGCATTTTCCTTAGGAACAGACCATTAATACAATCAAGCTTGGAAAACCTTTCACTTATTTTCAACAAGAACAATTTAATTGCTGCCAACTCCTACAAGAAATACATTTTTACCTTTCTGTAAAATCCTATATGCTGCTGCAAGGAACAATTACAAGTCCAGCATTCATTCTTCATATATGATTTTCAACAGCATATTTCAGTGAGAAGTTCTAATGCTAGTCTTGGAAGAAAGCTGATGCTTTGCCTTTTACAGTCATTCAATACTCTAGAGCACAGTGGTGTTCTATTGCCACTGCAGCTGAATATGTCATCACAAATGTGTTGCACATTTGCACCCTGTCACTGAAAGATCTCTAGGGATGTTGATCTTTTAATATCTTATGAGAAGATATTTCACCTGTTCTCTACAGTTTAAAAGGAAAAAAAAACCACAAAAATATTCCCAGTGCTTTTTGGCAAAACTATTGACAGATCTGTTTTGGTATCACACTGGAAAAAGCAGAGAAGCTGGAAAAACAAGTGAATGTATAGTAACCTAAGGTACTTAAGAGAAGCATTTTTTTCTGTGTAACTGAAAATCTTTATCTAACATAAGTTAATACATAATTATAGCAGAAAAACCATCCTTGCTATTCATGAAAAATCTCTTCATAAATTCTGTCATGATAGGTTGTCACTGATGGGGAAAAGACTGATGACTGACTGATGTCAAAACACTTGTTTGAGTGAAAAACACTCAAATGCCCTGGGAGAAATTTTTAAATACATATGAACATGCTCACTGGGCCTTTCATATTTATAGGCTCTTCAACACCATCTTGTGTCTGTCAAGCTATAAGCTGATACACCTGTAAAAAAATGAAAAGGAGATTATATTTTCAGATAACAGCAAATACTAGACTTGAGACTATTTTCAAGCTCTAAATACTGATTACAATTCCCTTGGATATTTTTCTGAAAAACAATATATACTTGATATATGCACTAACCATTATATAAGAGACAGCATAGTCAGAAGACTGTTTTTACAAGGGAAGAGAGGGATAATAGATAGAAGATAGAGCCCTTTAACACTGAGGTGTTCAATATTCACAAGGTAAGTTTGTTTCTACTATCAGCATTATCACAAGAAAAAAATGTCAATAATTTCCAAAATATCTGGAATAGCACTGCCACATTGCCCATATTCGCTATGTTTACACATTATTTTTTTGTATAAAATAAGGATTTCAATTGTGTATGAAATAGCGGTATTTTGAAAAACATTTCTTAATGTAGTCAGAACAAAAAAATCATTGTGAGGCTTGAAATGAGTGATCTGTCAACCATATATTTAATATTTCAGTTCATGTGGTGGAAAATGAATGGTCCTGGACCACCGAATTACAATGGTCCCACTGCACAAGGCAGTAGCCATAATGTCCTTTGAATGTAAAGCCCCAAAAGATGTAGCTTAGAGCCTTCTGCCTGGCTCTTTGCCTCCAGACACTCAAGAGCTCTCTTTGAGACACCTGGAGCCATGGAGCATAAGAGAGATGGTGAGATCACACTGTACAAGGCACAGACGTACGTAGAAGCCAGGGCTGCATCTAGCACTCCAAATGAGAGGAGACAGATCTTCTGTTCACACAGCAAACACTCAAATAGATAATCTGGTAGAGTCAAACAATAACCACTCCAGTATCCACTGTTAAGTTATAACAAAATATCTGGTCTTTCATCACATAATTGTGATACTTACAGGGCGAAATAGAAAACACTGGAAATGTGTTTCAGCAACCTATAAAACTACAGAAAAAACTAAAAATTCATTATTGTTTCATATAAACTGGATGATTTTTATTTTTAACTTTGAATTCCTCAAAAACTGTTCCAAGGAAAGAAAAGGTGACTTTTTGACATTAGATGTGTTAATGCCATTAAGTAAGTTCAACTTCCTGCCTCCCTTCTACCTGTTTCCTTCAAAAGCTCCGGACAGCACCTGCTTCAAAACTAATTCTTAGTCTGCACAGACAACCAGACTTCAATCACTGCTGCAGCATTTGCTTGGGTAGAGCAGCAGATAAACATATGTGGTCATAAAAGCATAGAAAAATCTCCTTCCTCCTGTGAAAATAATTGTACATTCTATTGTACAATAGAATCCAACATGAATGATGGAAGGTATTTTTTAAATACAAATCAAAATCAGAAAGTTTCAACAGAAGGTTTCATCAGATACACTATAAAATCCCCAGTGTGGGAATAGGGTAATTATTGTAATTTCATTGGTCTCTAACTACCTACAATTATCCCTTTATACTAGTAATCAGCTTGATACCATTTGATCTCCTTTGCTTTCTATCCATATAATTACAAAGTAGCAGTAGATGTTTGCATCACGAAGACTGACTGGTTTGATTACTCATTGCAAACTCCTTCAATTTTCAAATGTCTGCATTTTTCCAAAGATGTAAGACTGAAAACTAAACACATATTTAAAGGCTTTTATGTGCCAATGGTAGTCATGTATTTAAAAACTATTTTATGAAGAAAGATTCATCATACAAAACAAATTAGCATGAAAAACCATGATAGAAACATATGTCATCTCTCCCTTTTCATAAATAAACTTAAATTATTTGGTCTGAGACAGGAAACATGCTCTTTTTCACTAGCATGCACCAGTTCTGCTTTCTTATGACCTTATGTGAAGCACACTCAAAAAAAAAAAAAAAAAAAAAAGGTAGATTTGGAGGCTGCTTTAGTAGTTAGAAGGCTCAGAAGGGCTTGTCTGGATTCTGTGATTTAAGTTAGTCTTTGGAAGATATTCTCTCTCACTCTTAGATGAGTGCCACCTCTTAAAACACCAGATATGTGTAGAGGAGATTCTGTGACCAGACATCTTGCCATGGTTCATGGCAACAAATGCCACTGTGCCTCCTGCGCTTTGCTATGAAGGCCAATTCAGTCCAGTCACAAACAGTATTACATCTCATGAGGCTTGTTTTAGAGTTGAGGGATGATCCAATCCTACAAATTCATTGCTGTTAGGGTACAGTAACAACTCTACTACTCCACTTTGTCCAGAAATACTTTGTTTTTCTGGTTTATTGTAATATCCTCCCTCAGCTATGACCTTTTGGGGAAGCCAGCTGTGGCAAGGGAAAATAAGGTATGCTTTGCTTTGGTGTGGACATTGGTCACCAATATTACAGCTGAATGACAGGTTCAGTTCAGCACTCAAAAAAGGGAATGAGACGAGGTCTGAAGCCAGTGATCCTGCAGTCCTTACAAAATGCAGTTCCTTTTTACCCCAAATTTAACCTTAACTGGAACTGAAAATCCTATCATAAATATTTGCAACCAAATTGATTTTAAAAAATATATATTTCTGAAAGCACACACTCCTTCATGCTTACTAAAATACATCTGCAAATGCAGCCCTTCCATTCTGCTTTTCTGGAAACTAATATGAACCAATGTCATTGTAGGCCTTAATGAAACACAATGACTGCACAGTCAGTGGCTTCTCAGGCTGGAATTTTTGCTCATCAAATCATGCTGATCTTATCAGATACTGCAGTTAAAAACAACCCTCCCATTGCCACTTTGTCTAAATGAGAACTTTAACAAATGTTGAAGTAGGCTTCTACTGTGTGAAAAGGCTCACTGTAGTAGACCTTAAATGCCCCTAAGGGAGGTGAAATTTTTCGGTGGTCCTTACTTGCTCAATTGTTTCACAAGGGCAAAAGATTCTGGAACGAGGTCCATGTACTGCTGTGAACATTTATAAAGGACAAATAATGAGTTAGAGTTTTGTGCCTATCTGCATATTTTATGCCCAACCTATCTTTCTCATCTTATCAGACAAAATGTTGGTGCTATATAAGGCAAGATCTCATATTATAGAGCTTGACCAGAAGGCTTGTGGCGCTAGCATGCCCAGTGCCATGCCGTAGCCAGAGTTCAGTGCTGTAAATAATTTTGAAATAATATTGCATCATTTTCAGTGACACAGCTTGCATTACAGAAAGATCAATTACAATGTTATCAATTTAAAAGAAGGATGGAAAATTAAAGGACTCTCTACTCCTTGATGCCTGAAATTAAAATCTTTAAAACCCACTGTTGTATTTCTTTCTATTACAACCCTGAGAATGCCTCAGGTGGGGTGTGTGACACACAGCCCTGCCACGGGGCTGGCCAAATTTAGCGCCGGAATCCATCCCGCCTGTCTGCCTACACAAAGTTTTAGGGAAAGCCTGTCCTGGAGAGAAATGCTGGAAACTACAAGCTAAGACCTCCTTCTGCAGCATTACTGTACAAATTATTTAAAACCCCTGCTCGGCGACGGTTTATGGCTTCATTATTAGCATAGATGGAAGCGCTTTAGAATGAAGGAGTTCCACCAAGGAATTCACTCTCTTCGTTTCTTTTTTTTTTTTTTTTTCCTTTTTTAAATCTTCATTCTCCACAGGAATGCCTGTCAGCAGCTGCTCTCCAACACGGAGAGACCCAGGCCCCCCCATCAAAGCTTTTAATCTGGCACGGTCCCCTCCCCGGCACCGCCAGAACCACCACCGCAGGGCTCTGGCGGCCAGCGCGGGGCGCGGACTGGGAATGCGGGCCTGCGAGACCCGAGCCCGGCCCGTCGCGGTGCCCGGCCCGTCGCGGTGCCCGGTCGCCGGCACGACGGGACGGGACGGGGCGGGACGGGGCGGGGCGGGGCGGGACGGGACGGGACGGGGCGGGGCGGGGCGGGGCGGGACGGGACGGGACGGGACGGGTCGGGACGGGACGGGGCGGGACGGGGCGGGGCGGGACGGGACGGGACGGGTCGGGACGGGACGGGGCGGGACGGGGCGGGGCGGGACGGGACGGGACGGGGCGGGGCGGGGCGGGGCGGGGCCGCTGCCTGCGCCTGCGCCTGCCCCCTCGCCAGTCCCACCAATCAGCGTGCGGGGCGGGGCTAGCGGCGTGCGCGCCCCTGGCCTGGCGACTCGATTGGCTGTTTCGCCGCCAAACCGCCCAATCGGAGGGTGCCTTGCAAAGGACTCCTGAGCCTATCGCAGAGGTGGTTCCTCTTCCGTTCCGGCAGTTTGAAACGGTCGGGGCCGGCGGGCGGCGGCAGGCTGGGGCCCGCAGGTGAGCGGGGGGGCCGGGGCCGCGCCGTCTTTCCCACAGCACCCTTGCTCCTGTCCAGAGGCCGCACTGCCGCCCGCAACCCCACCCCGAGTTTCCTGAGGGTGCTAGTGGGCACTCCCTGCCCACTGGTTGGGCTGGTTGCCTTAAATGACCTGTATAAGAAAAGCAAAGGAGAATCTCCTGTTCGTAATCTATCGCACTCCCCGCTGCCTGACCACCCCGGTGCCTCCTTGGTTTCTGTGGGACACTGAGCAGATTGTCGGTGTTTGTCCCCGGCTGCCATGGCAGCCGCGGTCTCAGCGGTGTCGGCGCTGCCGGCATCGGGGGCAGCTGCGGAGCTGCTGTAGTGAGGGGTTAAAAGCGTGAGCAGCGTGCTTTGCGAGGGGGTACAGCTAAAGGGAACGAATATGTTCTACTTCTACTGTAGAACATATCACTGGCAGTGTCCCTCAAGGCTCAGTACTGGGCCCAGAACTTTTTACGTTTTTCATCCATTACATGGATGAAGGGGCAAATGCCTGCTCAGCAAATTCACTGAGAACACAAAGCTGGGAGGAATGGCCAACACTCTGGAGTGCTGTGCAGCCCTTCAGAAGGACCTTGCCAGGCTGGGGAGATGGGCAGAGAAGAACCATCTGAAAGTCAACAAAGGCAAATGAAGCGTCCTGCACCTGGGGAGGAACAGCCTCAGGCACCTGGGGCTGACCTGCTGGGGAGCAGCTCTGCAGAGAAGGACCTGGGGGTCTGGTGCACAACAAGCTGTCATTGAGTCAGCAGCGTGTCCTTGTGGCCGAGAAGGCCAATGGTATCCTGGGGGGCATTAGGAAGAGCACTGCCAGCTGGTCATGGAGGGTGATTCTGCCCTTGTACTCAGCCCTGCTGAAGCCACACCTGGAGTGCTGTGTCCAGTTCTGGCTCCTCAGGACAAGAGAGACATGGAGCTCCTGGAACAGGGGAGCAGAGGCTACAAAGATGATGACATAACTGGAGCATCTTAATAGGAAAGGCAGAGGGAGCTGGGCTTGTTCAGCCTCAAGAAGAGACAACTGAGAGGAGACCTCATCAATGTCTATAATTATGTAAAGGGAGGCTGCCAAGGCAATGGAGCCAGGCACCTAGTGGTGCCAAACAGTAGGATAAGAGGTAGTGGGCAAAAACTGATGCACAGGAAGTTTCACCCAAACATGAGGGAGAACTTATCTCTATATTGTGCAGGTGACCGTGCACTGGAAAAAATTGCTTAGAGAGATTGTGGAGTCTCCTTCATTGGATATATTCAAGAACCACCTGGATACAATCCTGTACCATGTGCTCTAGGATGACCTTGCTTGAGCAGGAGGGTTGGACAAGATGACCCAGTGTGGTCTGTTCTGACCTTACCCACTACATGATTCTCTTTCTTAGGTGTTGAGTCCTCTGATCCGAATGAAACACTAAATTATTTGGAAAGCATCACTTTTAGTTAAAAACAAAGCCAAACCTGAGCACAAAAACCTGAGCACAGCTTAATTAATTCAAAATTAAGGAGAACAACCATGCCGAGTCAGACCAAGGTCTTTATAGCTGCATCCTGTTTCTTAAAAGTAGTAGTGTTACTACTGCAGTTGTATGCTTATGGTTTGGAAAAAAACTGCTGTTGTTAGCAGCAATCTTTCTTTAATGAAGTCAGAAATATATTTTGGCAGCTGCTCGGGTAAGAACCTGGTAGGCTTGAGGATATTCTTCTCACTTGTCTTTCACTATATAATGATTTGCAGCTTAGCAAATTAGCTTGTTGACCCAGTGGTGGTCTCTTAATATCCCTTTATTTCTCTTTTAGGAACTTACCGGTATTTTGTAGTACTTAGTGCTTGTTCACTGAGATCAAAGCTGACAAGTTATTCTTAGGCTGGCTTGGCTGAGCAGGATCTTCTGAAGGTAAGGCATGCCCAGTGGAAAAAGGAAAACATATGCCCAGTGGAAGCAAAGTCTGATTACATGGGAGAAATACAGAGATTCAGCTCTCCATAATAGACAAGAAATTAATGTGGCCAGAGCTCAGTTAGACTTGAAGCTGGCCAGTACTCTGGGGGACAGAAAAAGTAGTTTTTAAAAATATGTCAGTAATAAAAGGCAGTCCAGAAATAACATGATGAGGATGATCACCTCACAAATGGGGACACAGACATGGCAGAGATGAGTTCTTTGCTTCTGTCTGCAGCACTGATGCAGTTATCGATCACAGCCAGCACGGGTTCATGAGAAGAAGATCTGGCCTGAGAAACTTAATTCCCTTTTATGAGAAGGTGACCCACCTACTTGATCAAGAGAAACCAGTTGACGTGATCTTTTTGGATTTCAGTAAAGCTTTTGGTACTGTCTCTCCCAGTATCCTTCTGGAGAAAATGTCCAGCACACAGCTGGATAAGCACATTACGTAATAGGTAAGTGGCTTATGGTGTGAGCACAGAGGGTTCCAGTGAATAGGGTGACATCAAACTGGGGACCTGTCCCTGTGGGGGTCCACAGGGCTCCATCTTAGGCCTGGTGCTTTTCAATATCTTCTTAATTGACTTGGATGCAGGCATTAAAGTAAGTTTATTGACAATACTAAATTAGATAGGGCTGTTGATTTCCGCAAAGGCAGAAAAGCTGCCTGGGACAGGGCAACCCTGGATGTAACAACAAAATGGAAAATGAGAAGCTGGAAAACAGCCCCACTGAAGTGGTCTGGTGAATCCTGGTCAGTTGCAAGTTGAACATGAGTCAGCAGTGCCCTGGCAATCAGGAGGGCCAGCTGTGTGTTGGGGGGCATCAGGGACAGCATGGCCAGCTGGGCAAGGGAGGGGATTGTCCTGCTCTGCTCTAAGCTGGGGCAACCTCACCTCGAGTGCTGGGGGTAGTTCTGGGTGCCACAGTAAAAGAGAGACATTCTGCTATTTGAGAGCATCCAAAGGAGGGCAGCGAAGATGGTGAAGGGCCTTTAGAGGAAGCTGTATGACTGACCGAGGACACTTTGCTTAGTCACTTGTGATAAGGAACCTTTTGAGTTTTGGAAGACCAGAGAGTAGTTTCAGTGACAAGTAGAGAGCTAGATCTACTTGATTGCATGTAAGGGGCATGATCTTAGAGAGCTGAAAACAGAATTCTGACAGTGGTCTTAAGTTATTGAACAAACTTCAGTAAAAACCTTTCTTTTCTACTTCCTTGGACATATCTGTTTTCACATTGAACTCCATTTGCCATCCTGTTTCTCAGAAAAATCAATTGTTTAGTTCTTTTGAAGTGTACTGAGAAGGGAAGGTATGACAATATTTCAAACTTCTGGCTGCAGAAAGTTCCTGTAAGTGGTAGATGGTTGGTTCTTTGTGGTCTTCACTAATGCACAAACACATCTTTGAATAGATCCAGGGTTTTTAGAGTAATAAGGATCCACAATTTGAGAAACTATGTAGGAAAGCATACGAAGTTGACTTTTTAGGATTGCAGAAGTATTTTTTGGTATTGAAAGACTTTATCAGCTAAAAGAAGGTAGAGTGTTTGTATAGACCTATTTCATTATATAGAGAGGCTGAAACCAAGGATATATATAAGGAGTAATTCACGTGAGAAAGGAAAGAAGAAAATTATCAGACTAGGAGGCAATGAAAAAGGCTGAGGTGATTAAGGCAGTATTTCTTCTGTCATCTACACATAGATATACAGGAATAAAAAGTACAAAGTAAACCTTCATTAGACTCCATTTTTTGTACTTAAAGAATGTGGTTGGTATATGAGGGCTCAGCAGGAAGTAGGAAGATGTCTTTTGAACCTTGAGCTACAGGAAATCTCAGCATTTGAAATTGTCTTTATACCGTTTTTTAAACATTCATCATCAGCATAGAAATGAATTTGCTGTTCTGAAAGGTGTAAAAATATCCATGGCAGAGAGACCTTTTATGCTGCAGGAGGAATCAGTGTATAGAACAGCTCAAAGAGCAAAAGGATAGTTAATTTCTATCTGTATTCCTATATAGAGAACTATGTGAGGGGTTTGGTACTTTGAGAAACATTGATGGTGTTAAAATAGGATATTCCTGCCAGTTTTATGACAGTACAACTAGCAACTTAAAACTTACATTTCTGTCAGAAAGTGCATCTGTTTAAAAAACCAAGAATATTATAATTGATAGTTGTAAAGATCTCTTTAAAAATAAATTTTCCTTGCAAGTTGTTTGCTACATTGTACAGTCAGTCAGTTCCTCTGGTTATTTATGGTGGTATGCTTCCTTTCCTGACAGCTTCTTAGTCAGTGTGTATAATGGTCTTTCATGTGCATCAGGTACCTATATCGCACTGCCATTCATTCATTAACAAACTCACTTTGCTTTATACTGTTTCCCCTCATTTTGTAATTCCTTTCATCTTTCCCTCCCCTGCCATATCCTTTAGAGTCCTTTTCCCTTTATTCTGTCAAATCTTATCATAAGAGCTTCAGTTCTTCACTGAAGGACCTATACAAGGCTGTAGTTCATTAAAAGATACATATATCTTTCACAAGGTCTTCAAGCTTCTTACCAATTCTTCAACATTGCCTACTTCCCAAATACTCAAAGAATGCCTCACTGTCTTGCTAAGATATTGCTGGTATTATTGACATTTATTGAACCAAAGGTTTTACTTGTCCTTCCATATCTGTTCATCTTCCTGGGCCAGAAACTCAAAAGTGATGAGAGACTGATGTTGACCAGTAAGATTCAGGGTATTGAACAGGAGTGTTCAGGGCACTATCTTATCTTGGGCTGTGATTGAGGTCATGTAGTGGGTGGGCACAGTGTAGCCTATGCATTCTCATGTTGCTCTGTAGGAATTTTGTACTGAAACAGCCTGATAAATTAAAAGGCAATACAGTGTGAATAAAAATGAGAGATTGATACAGGAGGTATATCTGTAACTGCAACAACTGACATTGTTGCTTTGGAGTCTTTCCTTGTTGTCTTATAAGTTAGTGAAAATATTTCCATTATTTTGAGTATGGTTTGAATCAGAGAGTTTCCAGCATTTAAGACTGTTCAACCAGTTTAGTGCACAGAATGGGCATTGATCCAGTTGTTACAGCAGAATCTATTTCTGGGGAAAATGTTGGTGAATATATGTTTACATACTGAAACTGAAAAATGAAGTTCTGCTTCTACTGTTTTATAGACATACTTTGTGCAGAATGTCATCTGATGAGAAGAAGAGCATAAGTCCAATTTTCCCAGATGACTGTGTTCAGGACAGTTCTGCTTCTTCAGATTCTCAGGTGGGACAGAGGCAATATAATTTGATTTACTGTCGTGGCATTTTATTTGGCGAAGGATAACTATGAGGACATCTAACTAAATGTGCATCTTTTTTATATTTTACATATACAGGAAAATATTAAAAATATTAGTGAAAAGAAACAAAGTAGACTGCAAAAAATACTGATACTAAAATATGTTCAGTTAGATTCCACTTTTGTGCATTTCACAAGAAATTTATGTAAAAATTCTTGCCTAAACTTTCGTGTTTGATCAGCTGCAAGTAAAATAGGTAGTTTTCTTACCTTTTTTTCTCCTAGTGTTATTCTTTATTTATGTTAAGTCCTATCAAGAAGCCAGAACTTGACACAGTGGGATAGAAACCCATGACTTTTGAGAGATGAAGAGTAACTATATTTTAGGCTTTCCCCATGATTCAGTTTTGTAAAAACTGAAAATTGTAAATGGATTTATTTCCCTTGGAGTAGTATTATGGCCAAGTTAATTACAGAAAGGAAATGATTGCTTTTTGTTTTGTTTTTTTTTTAACTTTCTGCATCAAACACATTAGGAAATTCTGTAACTGTAATACTGAGGGTTGCCTTTTCTGTGCTCATCATGCTTTTGAGAGATACAATGATACTGGATAAAGTATCATTTATACAATTCTTTTGAAAGCAGCAGGTTTTCATAATTTAATAATTGGTTATTCCTATTTGCATAGTAGATTATGTGTTTTTTTTCCTTTGGTAGGATACAGTCCCAACCAGGACAGTTTTTGCTAGTTGCCCTGTGGATGTGCATCTCCACATTTGTCACGTGGTGAAATGGGCATATACAGCAGCAGCAGCGCTGTTTAATTAAGGGGTTTTCTTCTTTCTTTTTTTACCGTTTGGATTGACTTGTACCTTTTAAACAACATTTTTAGGGGCAATTCATTTCTGCAGTTTGTATATTTCTCTATTTGTCCTTTTATCACACGGATAAATTTTCATAATCTTTGTTTAGGAATAGTAATGCATCTATGTTTCCAATGCTTTTTGTAGTCAGAGAACAAGATAAAAGCATCATGCTACAAATTTTGAAGGACCAGAATTTTCTGTTATGACTTGGTGGATTATCACGGAGGCTCTAAGGCCACCTTGTAGAGAATGATAAACTTATATTAATGAGTGACTGTTTTGTGACTGAGAATGTGTCTAGAGAAGAATAGTTAGAGTTGGAAGTGATCTGTATCAATCGTTGGCCAAACTGCTTGACCATTTTATGGCTGAGCAAAAGTTAAACCATGTTATTAGAGGGCATTGTTCAAATGCCTCTTAAACAGTGACAGGCTCGTGGCATCAAACAGTCTCCCTAGGGAGGGAAGCCTATTCAAGTGTTTGATTGCCCTCTCAGTAAAGAAGTGCTTCCTAATGTGAAATCTATCCTCCCCAACACAAATTTGAACCATTCCCACTCATCCTATCACTGGGTCCCTGGGAGACAAGATGGACATTTCTTCTCACTTCCCCTGCTCAGGAACCTATGCAGAGCAATGAAGCCCCTCAGTCTCCTTTTCTCCAAACTAGACAAGCCCAAAGCTACCCCTGGTAGGAGTTTGTTACTGTTGAAAAAGTACACTGAGGTCACAGCTGATCAATACGAATGTTGACAGGTAAGTACTCTACTCTATTTAGATAATTTTGGAAGGTCTGTTCTGTTTTGTTTGTTTGGGCCTTTTTGATGTGTTGCTTTTAGATAGAGACCATCTTATTACTTTTTCCTTACAACAAGATCCACTGGCTCTTAGAGAATTTCCATTACTTATAATTGTTATGGAGGACTTTATCCATTCAATCTGTTCTTGTCATATTGTCTAGTAACCTTGACTACAATCCTTTGCAGTATCTGTAGATTTTTATTTTAAAAATAGAAAAAATTATCAAAAAAATCTGATTTTTTGGTGCCATTTGTCCATTGCATCACTACATTTTCTTCTACAAAACCAAGGCATTAAATAGTCAAAATTCCACAGAGCTTCAGGTCATAGAATTATATTCCTCTAGTTTTACACATGAACAGAATTGTTAGCAGTTGACAGAACAGCTTGGAAGTTCTGTTTAAAGCAGAACCACAATAATAAACCAAAGATATATTGTTAATTATATTATGGTTTTATTTTAAATGTACTGGTCAATATTGCATTCCTGTTGCAGCATACTTGTTATGGAGTATTTAAGATTGAGGTAATACACTTAATCACTCAGTGTTTCCATACATATTCCCACTGCTCTCTCCAGGATTTTTTTTTTCGTGTGTCTAAGTTTCTGATTACAATGAGGATACTGTGCTTGCTTTTAATATTTGCCTTTCAACTTCATTTCAACAGTGTTATAATATTGTAATTTATAAACATTTATTTCCAGATTTGTCACTGGATGCTGTCTATTGACACTTTGTTGGCACGTAAGCGTGCATATTCCTGTACAGATTGGATTCTTTGAGCTTTAATAAAAGAGTTAGAACTTGAAAGAAATTTCCTGACGTAGCTTGATACAAGTATTTTGAATGCTAGGCATGCCTATAGTAGGATAGATTGTTTGATAATGAATAAATTGGGTGACTCAACATGGGAAACCCACTTGCATCTGACATCTAACCTACTGGGTCTTTTGAATTGACTAAGATAATCATGGAGGCAGCTGGAGCAGCTCTGTCTGAGAACTAACTTGTTTGTTGGGAAGAATTAGTTTTAAGTTGCTATTTGGTTACATGATCTCTTAGAAGAAGACAGAGGTATGATCTAACATCTTCTGTAGAATCATTTAATTTTTATTAGTTAAGGCTAATACTGGCTTTTTTACTCCACTGAGATTTTGCTGCAGGGAGTTTTATATGGTTCCATGTAGTTCCTGATTGAATAACAGATCTAAAGATAACTATTTTCTTCTTTTGATATCTTATAAAATTTAAACTGTATACAGTTAGAAAGATATGGCTGTGGAAAAAAGCCATGATAACTTGTTGATTTGCAGCTAACTATACCTTTTACATGGAATGTGACACACTTGCGTGTCCAGAAGATAGATCACATATTATTAATTATATAGCTTCGTATACATTTATTTAGACTTCTACTTTGAACATAATAGATTAGAAAATGGGAAATGGACATTTAAATGGAAACTAGAATTCAGATTAAATGTACCAAACCTAGCTTCTTAAATTCTCTAATTAGTTGAAGCACACAAAAATATACAAGTTACACTGAGAGTTTTGAAATATTATCCTTTTCAGTTGTTAGATTCAAAAACATATTGTATATAATTGGTACCTTTCATTGATTGTTTTCACTCTAACTTCCCCCAGGTTTAAGAGGAAATTAATTTTTGAATTCACTCTTGGTTTCTGAGGTTTGACCTCATTAGGATACTGAACAGAACTAATATGATAATATTAAGTGAAGAAAAAATAACTGCTAGTAACCTGCTTTAGTATTTTCCAATCGGCCTTGTTTTCCCAATCTTTAATTAGTAGATTTTATTTGTTTTAGTAAGTAACTGGTCCTTGTTGAATTACCAGATTGTATGTTTAAGCTATAATACAGATTGTTTACAGTTCCACAATAGCACTAAATACCGTCATCCTGAAAATCTATTTCATTAGAAGGTTTCAAAAAAATATTAATTGGCTTACTTTGGTGTGTAGCATGATGCCACGTACCAGTTAGATAGGTTTATAGCTTCTTAATAGGAAAGCTTCTTTCTGAGTTATATATACACATTTTGTGTACATGTATAATTTAAAAAATAAATAATATAACATGAGAATAATTATATCCACTCTAAACAAAATTGTGTATAATCAAATCTCTTTTGATTTACAACTTCCTTTACAACAGGCTTTACAACTTCCACCAAAGAAATTGTAATGTTACAGAGTGTGAAGTGTGACTGTGTTCAGTAGCATCTTTGTCATGGCTATAAAAATACATGGTTTTCTTTGAAGCACTACTAGCAATGATTAAAAATAATAATGGCTGATGAATAACTTACATGATCTGTGACTGGAGTTTTTTTCCAGTTCTTGTTTTTGATGCCTATTATAATATCCAATGCTGCAATCTCGCAGAGTCTTTCTGTGCAACTATTACAGTGCATATAGTTGTAATCAGAAGGAATGTGGACATTAAACAAGAGAAAGTTAAATTATTATAGTTATTGTAGGAAAACAGCTCACTTTTGCAACTTTAGGAGAGATCCTCTTTGTTTACACCATAATAATAAAAAAGAAACTTCTCAAAATTATAGAAAATAATTTGCACTTGTTTTTACATATGCCTATTTTTTAAAAATGTAATTGTAGTTTTATAATTCTTTGTCACCACTTTGCAACAGGATGAATATAAAGAGCTGTTTCATTTTACTGTAATGACTCCGAAGTTTGAACAGTGTGTCTCAAAGTTGCCAGAGCCTGCCTCAGAACAGAGACCACCTGACAGAGTTTCCAGGTTAACAGATGATGCCAGTCATCGTAATATGCCAGGTAGTATGCCCAAGGCTATGTGTTGAGCTTACAAGATCAATGATACAACTTTGATGACTTATATTTTTAATCACTTTAGTTTGAAAAATACATGTACCTCATTTGTAGTACATTTGAATTTTGCACAACAGGTAGGAAGACGTATTCCCTGAAGGGTTCTCTCTCTGGCATCACTTTCAGATGACAGTGTTGATGTGCTGACAATTCTTTGTGTTTTGTGATGCAGATGTTTAAAGATGGTTGATGTAATAACAGAAAAAGGGATACCCTTACTTACAGTATGCTTCAGTGAAATTTGATGGGTCACAGCTGGTTTTGCTGAAGCTGGTACGGCTGTGATAGAGAAATGCACATAGAAACAATGATTCAGTGGAAGGGAGAATTACCTTAAAAGGGCTTTGTGTAATGACTAATCATGTCACTACGTGAATGTCATTCTTACTTTTTTAGTTCGATCCTGTAATTCTAATTTTATTTTATTGCTTGGTATTTTATTTATCCATGTTACTAATGCATCACTAGACACTAAGTTTAGTGTCTTGTGATGCATTAGTAACATGGACATTTTTGATTGTGTTGTTTGCTTCTGTCATTAGTGTTTAGATTGAGAATTTTGCTTTGCTGTTAATTTTGCTTCAGAAGAAATAGTAAACAAATACACCTTATTTCTTTCCTAGGGAGTTAAGTATAATCAGGAAAAACTGACTTTAACTTCTATTCTTTATCATTCTATTTAATTATAAAAATATTTAGCTGTCTTTCTGTCTTCGCTTTTATAACCTTTTTTATGGCTTTATGTCTACCATTTAGAGGAACAAGTGACATATTTATGCCTTCCAACTTGGAAGTTTGGTCAATACTGAAATGAACAGGGCTAATGCCTTTATTAATGTTCAGCTCTTTATTGAAAAGATGAGCTGGGCAGGGGACCCGACATGGAACTCGCCCCGGCTGTTGTAGCTTTCCCAGGCGGCCGAAAGGAAGGAGGCGTGCAGAGTCTGTTGCTGAAGTCCAGAGCGGCAGCTGTCTCCTTTTCTTTCCTTGTGGCACACCGGTAGTCAAAGGGTGAGGACGCGTGCAGAGTCTGTTGCTGAAGCCCAGAACAACGGCTGTCCCCACTCCTTCTTTTATGGCAGCACCAGGAAGTTCTGTCTCTCCGTCTCTGCTTCCCACAGCCTACTCTAGTCTAGTCTTTTGAAGGTGATGGTGACAGGCAAAAGTCAATCAGGGGATGTGTTTCCCTCTTCCTTAGCTAGGGCATTTGTCTAGCCCCCTCTACTGTGTTTAGTTCTTTATTTAGGGGTGTCTTTATCCCCTAAAAAATGCTCCCATGGTCCCAAGGGTTTTTATTTGCATTTTAGTCCCAGAATGTCAGAGTGGGTGGGGGAGGCAGGTTATCTCCAGGTAGTTTAGAGAAAACAAACATTGCAGTTAGCTAATTAATATTTCAATATCGGTGCTCAGCTAGAGCCAATGCCGTTCCAGTGTTGCCATGGGAACTAGGAAGTCCCTGCCCTCACCGGGAACTTTGTTCATTACAAATAGTATTTAAGTTTTTAGATTCTAAAGCAACTGCTAGACAATCTGTCTGGAAGGATTAAGGCTGCAGAAGATAGCAAGTGGTAGGTGATGACAGCTGCATAATGACCTTTAGCCCTTCTGTCCATCATATCTTGCCTACCTGCTGCTCTTGCCTTGACCTCATTGCACCACTCCTAGGATACACCAGGCCTTAGCATGAGCTGTGTGTGAGCCAAAATCTGAGCAGGACTTAGGTGAACAGTTATAGCACAAGCAGAGTGAGTGCAGTATGCAGATCACAGTGCAGCTGTGACTCCTGCTGCCAGTCTCTGTATATGAACTATCATGGCACAGTTGCTGTGACCGTTTGTGTGGGTTAAAGCCAGCTCAAGCCCATTGCTATATTGAAAGTTCGTTTTGCTGGTTGCTTCGTTTTTGTACTGCACTGGCTCAAGCCATGCTTTTCTGGGTAGCACAGAAGTACCTTCAGAGTTGGCAGTTAATTAAGGCCACTTATGCAACCAGTTGAGCCACACAACTGGTGCAGCCTTTTATGAAAAACAAAGCCCCTTCCTGTGTTGAGATAACTTCAGCTTCCTTTAAAACAGCTGTGGTCACTCCCTGTATTCTTCCCAGAGCTCCATGAGCAGAGTGTTTATCTCCTGTGAATGTTCTTCCATTGTTGATCAGTCATATTGTAAGTCACAGATTGTCAGGATTCAAGTACACTTGCAAAGCTCTTGATTTGTAGACCAGTTAATGTCAGCTGCTGGAACTGTTTCTCAACCTGAGTTGATGTTCTTAAAACAGTAGAAAATTTCAAACTCAGCTATGTGGAACTATATTATGGAGCAAATTCTAATTTGGGTATTCTCCTCAGTGCTCTCTGCTTAGAGTTTTGTCTCCCAGTTTGAGTGGAATATTTTTTTGTAAGGGATTTTTTGTAACGTGTAAGAAAGAATATTAGAATCAAAGCACTAGACTCTTACGCTTTTTTGGTACATGACTGTATACTCTATTTTCTATCTTATTTGTCTAAAGAAGAAATTGTAGCCAGCCACCCAGTGTCCTGTATCTCTGTAGCTTTTTCAGATGAGTTATGGTTATACTTTTTAATTTTTTTTTCTGGGCTGCATTGGGTTTGCATGGCCAGACTTTAGTAGTGGGGGTGCTACAGGGGTGGCTTCTGAGAAGCTGCCAGAAGCTTCCTCCATGTCTGACAGAGCCAGTCCCTGTCAGCTCCAAAGGATGGGAGTGCAGCAGGTTATGGCTGAGGCAATTTGAAATGGTGGTAACACCTCTGTGATAAGAGATTTGAGAAGGAAGAGAAGTTTTGCTTAGTTGTAATTGTGACCAGAGAAGAATGGAGTGAGAATGTGTGAGAGGAACAGCTCTGTACACACCAAGGTCACTGGAGAAGCAGGGACAAGGGGTGCTCCATGCACTGGAGCTCAGATGCCCCTGCAGCCCATGGAGGTCAAGGGGGTGCAGGGATCCACCTGCAGCCTGTGGAGGAGACAGACACATGCTGTCAGACAGACCCATGGACCAGGTGGATGTCTGAGAGGGGCCTGTGACCTCATGGGAAGCTCACACTGGAGGAAGGACCTGCAGACCTGCAGAGAAAGGAGCCCATGCTGCAGCAGCTTTCCTGGTAGGACTTGTGACACCGTGGGAGACCCACACTGGATCAGCCTGTCTTTGGAGGACTGCACCCCATGGAAGAGTGACCCACACTGCAGCAGTTCACAGAGAGCGTTGCCCATGGGATGGACTCACGTTGGAGAAGTTCATGGAGAACTGTCTCCCATGGGAGGGACCCCGTATGTTGGAGCAGGGGAAAGATTCCTCTCCATGAGCAGGAACAATGTGTGAGGAGCTGACCATAACCTCCATTCCCTGTCTCTGTGTGCCACTGGGAGAGGAGGTAGAGCTGGGAAGGAGACACAGATGTGGGAAAGGTGTTTTTAAGGTCTTATTTTACTTCTCATCCTGCTCTCATTTTTTTTAGTGATAAATTTAATTCATATCTCTAATTAGAGCCTGCTTAGCCCATGATGGTATTTAATGAGTGATCTCTCCTGGTCCTTATCTCAACCCATGGACCCTTCATTATATTTTCTCTCCCCTGTGCAGCTGCAGAGGTGAGTGAGAGAGCAGCTTCGGTGGCTGCAATTTGGCATCCAGCCAATGTAAAACCATTTCATAGGGCTAAACACGTAGCCTGTCAGGTCTTTGATGCTTTTTATAGCCATAGAAGTGAGAGGACGAAATTCCATTCCCTTGGTTGCTTCTCTTGAAATATTTGAACAGTGTTATCTTTTTAATATTCCTGGTGTTACCAAATTAGAATAGTCATTTGCAAGCTCTTGTTAATTCTCATGAAACAGGGGAAGAAATAGTCTTATACTTGATGGTGATCAAAATTTTGCTTTGTAGTTTTCATTAAAGGAATTGTATTGCTCATTACAAGGAATCACTCAGATATTTATTGTCTTTGCAAAAGGCAGCACCCTGCAAAATACAATTTGTCTGTTATTTTCAAAGTAGAAAAAAAGTTATTAAAGACAATAAAGAAGGTGCTTTTGAACTTCCCAGAGAACAGAAGAGACAAGAAGAATATTTACACAGACTCATCCTGCTTCTGTCAATTACATGCTATAAATAAGTTTCCTTTGCTTCGCTATTTTATCAAAATATGTTTGCTGTTAAAAATATCACTATGTCTTCTCAGTCTGGGTCATACCTCCTAGAGATAGAGCTGCAAACAATCTAGTTGTAGAAAGGTTTTTTTAACTTTTAGGAAAAGATCTAATCAAAATCTTGAATTCTTCTATATAATCAATGATATTGATTGGTGATGATTACGTATTGAAGTAGTGCTGGCCACAGTGTTAATGCCCTCAGAATACCTTCTTTTTTCATTATGGTAATAATATGACTTTGAATGAACAGTGAGAAAACTGTTCAAGTTTAATATTATGCCTCTAATGCTTAAATTCAAGCTTAATACTCTACCTCTAATGCTGATCAGGTGGGATTGTTTATCAGGTTTTTTCTGAAGGACAGTTAATTTTTTTGTTAAACTCCATTCTTTTGGCACTGCTTGCTTGTTCATGCTAAAAATCAGGCTTTTTGTCATTTGCCTCTAATGCTGCTTGTGTGTTAAACTAACAAAATAATAAATTATTCAGTTAGTGTTCTATAACTGTAAAACAAAATGAATGAATGTGCTGAGCATGGAATTAAAATCTGAAAGTTTGCTGTTCTGCAGAGCTTCTCAAGTTTACAATGTATTTTCCCCTTCTCCATGTGATGGTATTGGGACCAACAGAGTTTTTAATGCCATGTGGTGCTTTCTGAAATGAAGTTTTGGTTATGAAGTATTCTTTGGTCTGGATGATACCATTATGATGGTAGAACTCTGATTAATGGTAATCTCTATTTGTTGCAGAAAATGTAAGTATACATGGTATCTTTCCTAACAGTTCTCATTCAAATAAGAAAAGTAATTGGAATAAACATGCTGTATTATTCAATTCAGTTCAATGTCCAAATGTTTTTAAACTTTGAAACATAAAACTTAATTTCCTGTTCCTGTTATCAGTTTAGTTGATTAAATTTGAAAATTACTAAGACTGGAGCAGTAAATTATTTGTTGCAGAGATGTGCAATGATGACTCATACCCAAAGAGTGGAAAAAATGCTTCTCTTCAAGCCTGCCAGTCCTTAGTACATATCCATTAAACTTCTTAGAACATTTTAGCAAATTGCTGTGCTCAGCTTGGGCCACTAATAGCATGTCATGTGTGAGAACAGTGTCAGATCTTATTAATAAAAACAGAAAAAGTTAGATATTAGAACAACACAGAAAAGCTCAACTGTAGTAACAGACATCTGGATAAACAGCTAATTTCATTACCTCCATCTAGAGATTTGTTGCAGTAAATGCATGTGGAGATTATTTAATATAGTGCATTTCTATACTTACATCCAAATGTCCCAGTATCCTTGATACCTTAGCGCACTGTAACTGAATGACATCATATAATTCTGTGAAGGAACAGAGGTGACAGAAGGAGAGCATTAGAAATAAGAATTAAATTAATGTGTGTACAGCTAGAAAATTATGGCAATGCTGGAAAGCCAAGATGAAATTTATAAGATGATGTTATAAATATGTAACATATACATTCAGTAGATTCAATGAAGATATGCATCCTATGGTAAATGAGAGAAATGAAGTTCTGTTAGGATAATCTGTTCATAGGAAGAATTAAGGGGAAGGGAGTGATGAACTAGTAATACTGTGATTCTCAGATTGTGGCAGTTGTCAGTCTGTTTTAATATCCTGTTTTGATTTGTTACATTTTGTTCTGTTGGGTTTTGTTTGGGTTTTTTGTTGTTGTTGTTGGTTTTTTGTTGTTTTTGGTTTTTGGGTTTTTTGTTTGTTTTTGGTGTTTTGTTTGGGGTTTTTTGGTTTTTTTTTTTTTTTTTGTTTTTTGGGTTTGTTCTGTTTTGTTTTTTTTTTTTTTTTTTTTTTTTGGGTGTTTTTTTTGTTTGCTTGGGTTTTTTGGGTTTTTTTGTTTTTTGTTTTTTGTTGTTTTTTTTTTGGTTTTTTACGGTATCTTGCAAACTGTGCTGTGTAGGATATCTTTGTAATCTAGCCAAGTAGTAGAAATATAAAAATAAAAACAAAGCTTTATGAATGCATAAATGTCACAACTGAAGGAAGGAATGACATGCAGAAATGGGGAGAAGTGGTGAAAGACAAAACTGTGAATATCTGACAATGGTAAGAGTGCCAGATAATTTTATTGTCAGATGCCAGCCAGATTCTTTATCACAAAAATTAGGTGTATTTCAAGTAATCTGGATCATCTGTCTGGCATATCACGTATTTTGGAGATTTTTAGAAGCAACAGGTATTCAAATTCTGCCACTACTATACCAACACTTTGGTCATTTTCAAGAGAAACAATGACAAAAAGCTAAAATCTGATTTTAATATACTCTGTGATGGGGAATAATCTCTTTATGGTCTTTTGCTTGTGTAATAGGGTAGGACATCTAGTCCATAGACATAGTGTGTTAGATGGCACTCCTGTAGCTCAAGCTGGTGTTAATTTTATGATCTGTGGTTGTATATTACCTTGAGAGAAATATCAAAAAGCAGTTGTAACTGCTTCTGCATCACGGTTCTTCCTTTATTTCCCTTTTGTTTCAGAGCGTGAGTGTAGTAGTTTTGTGGTAGAGTATTAGCCAGACAGCTCTTCTAATTTCCTTAGGAAAGGAGACCTAACACTGAAAATAACTGTAAAAGAATATCAACCATCAGGCTCTGCTATAAATAAATTAGAAACACACTTTTCTGGTGTCCACTGAAGATACTGCTTTGTGACAGATAAGCTTATCTCTTCTAGGTTGAATCAAAAAATAGTTCTCATCAGACAATATTTGTTTTCAGAAGTGAAGATTAAAATGTTGGAGGTTTTCTCTGCTTATAAAAAAAAAAAAGCATTTTTTTGAAGTTGTCATATTTGCTGTTATTAGCAGGAATCTGCTAATACATCTTCTTTCTAATTTTCTTTTATTCAGTTGTCAACTGAAATAACAAATTTTCTGTAAGGAATAATTAAATATAAAGCAATATTTTACTTCACAAGTTTACTTAAATATTAACTTTATTCTCAGCTCAAATGCATACAAACTAACTTTGGGGCAGGGATTAACTTTTATTGCAGTGGTACCTAGCCATAATTCCTGAAAGTGAGGATTTATTGTATAAGGCATTATATAAATTCATGATAGATACATCCTTTCTCAAATTGAATGCTAATTAGATGAACAAATTTAAGGCTTTAAGAAAAATGGATGCAGGTACATATTAACATCTAAACATATCCACAGGCTACTTTGTGAATTCGTAAAGGAACACCACAGACCTCAGGTGTTTACAGGCTCATTGAGAAAAAAGGCAGAAGTTTGTAGATTGTTGACCTGAGATGTTAATTGTCAAGAAGCCTTTAGATGTTATTTCTGGCTGTATTTTTAGTGCTTGCTGTGATCATTCTCTTTCAAATTAACTTAGATACTGTATTTTAAGGGAGCACTACTTTTGAATTTACTAATGTTATGATAGGATTGTCAGTTTAAATATATGTGTCCAGGAAGCATGTATTAGAATTGGATTGTTTTTCCTTATGTGGGGAAAGGACATTTCTGATGTCATAAATATTTTATTTCCTTTTTACCAATGCTTGTCTTCTGACTTCCATCCAGAATGTGGACCAGGCAGCCTTTCCAGTGTGTCAGTTCTTATTCTCTTGTTTTATTTTCAGTCTCAACATCAGAGAAGCAGGCTGGTATGGAACAACCTGCTCTTCCAGAAGCAGCTTCTTCCACACATGGTCCAAGAGAAGTCGGCAAAACCACAGTGACTGAATTAACTTCAGCAGATGGAAAAGTCACTCAAATAGAAAATATAGTTGATCACTGGAGTGGAAGTCTTAAGGTATTTATATTGTATGGAATCCTTAAAAATCATTCATTGATATCATTATACTGTAGAGTTAATGGAGGAAAAGTTGCAGTGTGATTGCTGGGAGAATGGTATTTTTTGTTTTTGTTGCATATTGCACATAAGTATATGTAGCACAAAATATCTTTTTTCAAAAATTTTGGAATAACTGTCTCCATTGGGGATGTTCAGATACCATAATTCCATAGTTCATTGTCTGGTAATACAGCTGTACTCAGCCTGTGTAATGAAGGTATCACTGCAAATAAGTGTTTTAAGATTAAAATAATAGAGAGGAGGGAATAGTTTAAACTGCATTACTGTCATCCTTTTAACTTTTCAGACAAATATTCTGACTGAACTGAAAAATTGGGAACTTAATACGATTCAACATCACAAGCTTCAAATGAGACAAGAGAAAGAGAAACATGTCACACAAGTGAAGCAACTGCAGAATGAGATGGAAAACCTGAAAGAGTTACTTCATACTTATGAAATCTCTATTAGCAGGAAAGATGAGGTAGTAACTCAATTTCATATTTTAACAGTTCCTCTCTGTTTAAAAATATCTACACTAAATCTTTTGGTCCATCTCTTTGAACAATTTTTTTTTTAAGCAAGTAACATAGAGAAGTAAATAATACATTCACACTGTATAGTAGAAAAATAATCATGGTTGCTAATAGAGTTGTCTATACTAACAATGAAAATGCATCATATGTGCATACTTTGCATTGTTTACCTCTTAAATCTAGAGTTTACTCTTGTTTCTCATTTATTTCATGAAGATCACACAGGTTTAGGTGAGTCTGTTAGCTCTTAAACTTCAAAAACCTCTAAATTTTCAATTATTAGATTGGTTTTTCTCAATTTTAAGTAGGCAGCAGTCTTGTAAATGTTGAGGAGCCTCTATTTTAAGATTCTTAGGAATTCTACATTTGTACATATTCTTAAGATTGGACATTTGCAGTCTCTGGTTTACACTTTCCTGCTGTCAACAGTGCAAACAACCTGAAAATTAACTAGAACTGTGAAAGTGGATATAAAATCTTGGCAGTTTTGCAATCACACAAGATAATTGTGTCTTTTTACTGCCACCCTGAACATATCGCTTAGTACTTGAGAACACTTAATAGAGTTTGGGTTTCTAATTCCTACTTACATTTTCTAAAAACATACATTACAGGAGTTAAAACGTGAATGAAGATAGTGTTCTCTCTTCATTTGGAAAACAGACTAATCTTACAGACCAAGCAAATGTAGGTGTTGTAACATTACAATAACTGGATTAGTCTTGTACCATATAACTAGTACCTTGTGCATGTACTGTACCATGTAACTAGTACCTTATTTCAGCCTATACCTTTCAAACATCTAATTCTGTTGGATATCATTGCGTGTCAATCATATTTAATGTGCCGTAATTCTCAGTGATACCTTGAAAGCTCTATTTTGTTTTCTGCTGCCAAATAAATTATTTCTTCAGCCGATTTTATAGTTTTGTTTCTAAGAATTTGAATAGAAAATTACTATTGTTATCACCTGAATGGAAAGTGGCAGTGCTTCCCTGCTTCCGCATATCATTCCATAATTATGAAATCTGGGGTATCCTGATATGGACCATATAAACCAAGGTTCATCAGCCTCACAAATATTACAAGTATTATATTCTTACTTCACATTGTAAATCTTAAATGCTTTTTGTTTGCAAAAATATGCTAATTAACAAAAATAGACTTAGGCGAAGACTTCTAGTGTGTAGCAGTATGCATGCAGCATTGAAAATTGATTTTTATGACACTTTTTCAACAAAAGTAATTAATATATCAATCTAATTTGTTTTCCATTTTTATTTTAGGTATCATTAATTTCATTGATGTATGTTCAATAATTATTACTTGTAACAAATGAGTGATGTTAACATATGCTAGTATGTATTGTCATAAAATCTTGTTCCCAAAAATATTTATGCAGTAATTAAAATAACTTTGCATTATTCCCCAAAGTCCCAAGATAGGTCACTCTTGACCATTGGAGTTGCTCATATATGGTTGATGGCAGAATGTGGCATAAGAAGTTAGGGAGAAGTAGAGAGCAATATTCAGATTTGGTTTACCAAATTTGCATCATCCCTGGCTTACTTTTTAGTTGAGGAAACTCAACTGTTTATGTGTACTCATTAAATTTTAGAGATTGCTGGTAAAAGTCCCCAGCTGCAGTCTCTATCCAGTATGACATCTTGCCTCTCAAATGTTTTAATTGCTATAAGCTTTTATAGTATCTTCCATGAGAATTTCTAAAGAGAGTAACAATTTTTAATACGATTTTTCTGGTTTATAGCAATGGCTTAGCTTGTTTATTCTGTTCTGACAAGTGAAACAAACTTCTAATACAAATGTTTCTGATTTATTTAAATTCTCTTTGAAATAAGAGGTTCTTCTAATGTTATGCTACGGTAACAATTATGAGAAAGTAGCTCAGAAATCACCAAATGTAGGAGGAAATAACAATAACAATTCAGTTGAACTTCTCCTAAAACTACACAATGGAAGTGCCACAATCTGAGTGTCAAAGCCACAGGACTTTTACTTCTCATTTGAACTCTGATTGTTGTTTCTCACTTGATTAGAGTAAGGGGAAGTTTCAGTAGAAAGCATCTGTTAAAAACAAGTGCTTTAAGTGAAAAATAACTGAGACATAAAGTACATTCTCTTTGATCTTACAGTGATCATAAATAGTGAAATAGAACTAATTAATATTTTTGCAGGTAATTATTAACTTGACCCGAGCATTAGAAAAGCAAAAGGAGAGAGCAGTGTTGATGAGAGCATTTACACTGTGGCGGATTCAGCATGCTAAAGCCAAACAAGAGGTATGTGCACAAAATCAAAATGCAGTGAAAATTAAACCTCTGAACCCAAAAGAGTCAGAGCTGCTGCAGTTCCTATTACAGTTTGAGGAAATCATGGTGTTTCTATCTTGATGTGTTTGACAATGTCAAATAACAGTTTGAAAAGATCGGTTCTAAAAGGAATGTTGCTGTCAGAATACTCTCTGGAATGGGAAAGAACTGTTGTCTGCTGATTATTTTGCTGTAGAGTAGAATAGAGTTGTTTTAAAGTAGTTTTTAAACAATCCTGAAGTCTAAATTTATTCAAAATATAAGTGTTTTATGATAACTATCTGCAATCTTTGTGACTGCAGGTTTTATATGATTCCTGCAGTGAATCTAAATGTGCCACATACCCAGCAAATGGCTTCATATGTCTCTTTATACTGTGTATGTGAGGTTGTTGTTTGAGTGTCATTAAACTAAGAGTAAGACCACTGTTGTGTGTTGCCTAGGAGTTCATAAATACGGTTTCTCATGGTGAGGACAGTAATGTGCCATGGCACGCATGCAGAGGCAATGCTGAGCTGCTGATGCTGATTGTGTAACACTTCACTGCAGTACCTGTAACTCAGTTAAGGGGTTTCTACTGTGGTCTTTGTAATAATGTGTAAAACAATCATGCACAGGAGAGTACTGAACTTTTTATCAACTCTCAACTTTTGTATGATGTGGTTGTATTTACTTCCTAAGGAATATGCAATTAGAATGGCAGATAGACATTTCCAGACGGCTTTGATGAAGAAAGTGTGGGCCGCATGGTGCTCTGTTAGTGAAGAAAGACGGAAAGACAAAGTAGCAAGAGCCTGTCAGTTAAGGGCAGAAGATATGTGTGTTCAGCTTGCCAATGATTGTGAAGCGAAAATTGCAGAGGTAAAATCAATTTTTTTTTCCTTCTCTTGCTCCTTGACTCCCAACCCCTGTTCCTCCCAAGTATGTATTTCGCAGCAAACCTAACAAAACGCGAGTATTTTCCAGTAGAACAGAGCTCCCAAATATGCAAGAAGATCCAAATGGATCGAAGATCTCTGTTGTGTCTTCAGACATGCCTTTTTTTCCCTGCACCTGATATAAAATGTTGCAAATCTGCATGCACAGATGAAATAAATTGTACTTTCCTGAAATAAGGAAATTTCTGTTTGCCTACTAATGGGAATGCCATTTGTTTTCTAACAGCATTCTGTTAGTAACGGCTATACATTTTGAGGTCTTAATGAAGGAGACAGTAGAAATAGAAGACCATTATTACTTTTAATGATCATGATGAGTACAGTATTTTTTTCTTTAATAGCTATTTTGTTAAAGGCTGAAACTAAGTTTGATTTTTCTTTAGCTTGCTGATTAAGCTTGTTAAAGAATTTTCAGAGCTTAAGGTGAAATTGTCAATCTGTGCATTGCTGTATGCTAAGTAATCAGTTTTAAAATATCACTTTCAAGAGCTTTGTATTTCAGCAAGAAATTAAACCTAGAATTTTAAGAACAGCCTTACCAAATGTGTTTTAACAGCACAAAAACCATAAGTAGCAACTTGCTCTGATCTTTGCTCAGCATTTTTAGTTTTTTACAGTATCTAGAGAAGAGAGACTGGTGATGAAAATTTACCCTTATACTTAAATAATCATCAGAGAACTCTTGCTCTTCTGTTGAATGAACCCATGTCTCTGCAGAGATCTGGGTTGTGCCAGATGCCAACTTATAAAGACAAAAACTTGCAACATATATTTCTGCTTAGGTTGAGTCTGACAGTCCTTTTGAATAGTCTTGTCTTTGATATCCTCTATTATTAATATTGTGCTGTACTACAAAGAAACTACAATCAGCTGTTCATCTCTGGTGAAGCAGAGATTTTCAAGTGAAAACCTCTATCTTTGTAAATATAGTAAATTATTTTTAAAGTTAATTGATGAATATGTTTGTAGTTTGCATTCAGAAGTAAGAAGTAAATTTTTTGTTGTAATTTTTGTTGTAAATTATGTGTCCACTATTATGCTTTTTAATCAGACCTCATCTGTTTCCTCATTCTGTTTCATAGTTAACTGCTGCTTTGGAACAGTCAAGAGCTGAGATTCTGCGACTGCATACTGAAAGAGATCAGTATGAAGACACTGTTAAGAAAGCCTTTATGCGTGGTGTATGTGCTTTGAATCTGGAAGCAATGACCATGTTTCAAAGCACGGACAGTAGGCCAGATCCTGGTTAGTGTGACTAGCAGGTTTAATCTGGTAGCGTGTGTGCATTTTTGTTGGATTTCTTTGGGATTTTTTTGTTTGTTTGTTTTAATGGAGTTCCTTTACTCTTTTTTTTTTTTTTTAATTTGAGAATTTTTGGCAATACAGAGTTTATTAAACTTTTATTGCTTTAAAATGTCCTGTTGAATATGTTGAGAAGTACTCTGATGCTGGACTTCATACAGCTGTAGCTGAAAGAAGGAACATGTTCTCTTCATGCCACATTGCTGGGAGAGTAGTAAACTGCAGCTGAAGGCAGCAAAGGAAGTCAGAAGTGGCAAACTTCTTAAAACACCATGTTATGGAGCAGTGAAGACAAAATCCTGAAAATTCCTTTGTACTCTGGAATCTCAGTGTGTCATGAATCAGCTTTTCTCAGACAGCTCTCCCTTCTTTCTTAATCCTGCTTTTGAATGTAAAAAGGGCAAGCTAATCTCTCAGGTTCTGTATTTAGTTGTAACTCCATGCCAGAACAGGAAACACCAGGATATTTTAATCAGCAGCATATCTGTAAGACCTGTACAGCTACACAGGAGAGAGCTGCACATGCTTACAGATGTAATGAAATCACTCTCTCAGACTGAGACAGTCCCTAGCAGTGGGAACATAATCGTGCTGGTGCAGCAACCTAGGTTAGAAAGAAAATAGCTGTGCCAGCAGGAGTGCCACAGCGATATGTGTGTCTCAACAACCATCTGTAGTGGCAGCAGTGGTTAATAGCCTTAGACAAGTAACTTCAGTTGCTAAATTTAACAGTCTTACACAGAAGTTTCTGAACTACTTTAGAGAAATTCTTCACCAAAAAAAGGTAGATAGGAAGAGGAAATAAAAACCTGAAGAAGATGTAAGAGGATACTTTCCTGAGCAGTTGTCTAAGCCTGTTAAACATAAGTGGAATTAGTGCAGTTGCTTAGGAAATTAATGTGTCATTAGCAAAGTGTAGTAGCTGTGTGCTAGTAAAAATTTAGGATCAGTATTTGTAGAAGGTAAAGAATAAATGATTTCTTGAAGATACTGGGTTTGGGAATAAAATTACAGGGCATTTCCCAAGTACTTTTTCACTGTGTCGCTAATTAAGAATTATTCTATCTTGAAGCATTATCTTTCATTTGTTTGTCTATTGTTTTCAAAAACATGCAATAGACACCACGTCTCCCTAATAATGAAGGTTAATTGACTGGTGTGAAAGCATTGTTTCTGTAGGTCTATAAAAATGAGAGTAAGTAGTAAGGAAATGAAGAAAACTGAGTTCTATAATAGTTGTGCCCCCCAACCGTTTAGTTTTATGGACCAAAGATTTTGCTTGATTTTTACTAAGAAGCTGGAACTGATACTCTACACCAGCACAACATCTAAAGATTTTGTTGTGCTGAATGTTAGCATACCTGTAACTCATTTCTTTGTGTGTCCATTATGATGCGTTTTAATCAGGCTTCATAACATTTCACAGACTCTGTTGTCCTCGGTCCCAAGCAGGTCATTAGCTTCCACCACCTCTGGTACCACCTTCTCCCCTGCCCCAGGCATACTATCTTTTGCTTACAGCCAGGTGGTGGTTTTAATGAAGTTAGTTACATAATTGTTTAATATGGTTGAACAACTGTTCAACTGTTGAACTGATCTGCATTCTTAATCAGTGATCAGGACACTGGAGGACTGCAAACATCAGAGAGGATGATTGTGATTTGTTTCTAGTCTTTTGATCTGTGGACATCAAAACTTCCATGTGCCAGAATCAGTCAGCAATTATAAATTTATATGAACACTGCAGTGCCACCTGCTGTCATTGGACATAAAATCCAGAATTTTGCCTCTATAAATTTATGATTAAGTTATTTTAATATACATTTAATATACACACAATCTACAGGTAAAATACATATCATATATCATTATAGTGTATTTATTAATAGTGTGCATATGTCACAAACTTGATGGCTTCATAATATTTAATGTCAGTATTGATGGTGTTAAAATTACCTGCCTAATTTGCTGACTTTTTTTTTGGCTAGTAGTATATTAAGAGTATTTAACCTCTTCATGTATTTAAAGGAACACTGAAGCCACAGGAATTAATAACTTTTTGTTTATAAAAGTCCTAATACAGTTTTTCCTCAGTAACATAGGTCAGATCTTACTAATCTATAACTGTGCATTCGTCCTGTCTGTGCATAAGCTTAATGAGCGTGTACACGCATAGATATGAACAAAATGCGCATTCTGGTATCCTTTTATTCTTGACATATACTAGTATCGCACAGATTTGAAGCACCTTCCTTTTATTTCTCCTACTTATTTCAGCTAATTAAAAAACCAAACACAACTACCACACGGTGTCACTCTAGTTCCTGGAATGAGCAAATGACCTTTGTCTTTTACTATCTAAACTGGATTTTGTCTCTTAGGATAAGAGCACCTCTTGCACACTGATTTTAGTTTTGGCAAGCAGTAGGAAGAACCTCAGTTCTACACCTACAAGTAGGTGACATGTGCCACAGAGATGTTGAGACATAACAGAGAAACAAGCCTTTTGAAAAACATTTATAAGCATCTCAAAAGAGGGTAAAATACAGGAATGTTTGTTTATATCTGTCTACCTACCTACCTCTGTAAAGAACAGCCTGCTCTTTTTTATTTGATTATACAGAAATTCCAAAAACATTAAATTCCAAAAATATTAAATTTTTTGTTGCAAATTATCTTCTACCATATCCCCACCCCTTATGGTTAGCTAGATTATGTGCTTATCCCATTACTTTGTGTTTCTAATAACAGATGTAGGAAGCAGGAGAAATGATCATGCTACCACTGGTGCAGGAAGGCCACCTCCTTCACAATATAATCAACCGTTACCACCACCTCCACCAGCAGCTGCTCTTCAGATGGAAAACATGGTAAGCATGTAGCTGGAACAGAATTGTATTTCCTAGTGACAAAAGAGAAATTTCTTGGTTGGGGCTTTTTTGAAGAGAGTCCAGGTCTAAAAGGAAACATGCAGGTGTGTTCAGACTGTGCTGTCAATGGGGCAAAAATATGAATTTAGTATACTCTGGAAAGATGAAAAGCTGGCTTGACTTCAGACTTCTTTTTTAGGGGGTAACACTTACAGACATTGAGGGAACTGAGGTTATTGTCCTGTCATACCAACTTAGCCAGATCATCATCTAGTACCATGGTTGTTTTGGACCTGCTCTGGAGTTATCCCGAAAACTTTCCTATTGTAAAATGGTATCATGCTAGAGAGTAGGTTAGAACAGAGATTATGTGCATGCCTCTCTCCTGACTTTTCATTCTAGTAGTGACAAATGTTATTCATACCATTTCTACAATTTTTAGACAAATAATTTTATATTAGACAATAAACAGTAACACTAGAGATAAAATATCTACAAAGACATTGCAATTAAAAGAGTAATTGGGATAGTCAGAAAATTGGCTATCTAAGGAGTAAAACTGTATTTTCTAGAAAATAGTACTCATTCTGTGTAAACTCTCATTTTAGTTTTGCAGCCACCTGGCTCATGCAAGCACTCCTGAGACCAGACTAGGTTCTGATTCTCCAGTTATCTTCAATAGCACAACATCAGGATCTGGTGTGACATCAACTCAAAAACTGGTAACATGCTAAAGTTAACTTTTTTTCTTCTTTAGGGCATAATCATAACGAATATTAGTGTGGGTGTTATTTTTGCATTTCTCAGAGCAACACAGGTATGTAGTTGAGTACACTGCCACAGAGTTTACATAGCAGTATGAAGACACTAGCTTGAAAATGATCATTTATGTTACATAAACTCATTTACGCTAGGAGCAGTTTTAAATTCTTTTTGTAGATAGGGCAGTGTGGCAAAATGAAGAATAGAAGAGTGCACTCAGGTATAGTGCAACAGGAACAATTGGTGTTTGACTTGATAACCTTTTGTTGTGGAAAGTGCTTTGTCTCATTATCCTGCTCTTTGAAATTTCTCTCTCATTCCCTTTTCTATGCTTCATGCTAAACTGCCCTCCTTTCTTTTCTGCATTTGACACAGTTTGCTATCAGCTGTCAGAAAAAGATGCATTTTTGTATGCATGGGAGTTTTTTTATCTGCTCTGTCATTGCTAGAAAGGATTTCCACAATGATGGAAGTGCCTTCAGCTGTCACTTAAGCATGCAGTCAGCAAGCAAAGCTAAACTATCCATGCTTCTTGATTTTTGTCAAATTAGTCTTACTTCCCTCAGGACAGAAGTAATTTACTTGAAATGCTATTGCACAAGTAGAAAAAATGGAGTAATCCTGGTTACAGCCAGGTGGAGCACATTCAGTCCTGTGTAATATAACTGGACTACCTGCAACATCACATTTAGGCATGTGGCAGATAAAACTGAGCAGAAACACCTAGCATTGTAAAGATTATGTTTAGAATTTTTTACTAATTAATATTTAATTTATTTATAGCCCACAGCAAAAGTAATAACATCTGCACAACAGAAAGCAGGAAGAACAATCACTGCTCGAATCACAGGCCGAGCTGATATGGGACAAAAATCCAGAGCTTCTAGGAGTTTAATAGTGAGGAGAGTTGCTCCACCCACAAGTTCAGTTATTGTTGAGAAGCATCATCCAGTCACTCAGGTAAATCGGATTGCATATTTATGTTCTTAAAGTATTTTTATTATAACACATCTGGTAATAGTTTGAAGAAAAATTATCTTTTGACAAGGTATTAGACAAAGCTCAGGCTTGAGGCCTGTTGACAACAGCAAACAGTACTTGCTGTCTTTGTGGAGAAGGCACTGGTGAGGAGATGTCATGGTTTAACCTCAAGCCAAGCCCCACACAGCCACTCACTCACTCCACCACCAGAGAGTTTGGGAAGAGAATCAAAAGGGTAAAAGTTGGAGAACTCACGCATTGAGAAAAAGACAGTTTAATAGGGAAAGCAAAAGCTGTGCACACAAGCAAAACAAACCAAAGTATTAATTCAGTTTTTTCCCATAAGCATGCAGGTGTTCAGCCATCTCCAGGAGAGCCAGGCTCCGTCATGCAAAATGGTTACTTGGGAAGACAAACTGCATCACTCCAAATACCCTTCCCTTTCCCACTTCTTTCCCCCACTTTATACACTGAGCTTGGTGCCACGTGGTCTGGAGTATTCCTTTGGTCAGATGGGGTCACCTGTCCTGGCTGTGTCTCTTCCCAACTTCCCAAGCACCCTCAGTCTGCTCACCATCATGGCAGTACCAAAAGCAGAAAAGGCCTCCATTTCTTGTTGTGACTCACAGCCATGTGGCTTGCTGCACATAGTTTTCAATAATCTGGGTTCCTAAGCCGAAATTAATATTTAAATTGTATGTTCTTAGGAATTTAGATATTTAATGAGGTAATTATTTAATGAAGAACAATTTCTGGATTCAGATTTTGTGACTAGTGTGACAAGGAAAAAGCACCTGAACTACTGTAATAAAAAATGACTTCCGAAAATGCAATAACTGTGACAACCCTGGAGATATATTCTGTGTACCCATTCTGCAAATAAAAATCTTAAGTCAGGTATTTGTCTTGAGTTAATTTGAGAGGGAAGAGAATTTACCTTGATTAAAAGCAGAATGACTACCATTTATTATACTAAGATGGCTAATTTTATGGGCAGAAAATTAATTCTTGATAAAATTGCAAACCTTTTCTTTTCAAAGATCTTTCAGGGACTGCCTCATTGCAAATACTTCAAAAGGAAAGTTGGCATGATTAAATTAGCACTACAGGGGAAAATTGTGAACAGTATAGTAAAAACCTAAACCAAATCAACCTTGAAATAAGGTTGAGGTGATAAAAGCTCAAGATACTTAGTTTACTGGAAGTTTAGTACTTTGTATTCTAAAAAGTGTATTACAGATAAGAAAAGAAAAAAATTTACTCTTTCTGTTAAATGACTATTTATTTTTTCCTTCTTGATAAGTGTATTAGAGTTTGCTAGGTTGCAGGTCTTTGTTTTTAAACTACAGCTCACCTAGAGCTATTTTAATGTGACTTTTTTATGTCATTAAGTGTTTTGATGTATCTGATTACTTTTCAGCAAACCACATCACAAGCCAATGCTGCTAAGTATCCTTGAACTGTGCTTCGTTCTTCTGGCTCTACAGCTGTGGGACCTGCAGGATAAGCTGGACGAGTGCTTCAGGGCCAAACTCATACCAGTGTTCAGTCAATAAAAGTTGTTAACTGTCTTTCTCGCCAGTAGGGGATTTTAATCAAGGTACCTCTTCCCAATCTTTTCAGATTTGATGCAGTAAGGCCTAAAGTACATATCATGTTTTTACCCTTTTCTAAAAATGAAGTTTTTTTAAGTGCTTTTTTAATAAGACATAGAGGGGGAATAAAAGAACTTGGAACTGTTGTTCTACCTCCAAACTTTTATTTTTAAGACAAACACTTTTTATTTACAGAGTCTTTAGTGCACTTTTTAAATAAAGGATATAATGTGATTTTTGTCTGAATCTCTTGTTTAATCCCAATGATACTAATATCTATGTTCAAGAGAAAATTAATTTTTTTTCTTACAAATACTTTTAGTTGTTTATGCACGGAAATATAGCTGACATGCACCTTAATTATATGCTGCAACACTGTTTTAAATGGAGAACAGCAGGGTAGCATCCTCCACACCCAGGGTCCAATTTAGGCTAGGTGAGGTACCCAGTCCATCAAATTCTTAAACATTTTCATTTTGCAAGCTAATGTTGCAGAACTTGATGAATACTGTAGGGTTCCAAGCATCTGTACTTTAAATCTCTAATTCCAAAACCTTACTATTTAGTGGTCTATTCTTCATATTCCTGGGATGCTCTGCAGCAGAGTCAAAGAAGGTTGCAAACAGGAGGGCAGTTTGGAATAAGACTTCAGACTAAGATACAGATCACCTTTTTAATACAAGCAGTAGAATTCAGCACAAAATAATGCTAACTATATGCAAAAAGGAAATGCAATTCAACTCCTCCATTACATGATAAAACTATTGCTATGTTATAAAGAAGATCACTAAGATAGACATTTACATAATTTTTCAGATATTAAATATATTCGGTAATAAGAAAACCTTTAAACATATTCAGCAGGACACTGCCAAGTATTAATTCAAGATAAAACCAAGAAATAAGTAAATAATTGCTAGATGTATGAAGTATTAATTATCAAATGCTCCTTTGAGGGTATGTATACAGTGTTATGCCATGGTAGAAAATTCTGCAGCCAGCCACCCATGGTGTTTACACATGACATTTTTGTGTTTCTTCACTACATAAATCAAATGCTGCAGTGGAAAGATTTGTCATAATCCTAGCAAGAATTTATAAAAATCTGAATCCCAAATAAGGCCAGATGCCAACTTATTTACCAAGTGTTAATTGATTTATACACATAACTTTCACTTACTAAATTTATTTTTTTCATGTAGAAAGCATTTCACATCAAATGCAAAGTGGCTTAATTTGCAGTTAAGTCAGGTGTAGAAATTTTAAGTGGTGAATCTTGCTTACCAGTTATAAGCTACCAGTCAGCCATTTGTTCTTAAATTTTTTACATTTCTATTTAGCAAGTATTTGAGAAAAAAGTAACCATTTTAGGAGTGCAAGTTCTTCTAGGGTGGAAAAAGTTGTTCAAAACATGGGTTTTGTTTCCCAAAAAGATATTTGAAAGCCACCTTCCATCCGGCATGTAATTCCATCATATATGCCATGTTTTGTTGACAAACTCATGAAGTGACACATTTCCTGGAGTCCATGCCAATGCTAATTGAAGCTCTGATCTTCTCTGCAAAGTAAGAGAAAACACTTGGTTGGTGTGCTCTGCTTTGCACAAGGTCAGACTAACTGACAGTGCAGGAGATGAGGGAAGCAAAGTTTGCATGTGTCTTCCTTTGGAAACCTTATGTCTAAATGCTTTTTCTCAAGCAGCCTCACCCCTCAGGAAGGGCAGTCCCAGAAAAGAAGAAAGTGCCCACCACCCCTGCCCTGGCCACAGCTTCCCAGCACCAGTAGGGACCTCCGCATGGCACTGCAGTCTCACAGAGGACACTGTAATGTGCTGTGTATCAACTTACCAGCTAAAGGCTGAAGTCCTGCTTCCACCAGATCTTCATATAGGTGTTTAACAGGATTCTGATGAGCCAGCAGTGTACCATGTAACCAGATGAGCAACATTCTGTTCCCATGTTCCTTGTAACTTTTTTTCCCTATGTAATACACAAAGTATTTTTTCAATATGCTGGAAACTGTATTTTGTGCTTTTGCACTTAAAAAGTTCCAAGAGGTTTTAGACTTACTCCTTTACTTTTATTACCTTTCTCATCTAGCAGAAAAATTAAGACTGAAGCTTACAAAAGTTTTTTTAAAAAATCTCATTTTATCCTATCACTACTGTTAAGACATAAAAAACACCTAATGCATCTTAAAATTAATTTTTCCTTTCATTTTTCCCCAAGCTGTGGAAATATACCCTGGAGTAGTAGTAGCAAGTACAATATGTGCTGTAGAAGTACTGTCTTCCCAGCACTTGATAGGCCTGAAACCAGAAACTCCTGTTTCATGGCACCTGTGCAGACAGAGCATGAGCAAAATTGCTCTGTGTCATGAGGTTCCCCAGGTCCTGACTTGCAGCATGACCCCCAAGACCTGCTATGATGCTCATGGCTTCTAGTTTTGATCTCCCAAGAAAAAGGTTCCTTCAGGCCAAGAGACAGCGCAGAAGTGTCCCTGTACTGCTACAGCACTGCTTCCCAGGAACCAGGGACAAGGCTTATACCCCCTTATGGGGTACTCACATAGCTTAAAAGCAACACTGCCTTGTGGGGTTTTTCTATCCTATATATTTTGTCTGGCCATTCAGATATTGCTACCTGTCCACTGTTCTTCAATAGCTTTAATTTGTTCATCTGTGAACCTCCAGAACATAGCCAGTTTTTTCCATTCACGGGGTTTTAACTGGTTGTATGCTAGATTCCAAAGGCAGGAACGGATTTGCTTGGTCTGTGTGCTGTGATCTTGTTTGAAGGACACGCTGAAGTCTGACCCATTACCACTATGAGCTAGATGTGTCTGAAAAAGAAAGCAGATGATAAACTGTGTAACAGAGCTGGGAACCTTTGCTCAGTGAGGTCCTGTACAGGTGTAGCTGCTTACAGATGATTTACTCAGTGCCGGTAACGGAGGTGTGAATGGCTTGTAGAAACTGAAACAAGGAGTTCCAGTGTCTGTTGCTATGTATTACTGAGTTAATTGCAAAATAAGCCACTTTCTCTGGTACTTGATACACAAAAGCAAAGTAACAGCAACTGTTGTGTCAGCACTGCTGTGCTGCTTGGTTCTGTCTATGTCATGTTTGGAGCACAGCTGGGTTTCAGGCACAATTCTCTCCATTTTCTCTTGCTTCTCAAAGCACTAATCTCTTCCTGGGGAGAGGGTAGGCATCATGGACACAGCTGCTCAACCTGTTCCTGCCTCTGCCCTGTCAGCTTCACTTGGCTGAAGTGGGGACTTCCAGATCCTTTGCTGGCAATATCAGCCATTAGGTTTATCACAGGGACTCCCATTCAGCAAAGTGTCTAAACACCAATGTGCACATGTGTGTTGAGCATGTTTCTAGTTTTATTCCTGCATAAGTAAAATCAGAAACCAAAACCACATGGATTTTACCCTCCCAATTAAAAGTGATGTTGCTACTGCATGCCTTTTGTTTGGGCATCTTGGCAAAAACCATGTCAATCATTGATTTCAGTCCTAGCTAAGCTGTGCCCAGGAACATTCCTAGGTAGGTAAGCTCTAGCTATTTCTGTATTTCGTTACGTTTATGTACTAGTCCTGTTTCAAAGAAATCTTCAAAGGGAAGAAATTTCTTTATGAATTTGATAGAGAATGATAAAGCAGATACTAAGCAAAAAAGGAAATGGCAGTAGTCCACATTTTTAAAATACTAAGCATAAAGTGCTTCATTCCAAATTAAATTCAGGAAAATACAGCAGGGTTATTTCCCAACCCTGAGAGAGACTTACAGAGAAGAAAAGTCACAGTTCAGTAACTAAGCATTGTCATGTATTTTTTGTTCCATTCATCTGATGCAGTCTTTATTTCACTTTATATTCAGACTTCTTAACACATGCAAAGTAAAGTTTAGGACATTCTACAGGACAGCATCAGGGTCTCTCTGATTAGATAATTTGCTTGTGATGTTTAATTAAAAAAAAAAAAACCACAGGAAAAAAATCACAAGCAAACAAACAAAAACAAACAAACAAACAAAAAAAAAACAAAACAAAAAAAAAAACACAAAAAAAAAAAAAAAAAAAAAAAAAAAAAACAAAAAAAAAACAACCAACCTTTGCAGCAGCACAGCTTCCCTTTGCTGCTAAGTGTGTTTTGAGGCAATGGCAAGGTGGGATAGTAACAGCTGCCTTCAAATCCAGTTAAACCCAGACTGGACAATGAGACAATGATAGGGAAGGGTTGGGTAGAAGTGATAAATAGAGAAGAGGGCAAACAGAGATGACAGTGACAGTCACACTTTAGTATCATGTGCCCTTCCTCTCAGCTACATATTTCCTTTTGTAACTAAAGCTTTGTCACAAATGACAAGTCAGCTGAATGTAACAAAAAGACAGTCCTTAAAATAATGGTTCAAAATGCTGTAGTTCCAGTATGGTAACACCACCAGCATCGTATTCCATAGCTGTAAAATTTAAGCTGTTCCTGCACTCTCAGCTTCAGGCAACAGGATACAAATACTTACATTTTTATTTCCTGACATCTCTGGTGCTTTTGCAGAAAAGCATCTGCTTAACACCTTTTATTCTCTTCAGAAAATTCTGTGAATGATACCAAGTGGTTGAGAATACTATGGGCTTACTGCTGTCAGATTTCTTATGTCTTCTGTGGCAATGGACTACTTCTAATTCCTCTTTAAACCAAAAGAAACAATAATGTACCTGACAATTCCAGCTGAACTGGTGCAAATCAAATGCACAGTACAGAGTGTTCATGGATTACTTTTGCAGTAATTAATCTAGATCTGTGATTTACCAGCCCTGTAACATTAAGTGTCAGGATTTGGCAACTCAGGACAGGAATGGGGTAGTAAAACCAGCTAATCCTTGTACCTGCTCTGAGACAGGATCAGTATGCTTATACACTTGGGTAACTCAGCAGGAAGCAAAGGAGTGAGAACAAAATCACAAATTGATATGGCAGTTACTTGTAGCCCTTTAGAGAAGCCCATCATTATGTAGTGTACTTTTAAGTAACAACTAGGGAAAGAAGGTGAGAAATTCAGACAACCTAAGCCATGTCCTTCACACTTGTTATGAAGTTCTTTTCCTTCTCATTGATTTAATTTTATAATTAACAGAAGAGGGAGCTTCTGTTGAAGTAGCTGAGCTCTTGCTAGCAAAGGACATCTTCACTCTGCTATTTTTCAACCATAGATTTTACTGTACTAAAGGATCCAGGAATCAACATGGATCCATGTTATCCCAGCCATGGTACCAATGGTACAGTTTGGATTTGGCTTAGAATCTCTCTCCATCCTTTATGTGTAGAGCACAAGGCAGGAAAATGCTAAGATGTGCTTACAGATTTACAGCTAGTCAGGAATAAAGCCTGGATGGGCTAGAGACTTTCCCATTCCCAATCCTAACTTTTGTTCATCAAGGCCAGTCTTGCTGCCTGCCAAAAGGAACCACCTCAGCCAAAAGGCACTTCAAAATCAGAATTGGCTTTTCCCATAGGTATCTTATGTTTAATGAAAGATGACTCTTACCTGTTTCATGGCAAAATACCTTTCTGCTTTAATGATCATATCTACAATGAGGGCATGATGGCTCCTTGATGCTATGGCTAGTGCAGTCTTCCCATGCTGAAAGCAGAGACAATGAATCAGAACATTATCTTGGGTAAGTGTGTCATAGAAGAAAAATACAGGGGCTGATTACAGAGCCTATCCCTTTTTTATGGCTTTTGGGTAGCTACAATCAAAGTCCTATGCTCTGCAGAAGCTGTATCACCTCAGCCCAGGGGTGGTCACTATTCTCACACACTAAACTCCCCAGAAACCTGCACTCAGACTTGCATACTTCATACCAGCTTGCACACTCCAGTCACTGTGTCCACATTCAAACTACCACAAACACAGTCCATTCCCATGCTATGGTTAAACTGGCATTTCAGATGGATAGGCTGGCAAAGTTGGCAATCTCCAACTTACAGGGCAAACCTGTGCCTTGTTTTAGATGGTAAGAGAAGGTGGCTCACAGAATAAAAAGGAAATTACTTTCTCATTACAGCTGAATGAAGCACAGCTGTAGATTATGCTTCATGGGTATAGAAGGAGTCACAGTTATTCAAAGCCATTGCTGTAACACCAGCTGCAGAGGTTTGCTCAGTCTACCTGAAGCCATCTCTCCTATCAGCACTTAGATGCACAGGCATCATGGTGGCTCTAAAGGGATTTCTCTGCAATTGTTTATTTTTAGCAGATCTGCACTGAGTGCAACTGCCTGGGATTTAAATATTAGTATTATTTTCCACATAACAAGTGCTAGGCATTTCTAGAAAATTAGATCTAAAAGAAGTCAGTCCCTTAATTAGAAGTTTCATTAATGAAATTATAAAATATTTCAGTTCTCCAGATAATATGAAGTTCCCTTTATATTTGAGTTCTAGCTCCTGGCTCTGCTCAAGATCATTCTAATTAACCTGTTTTTAGAAGAGCATCACATCAGAAGCCAAGGAACATGCATTTCATTAAATCTTTTGCATAGATATATTTTATATGCGAAGAGTCCAGAGACTACAAAAACTCCTTGGGCTCACCTCTGGAGAGGTGCTCTGCATTTCACAGAGGCAGAGAGAGGCAGTGGATAAGGGGGGTATTTCTGTACCCCTGTGATAGTATAGACACTGCTGGCATCCTGCATGCGCATGCAGCACAGCAGTCTTGCACAGGGAGAGCTCTCTGTGCACTCACAACCAAAGACAGAGTGCATTTCCTGACCTCTGACAGGAGCAGATGCATGGCATTCTATGGAGACTGAGTACTCCTGCTGCCAGGGCATGGAGACTAAAAAAATACTGTGCAATCAAAGCAGTCTCCCCTTCTTCCTGTCTATTGTTCAGCAAGGACAGTAACATTTTTGGCATCTCAGCACCAATTCAGTTCAAAGGGCACTGTACTTGCATATGTATCCAGCAGTGGCATGGTCTCAGGCGTCATCCAGCAAATAGGCAAGGAAAAAGCTACTCCAGGAAAGAAAACCAATGCAGAAAGGTGACTTGTTTCAGAACTTGTACTGGCACAGAGCCAAATTCTCATAACAAGCTCTATCAGTTCTGCTGTAATACAAGGGCACTGCCTCCCCCAAAGACTTGCAGGTGCTTAAGGTCATAGGCAATAAGTAAGTTTTTGTGTCTGCCTTTGAAATACAAATAGGTTGAAAAAATTTCCCAGTGGCTAAGGTGCTGTTTAAAGTGGACAAGATTTCATTCTGGGTTGATGCCTATGAGAACTGCAGCTCTTTGGCAAGTGTAGGCATGATTCTAAACGGAAAGGCTTAGCTACAATGCAGCATCTTACCTCAGCACCCCAAAACCATGCAACCCACACTCAGAGTTCCAGGCCTCATGTCAGGCTAGGGCAAAACAAGACAATCCTAATCCATAAAGCCTCATTTCTCATCAGGACAGTTTTGGGCAGGTGCGATGTTGCGTTATTTTTCCCGGTCCCGGGCAGCTCCGGAGTGCCCGGCTTGGGCCCTGCTTCTCGGGGGACCGGTGCTTGCCGCGATTCCCGGGCGCTTCTGCTGCCGTGCACCGGGGCGGGCTGGCCGCGTTCTGCTGTCGGCGTGAGGGACGAGACAAAGAGGCAAAGGAATTGTCCACTTTGTCCGCGTGGCGGCTGGAGGCTTTAATGGCCATGGGAGCCGCGGTGGAGAAGCTGTGAACCGCTCCCAGCGCCACATGGACAAAATGGTGCTGGGACCTGGGAGGCGCGGGATTTTATAGGGGGCGGGACAAGGAGGGCAGGAGCCCTTCCGCCCAATGGGGACAGGCACCGTGGCAGTGACGTGGACCACGGCAACCAACAGGGACGCGGCAGGGGCGGGCATGGGGCTCTGGGGTGAATGGGGTTGCGGGGATGGGGTGACAGGCACAGAACTCTCCAGAGTGGAGAGGGGGGTGGTTACAGGACTGGCAGGGTGAGTTCCAATGGTAAGAGACCTGGAGCAGACCACCACGGGGAGGGGAAACACAGGGGGTGCACAGGGGTACACAGAACCGGCTAACTAACACATATCAGAACCCCTAATCTGAACGCAACCCGGGATGCAACAGGCAGGAAAGTTACTCTTTAAAGTTACAAAAGGGGGAGATTTTGCTCCTAATAAACATCAAAACCTTCAAGTCAGTCATACAGAATATCAAGAAAAGTGGTAACAGTGTAAAAGGGAACACTCAATCTTGCAGTAATTTAGCAAAATATGTAAATACTGGGTTTGGTACTCTGTTCTTTCAAAAGCCCTTCCCCAGCAACTTTGCTTTGGTACTTCTTCCAGCCTTTAACATTGTTGTTTCTATCTTTCAGGCAAAGCATCATCTCAGTGTTTAAGTATCCATCTGAATGGATCTGGAATGTCACAATGATTCTAAGATGACCAGGAGTGCTAAAGGGCAAACTCTCCATCACTGCACCTGGTGAAGCTGCATCTCTCCTGGCACTGAGTACAGCTGCAGGTGCACAGTTACAAGGAGCCACAGGTCATTTTCCCCTCTGCAAGCCTAGACCATTTTTTCCATGAAAGGTTTCTGGAAGCAGTGTTTATCCTTCAAATCACAGAGCTTGGGAGTTTTATAGCTCTTCACCAAAACCATCAGATCTCTGCAAGCTGCAGGTGTAGCAATACAAAAAGAAGACTTCCTTTGTAGTTAGTTTTACTTAGCAAACACAACTAGCAACATGTGCTTTATGCATCTCTGTAAGGAAGATTATAGAACAAAAAATAAAATCATGTAATCCTTATATGTGTGAGAAATGCAATTTACCTTATCCATGGTCTTGAGATTGCAGCCTGACTTGAGCAGGACTTCTACCAACTCCACATTGCCAAGATCAGCTGCCAGATGTAGAGGGGTTTCCTGCCTCTGGAATTGAACACATCAAATAAATGCATTGAGTCCAACTTACTCATAGAAATAACATGCTCACAGGTTGAATCTAAAATAGATTCACAACAAGAGGTGACCTTGGTGAGAAAATACTGAACAGAGGGAAATCCTTTAACTTCTGCCAGTTTTGTTTGTTTGGCAGCGAAGACAGCATATGGCATCTCTGCAGGAAAACCAGGCAGAAGTTCCAGCTGGCTCAGGAAAGGGTTGCTGTTATGCCCCTCTAATGTTCTGTAAACTAACAAGCTTGCTCTTTCTCTTCCCTCTTAAAGCAAGGTGCTTGGGACAGAGGGCTTCATGTGTCTGGCAACCCACACCCATATTATTCTCTCAAGTAGTTTTGCCTGCTGAAATTCATGCCAAGACAACTGGATATCCAGTTTTCAGCAGTACGTTATGCCATCCATCCACAATACATCCACAATAGAACTTTTTAGTCATCCCTGCCACAAAATGATACAGAGCAGAAGTCTACCTGCTCCATAATGGGTTCAGTGAACATTAAACAGCATACATACAAAAAAAACCCAAACCAAAATCATTAAACAAGGCCAAAGCATTAACAAGAAATACAGCTAAAATGGCATTCACCTTCAACTAAATCTTTGAGTCTGAAAGGAGGGTTATATAGTCTCTACATAGCTACATATACCCAAATATGTATTTATTTATTCTTTTACAGAAATCAGAGTAAGAAAATCCAGATATCTGCGGGTGAAATGCAGCAGCAAATAAAGGAGTAATTGTGGAAGCCCTGCATATATGGGAATGTTCTTTAGTACGTTTCTTGGGACACATAATCCTTCTAAGTTGAATGTTTTGTGCCTGTGCTTCTCTGATGTTGCAAGTTTACATTCTATAGGTCTGCTTAGAGAACTTCTTTGGCCTTTAGATCTTAACCAAAGTTTTTCACACTAAGAAACACCAGACTCAGGGTTCCAAATTAAAAGTCTCATCAGTTAATTTTACACTTTACACTATGATCACACAATCTCATGTATTTACCTTACTTTTTTATTCCCATGAATAAAAAGTATTTTTTAAAATTCATACACCCTACTTTCTTTCCTGCAGAAATTTAGGGATACGTAAGTACCTACTGCAGGCAACTTCAGGCAAGCTAGAGACATAGTGCAAAATATTTCTAAAAGATGTGTTGAAGAAATTTACAGAATTCTCTGTTTTATGTGACCAGAAGATCTTGTCATTATACTTTACTCCAACCACAAATGACAGCCTGTATTCCACAAAAATGTGTATAAATTAATCTCTAAATGTGTATAAATTAATGTGTATAAATTAATGTGTACTATGTGTATAAATTAATCTCGATATAAAATGAACAATGGGAAGGGGTGAACCACGTATTTCTCAAAGACTCATCCTTGTTGCTATTGTGGGGAGCACCTCTACATGTCATGAGGGAGACCAGGCAGCATTTCCCCAGCAGTGCCCTGAATAGGACTCGAGAGGCCTGCTGGGACAGTCTTTCCCCTGAGATGGATGGCTGAGATGTAGGGCTGATGGGGAGGTTGTCCTTGAAGTGCCACAGGTGGCAGGCTTGTCTGTACACAGTTGGACCATTGTAGTCTGTCATGATCAGGAACCAGTGTATGTGAGCTCTGTACAGTCTTCTGCCACATGGACCACAGGCACTGGATGTCACTGAGATTTTTGGAGGCCTAGCTGTTAGCCAGGTCACTGTAGTCCACCTCTACCACCACTCCCTCAGATATTGGATACCTTCTGTGGTAGTTTACTTGCCTTGCTGGTTTGCAGTATGTTCTTCAAGGACATGCTCAGTAAAAGCCATCTCCAGAGACTTGTGAGTAGCTGCCTCTGTTATGATCCCCTTGTCAATCCCTAAGTCCCTAGAGGTGGACTCCCCTGAGCTTCCCTACATTCCCAACACTGGAGCAGTCAGGTAGCTATGTGTTTAATTTATCTTGCTGACAGATGAATACTTGCTGCCTACCTAAGAGGTCATTCAGAGATGGACACCAGGTAGCTTTGCTTCTGCTGTTATTCTTGTCTTTTCCCTTTCCTGTCCTGCTACAGGCCAGGCCGCCTCTTTTGAATCTTCCCCATTTTGTCCCTCAGCAGGAGCTGCTATTTCTCTTTCTAACCAAATCAGCTTCTATTTCCATCATCTCTCCTCGAGTTCAGGCACAATTATTATATTTGAGGGCTGAGTCTCTGGTTAAGCAAAGGAAATTCCCATTTTTACCTCCAGCTAAGTGAGTTTTCACTTACAGTGGCTTCACAGCTTCTCAGGGTCCCTTTGCATGCTCCTTGACCAGGAAACCCTTGTTCTCTTTTGAGGGCACTGGATGGCAGCTCAGTAGGCAAGGGCCAGACCCAACACAACGTTGGAAATCCCTGTATTTCATCAGGGCGGACAAGGCTCCCCTCCTTCAGATGGGGTATGAATTACTTGGGCCTATATTCCTGCTAAGGCATGAAATCCCAAACCACTGGAGGAAGTTAGAGCCTCAGGCACGTGTCCAATTCCTTCCCCACATGATGCCACCTGAGAATTTACTGCCTCCAGGAAAATCCCTGTGTGGAATTCCCAATTAGCTGTTAATTGTAACTCACAATAATCAAAACCATGCTCACAACACATACTAGTATGAAGAGTGTGATTATGCGAGGATATTCAAGGAACTGAGTAGGTTACAAGAAGGTGGGAGAGACCTGTCCTGGGGAAGAAGAAGGGGCAAATGCCATTCTTTCCTCTCTCAACAAAGCACCTCTCCAAGGAGGGAAATGAAAAGATGTAATTGTTGATTTTCTCCATGAGATGGTCACCTGAGTACACCTGAGAGTCATTGCAAGGCCCAAAAACACCAGAAGAGGCACAGGCCAGTACTTCTATCATCTCTCTACCAGGCAAAGCAACACAAAGTGATATGCAACACAGCAAAAGCAGAAATGGACATTAACAATTATAGGAGGTTTTGTACAGCAAAAAAGGGATCAAGCATGACAGCACCGAAGTATGGCACACGTCAGTGGTGGATATGATCTACAGTGAACTGGCCAACAACTAACCAGGTCTCCAAAGGCCACTGACACCAAGCAGGGTGAAAGAATCCTGGTTAAGGTAAGGAAGACAGGTGTAGCTGTCCGTGGATGGGCTCAAACCAGCATCCTTTCAGTTAACAGCTACTCACTGATTGCATCACAGAGACCTATGACCTTGTCATTCCGGGTTGCTCAGCTCTGCTCAGCTCTGCCCCTTCCCAGCTCCCTGAGCACCCCAGTCAATTAAGGTGGGGGCACAGCGTATGAAACAGAGAAGATGTTGATGCTGTGCAAGCATTATTCAGCAACAGCTTTAACAGCATTGTCTTTACTAGCCCTGTTTTGGTCACAGATCTAAAACACTACACGTGGCAGGTTAAAGGAAAAATTAACTTCTTTCCTGCCAAATGACATTCTGCACTGGGCTTCCCTCTGAAGCCAATACCATTAGGCATTTCTGTCATTTATTACACATGAACCATAACACTTGAACAATATATTACCCAATCGTTTTCTGAGTATACAACATTGTGCTATCCTTATCTTGCTCAAACAATATTAGCACAGCATGTACCAGTGACTAATACATATGTATACACACAAAAAGATTAGGAGGGAACTTCCTTCCTATTTTTTTGTACCCTGAGTTCATAAGAGAAAAAAAAATTCCAGCAAAACCCACATAATCTCCCCTTTACCAATAAAGCTGTGTAAATTCCCAGATTTTCTTACGTGATTTAAGGAGTTTATGTTGTGATTGGCATCCAAAAGGCTTTTTACTACTGGTAGATTATTCCTGAGAACTGCTAAATGGAGAGGGGAATTCTTCTGCTGTGGAGGGAAAATAATAAATTATTATATTTGGAAATATTATTACAAGCTCATGCAAACAAGAAAGAGGTTCTTATTGAATGCACCACTTGCAAAGGTGACATGCTCTAGCAAGAGGCTCAACACTGCAGAAAACACACCTGTATGTGTGGAGTATACCAGAGGTGGTAGCCTGCTCCCACCCAGAAGCAGGTAAACAAACACAGCTGAGAAGACTGGAAATGCTGAGTGTATGGGGTGTGCATCAGTGTGCCACCACTTAGGAATGCAGCAAGGCACTCCTCTGAAGTATTCCTACCTGGGATGGGATCCTGAGATCAGGATAATGTTTCTGCTCCCTCACAAAAGTGGCCTTGCCCTTTGTTGAATGGCCTGGAAACTGACTCATTCTGTATTCGGTAAACTGATGTCAAAATCTACTTTCCAGGAACAAACCTTTGTCACATGTTGCTGCTGGAAATGCTCTTCGTACTTAAGTGACTTGATGTCATATTTATAAAGTACAACAAATTACAATTAGTAAGACAGAGTTTTTATTTTATTGATTATTTATTAATATAACCAGGGCACAGATTCAACACCAGTCAAAATTCACACCAGGTTGGTAAGATCACTTTGTATGTTGAACCTGTGACTGATCGGTTTCTTGCAAAATACAACTAAAGAATAATTCCATACCAGTACTATTCATGGTGCCAGGCACCAGTTCAGTGTCTTTATAATAGACACTGTGTAAAACATTTCTTCAGGGCTACAGAAAAATAAAGCAAGCTCTTATGCAACATTGTGATGGAAACGTTTGCAAAATGTAAGTTACAATTTTTTGAGTTGCTTCTGCTACAGAAAGCTAAGGAGAACAAGCAGCACAACAAGTATCTGACCTCTAAATCATTTCAAGCACAACAAATTGTTATTCCTTGATAGCCTTCTGCAAGGGGTCACTGATCAGGTCATAAGTCATGAAGTCCAGATTCTATTTTCATCCTGTACTGTGGAAGCGGAAAATAATTTTCTGTTTATAGAAAATCTCAAATATCTGTAATATCTAAACTGAGAGAGGATTTGGATAATATAGATACCTTTCTTTTTAAATTGCAGAGAAGGTTGGCATGCAGATTTTGAAGGCACTGAGGGTGCCTTTACCTGCAGTGTGAAAGCACTGAAATGTTTACTTACATTTTCGTTATCTTTACTCAAAATCATGTTGACTCTTTGCCCATAGCATTACTACTGCTAAATTCAAGCAGGGCGCTTTGCTCTTCTTCTCTGAATGCCTGGCCCTTGGCATAGCCTGGCCATGTCTACTCTGCACATCACCAGCCTGCTCAGGCACTCATTGGGCTGGCAACAGGATTTTGTCTCTATTGGTCTCTATGTGTTGCTAATCACATCTAGAAACCAAGTAATAGTGTGTCTAGGAAAAAATTCAAGGTACTACTCAATCTCATTCAGCTGTCTGAATTCCCATGGAAAGACAGGACAGGCTGAGCAGTGGCAGAAGAGTTATTCTGATTAACACTCACCTCAGGTTTAGGAACCAGGTCAATATTCTTATCAATAAGAAAAGTAACCAAGGATAGATGTCCATTCTGAATTGCAACCTGCAAAGCACTGCTATTGTTCTGAAAGAAATTTGATAGACAGAAAAATTTACATTTTTATTGCTGAAAAAACAGTATTAAAGAGAGGTATAAATATAGGATAATCTTGCATTTAAATTTGTCTTAGTATCCCCTCCACCAATAAAACCTTTTGATAAAATGATACAAAATGAAGCACATCAGCAGTTGGCATGATATTTTTGTCAACAGCGGAGGAAATTCCCGTTTTTACTATATTACAACAAACATAGTAAAGAACACCTGTATCCTATAGCCCCATCCAAATTCTCTTAAAAAACAGACAGATCAGTATCATCATCTATACTGTGCCATGGACAACAACAATGCCAACATGTCTCCTACTCTGTCACTCAGTTAGTCTGTTAGACCCTGACCAAGCAAGTATGGTCACATTAACCAGTAAATCCATAGAATAGTTAATAAATAAATAGAAAAATAAATAAAAAGAAAATAATTTTTTAAAGTAATTTTTACAAAATAGTTCTGCTTAAACAAATAAGTTCTCATTCTGCTGGAATCATAAACTTCTTGCAGCAGGCTAGCCAAGGCCATGCAGCAGATATGAGTTGGACTGCAGTTCAGGAATCAGATGTAGAGGATAAGTTTGTCATCAGATCAGTCACATGCACTGCCAAAAACGAGGATTTTCCAGTTATCCTAGTTGGTCACATTTTCTAGTCATTTGTTGTACTAGTGGGCATTCAGGAAATAAAAAGCTCCACCACAGTACTCCATCAAATAAAGCTAATGCTGTTTTACTTTCACATTGGTTTTATTCTGTTCATACTCTCTCCATTCCCCATTCTATTTTTTTAACATGTTCCATTAAAAAAAAAAAAATGCTGGTAAGGTCCTTTTCACAGTCTAGTATGTCCCACTAGGAGGGATACTGTGTACATACCTGTGTCGAAATGTTAATGTCACTCCCAGCCTCCAGTAAGAGTTCAGCACATTTTTCATGACCTCCTTCAACAGCCAAGTAAAATGGAGTTTCTCCATTCTGGACCAAAAGAGACAAAATGTCTGTTCTAATTTAAGAGAAGTGACTACAACAGTGAGACACAAAACACCTCCGGTAGGCTCCATCAGGCTCATCCAACTCTTGAATGACATGGCTACCCACCAGCAGTTAAGTGGCAGATGATGTTTATCTGGACAGATATATAGTAAGGTTTACAATACAGAAAACAATTCATAAATATTAATCATGCTCTTTTTGGTGGCAATGGCAATTGTTGCCATTCAACCCCAGAAAACACCACTAGTGTGCTAGTACATACAGTAATTCCAATTTCTGTCAGTGCAATGTCATGGATTTCTGACAAATTCACAACCCCAAGTGCTAGTTATAAGGAGAACTTTAAGCAGAAATAATCCTGTTGCATATTTATTTCAAATCTTTTCACACTGAGGAGTCTCCATGTCTCCACAGCAAGTCTATAAAATGGGATACATCAGCTACACAATTATCTAACTCCTGCTTCTCAACATCTAAAATACACAAAGGTTTAATGAAAGTTACTCTGGTGTTTCGACAATCACAAAAGAATCAATAAATCGTAATTTTTATTTAGGATGTTATTCTGGTAAACTTAATACATTTTAGTACTTTGCTCATGCTATGGGAAAAGAGATCTGTTCCTATGCAGATCACAATATCTCCTGCTGGAGAGGAAGGTCATACCATTAGCCATGTCAAGACAGGGGCACAAGCAGCACAAACTTTGTGTGCAGAAGCAACATTCTTAGGCAAGCCTTGGGAACACGAGGGCTCCACATTTCAAAGAGGCTCATGAGCCTCACAACAGGCACAGCTGAAAATAGCAGACAAGCTGGATAAGAGGGAACTTCTCAACTCACCAGTCTGTCACTGATAAATGAAGAGGGGGGCCTTGGGTAGGTGTTACTCATTCTGCCCCGTGGCCCAGCAGAACAAATCATCAGCCACATGGCAGGTTCCCACAGTGGGCATTCCAGCCCACAACAAAGGAAATTACCTTGCCCAGGTTGTTCCAGCTGCCCCATAGAAGAAACAGAAGAGACACAAACCCTTTGCAAAGCAAGAACACTGAGAGGAGCAGCTAGTGTGCACTTCCTTCCTCCACTCCATGTTTAAGCCTTAAAATGAACCTCAAGAGTGCATTAACTCAGGGATACAACCTTCCCAGCTAATACATAATTGATGAATATGCTAGCTGAGCTCGCCTACACTAAACTGGGAAAGCAAATTGGACAGGCAGTGTCTGCAGCTACTTTTGTGCAACTGAGGTCAGATGGGCAAGATACAAATTACCTCTGCTGAGGTGCCTGTGATGGTATGTGCTTGGTATGCAAGTCAAACTGGCTCAATGAATAGGCTGAAAAGCACCAGAAGTGCTTAAAAGTGAGATGTTAAAAGGAATGGGATCACATAGCTAAAAATGCTGTATGACAGAAAGCAAGGGGCTTAAGGCCTTCCTCTGTTATTTTCTGCTAGTAGTTATGCAAGGGCTTGCCAAATGCAGGGGAGGATGTGTGCAAGGGATAGAGGTCAGAGGAAGACACTGAAGGAGTCAAGGGAGGTTAATTTATTGGACAAGGAACAAGGAAACGGGATGGAAAGTTACTAGGAAACCAGCAAGACTAATGAAGTGTCCTCAGTGCCACATCTCTTCCTTTAAAATTTGATTTTATAGAAAAATTTTCAAATCTCTAACTATATTTCTTGCAATAATTTAGTGTACTTACCTGATTGAGGTCATTTATTTCCTCCCATTGTTCAAGCAAAATTTCCACAACTTCATTGTGACCATTTTTGGCTGCTAAATGCAATGCTGTGTTTCCCTCCTTTAAATTAAAATGCCAAATAATATATTTTAAAATCCAGAATAAAAATATTAACCAAAACCAACACAATGCCTTTGGTCTTTTATATACAATTTTTTCTTACATACAAGGAGAGGGAGGCAACTGCACACAGCATGTACCAAGATTCAGTCTAATCTTGATCTAGTCTGTTCTAGTTGGTTGTCTGAAAACTTCAATGTATACCAGCAAAAAGATCTGAAATTCTAACTCCTAATATAGGAACCAGAAGAAAACTTCAGATACTGGTTCCCGAAAGGGTGGGTACTACACCGAGCCCCCAAGACTACTGATTTAAAGAGTAAAAAAACCTAGGTCAGAGTATAGAAATTTGTCATGGCTTTGATATCAACATCACAGTCTTTGATCTCTGACACCATCAGTGCAATTTCTTTCCAGGAAATTAAGAAACACAAAACAGAAACAAAACCAAAACCAAAGCACCACACCACCAAGCAAAAAAAAAAAATTAACTAACAACCTCAGGCAGAGCAGCAGCTTTTGAGCTAAAAGAAAATGTAAGCATACAAAATAGTATAAAAATGGCAAAAAATTTTAGGAGAATCCTAATTCTCAGAAAAATGAGAGTCCAGAACAGTTTTTCATTCACAGCATTGAGTGGTAAGATGTGGGAATCCTTTTTAACATTGATGGTTACAGTGTGATTTGGTTTGGCGACCCAGGAGATGAGTTTCTGTCCTGGCTTCTTACTTAATTTGCAGGACCACAGCATTTACCTCCTGGTGCTGTTGACACCTTTAACCTGCTAGATATCTGGGACAACACTGTCTTTCAACCTCTGCTGATAAACTGCTTAGCATAGCAGAGCTCTGGGTGGCACCGCAGCTTTTAAACTATTACCAGAAAAGCAAAAAATCCAACATCTCTTTCTGAGTGCTTACTTATGTGGTTCTGTAAATGCAGTATCTGACATATTCACATTTTTTAATGTATTTGTCCTTACAATGCCCCAGATGCAGAGAAATACTAACCTGCTCATTTCAGAATAGTAAAGTGAGGAAAAATAAATTTAAGAGCAGACTTCAAAAATTAATAAGATACCTTTAAATACAGTGTCAAAGCAACTCAATCAGATTGCAACTCAATCAGGTATTAAGGTACTGCTGAAAAATAATTTATAGGTGTTTATTTTCATCCTGAAGCTTTTAAACACCTTTGAAAAATTGGTCACACAGTGACACACAGTAAAATACAGAGAAATATGATCTCCCAGAAGAGGCTGACACCTTTATCACCAGGCTTCCCCACTTCTCTCAACAGAGAGCATATACTAGTCTTGCTTTGCATAAATTATGAATGTGTACGGAAAAGTCTCCTGGCAATCATCCCCCTGTCTTCCCTTTACCACTGAAAAATCATCATCCTTTTATATTTATTGGTCCCATATATTTCTGTAACATCTGTGCAGAGCACTCAGATATTCGATAGTATAATAATCACAATGAAACAAAATAATCTTTCATAAGCACATTTGTAGTTGTACTTCTGTGGAAAAGAAACATTTACCTCATCTTTTTCAGATGTAAATAGCTTCAGAGCAATCAAATTTTTTATCATGTCAACATGGCCTTTTTCAGAGGCCAGAAGAAATGGCTTTTTACCTTTCTAGAAAACAATTATGTAAAGAAACATAGTATTACAGAAAGTAGAAATACTTTACTTCTAGTTACTAGATATATGGCATACATATGTAAATATGTATCCTACATAAAAATTTATATATCATATGACTAAGGAGATTAACACAATAGTAGATACAGAGAAGAGCAGTAATTAGAATTATACTTAATGTATACAAACAGATCATACATCTTTCATATCCTGAATAAAATATATAAAAACTGTTTAGAAATTGTAAGAACGTGGAAAATACACTCAAAATCTTTTAATCCTATTTTTTCCTCAGTATGAAAATCTTAATTAAAATAACTGTGTCATTAAAAGTTTGAGGATGCTCAGAAACAGGCAGAAAAGAAATTACAAAATTTATTTCCATGGGTGAATTTGTTTGATCCAAATTCTGGAAAGAGAGACCAAAACTGACATGTCTCAGAAGTTTCATCCAGGAGGCCTGAATTTAGCACTGTACATTGTAGGGGGTTTTCGTAGTGTTGAAACTACCAAACAGAAACTTTTCAAACCATTTACGAACTCAACTGCAGAAAGTTAACTTGACACAAAACCATACCACTGTTCAAGACATTAAGGCATATAACCAGCTAGGTAAAATGGCTTCATATAATTTTAGGTAGGATTCACATCACTACCAGTAGTGTCTATAGAAATGTCTAGAAAAAAAATGCATGCACCTAGTAGAGAATTATGATGCAACCTCAACAGGTGGTTGAGAAGGTCCTTCTTCATCTTTCCCTTCCCAGGGCCTAAACCTTCAAAGGTATGTTTTGTTAAATTAACTCTGTTTTGTCAGACACATCATTTGTAAAAAGAACTCAGAATTTTGCACCCTTGGGTCAATAAAACTCAAGGAACTCAGAAAAAATAAAGGGAGATTTGTTCTTTAGGTGTCAGATCTCACAGGAATAAGTTTTCCTCATGTCAAGATAAAATATCTGACTTAGCTACACAGCATTTCAAAACAAGATCCCAACACTGTGGAAATTAAAAATAAAAACACAGAAAACCTGATGAGAATAAGGCACTGTTGGAGAGTCTGCACCACTCTAGGATGGCTGCACAGAGTTCCATGTTTTACATTGGTGAAACATGTCCATGTTGGCCATAACTGGCATGTTTTGGTAAGGGCAGGGGTCTGTGAAATTGAGCTGTGTGGGAAATGTCAGAGGCTGTCCTGTGCTGGTCACAGACATTTCCAGCTGGCTCCACAGTAGATCAAACTGCCCCATGATGTGCCAACATTTAACCCACCACAGAACCAAATGATGCCTCTATGTAAGAATGGCTAGGCACTGCTGTGGGAAGGATGCACAAGGAGAGATGCAGCAGGAGACACAAGAAGACGCAAGGAAGGAGACACAGGGGAAGATATACCACAGGTGACTGCAGCCCATGCAAGAAGCTTTCTGGAGCAGAGGAAAATAGTAAGAAGCAAAGAGCAGAAAAAAAAAGGAATTGATTTGGGACTGAGCCCAACCTCCTCTGCTTCCCATTGTCTTACCACAACTAAGCATCACTGATGCATCAAAAGCAAGGACAGCAGAGGGTGTCTGCAGTCCAACTGAAATGGGCAAAGAGGGAGGAAAGGTGTTGCCCCTAAGTTCTTGTCTGGCTGCTTCTTTTACCTGTTTCTCAGCATCCAAGTGAGTAATTAAAAGTATATGTAACTGTCAATAAACTAAAATTCATTGAATTTCCCCAAGTCAACATTGTTTCCCCCAAAACAAGAGCCTCATGACATCAAAGAAATAAACAGAAACACACTGTACCCCATCAGGTTTGTTCAAGTCATTCAGATGAAGATCTTGGAGGAAATAATCAACTATTTTAATGCTGTTGCTCTGAGCTGCAAAATGCAGTACATTCATTCCTTCCTGAAAAATGATAAGTCAGTCTGTAAGAATGTTTGATTTTTTTCCTAACATAAACATGTTTAGGGTTGGTAAAAATTTGTCATCAACAAACCTCATTCCTAGCCTTTTGATCAGCACCTGCTTTAACTAATTTTCGCATTATATCCAGATTTCCAGTCCAGGCTGCAAGATGAATTACTGTCAGGCCGTGCTTCAAATAAAATGACAAAGGCAGAAATTACCACCAAAATACCTCAAGCCAAATTTCTCTAAATCTTTTTGATTTATTCAGTGTATTAGTGGGTTCCAATCTGCAGGCTTTTAGAAAAGCAATATGAACACCTGACAGTGTGGGTGGGATTCATCTCACTTAAATTAAGCTAAATGCAATAGAGCAACACCTAGATAAATGTGACTTCTTCACAGAAGGTCTGGAATCTCTAGAGAAGGACAGATCCCATTTTACAACAGAGGAATTAAGTCCTACTTGGAAATTATTTTCTCTCTCCAGAAACCATGTAGATAGATAGTCCTAGGTACAGTGGATGACATTTCAAGTGACAATATGCAATGACTATACTTCTACGAGTCACCATAATTTTCCATTTAGACCTCTTTCTAATGTTCTCACTTCTCAAATTCTCTAAAACCTTTTTCTCTTATAGGAAAAAATGAACCCTGTTTTGAGCATCTTAAAAACAAAAGGACTAGCTCAACTCTGTGCTGCTGCGGCCTCACCTCAAGTGCTGGGAGCAGTTTTGTGTGCCACAATACAAGGATATAAAGCTATTAGAGAATGCCCAAAGGAGGAACCAAAGATGGTGAAGGACTTTGAGGGGAAACCATATGAGAAGCAAACTTGGTCTGCTCAGCCTGAAGGAGACAGAGGGTAGCCCTCACTGAAGTTACAACCTCCTCGTGAGGGGAAGAGGAGGGGCAGACACTGACCTGGCAGGACCAGAGAAAATGGCATGGAGCTGTGTAAGGGGAGGTTTAGGTTGCATATTAGGACACCTCCTCATATACCCTGTTCTGCACTTCTAATCCTTCTAGATGCTCTGCATGGGACTCACTCCACTTTACCAGTCTTTCCCATATTTGCAGAAATTGCAGTGGGAAACAGTGGAGGGCAATATGGAATATATACCTGGCATGCAGGCAATAAGATAAATCTAGGCTTCGGCAAAATTTGTGGTTGTGGCCTAAAAGTCTGCACTGAAAAACCTTCCAAGTTAAGAACACCTGGAGGCCAGTCATAAGCAATGCACTAGGCATCCATCCTGGAAATGCTATTTAACATCTGCATTAATGACCTGAATGATGGGCAGAATGTACCTGCAGCAAACGTGGTATTAAATTGGGACAAATGGCTGATAGATTATATCGGTATGCTGCCATCCAGGGAAACTTTGACAGGCTGGAGAAATGGCCTGGCAAAAACATAACAAAATTCAACAGGGGGAAATGCAATGTCCTGCCCCTGGGAGGAGCAATCCCAGGCAGCAGTACTGGCTGGGGACAGCTGCCTGGAAAGCAGTTTGGCAGAGGGGGTCCTGGTGCGCACTAAGTTGAACATGAGTCAGCACTGCACTCTTGCAGCATACAAAGCAAATAATGTCCTTGGCTGTATTAGGTAAACACTGTGCCCTGGCCAAGAGAGGTGCCTTGTGATCACTCAGGTATTCAAGTTATCCAATACTTTGGGCAATGTGTTTTTCTTCTAAAAATGCTTTTTTCATACAAATATGTGCAGTTCTAAGACAAACCAGAGTTTTTACTGCAAGCTCTTAATTTTTGCACAATTGGGAGCACAAGAAAATTATCTGTTTTTACTCAAAGGAGTTCCTATACATGTGAATCAAAACAAGTAAACCAGCTTACCTGATCTGCCATGTCAAGCCTAGCTTTGTGATGAAGAAGAAAATCCACCACAGACACATGGCCTCCCGCAACAGCAAAATGGAATGCTGTGCGCTTCAGCTGGAATAAGCAAAGCTTTGTTTGTCAGGTCTGTAATACAGTTCTTTCCCTGTACATGTGGTCAGGATTTTGGAATTCTCTCATTGTTACCAAATGTACCTGTTAATATATACTTTTTCATATTTCTCCTTCAACAGTCACACTTGATCTTTATCTATATATTTTGTTTTGTTTCCTTGGATAGAATTTAGATATTGGTCTTAGAGAATTCTTGTAAAAACAGAATGATTTTGTTAGTCTACATACTATTGTCCTTTCATGGAAATGTCAAAATGTGATTAAGTAGTCAAACACTGCATAGAGGAGGTGTTTGCAGTACAAGAAGCATCCTTGTTTATTATATTATTGCATGGTGTAGTTTGAATAGCTGAGGTCTATATGTATGTAGTTAGACTTGCTTTTGGTATCCCCCTTGCTTTTGACTAAACTTCTGCAATGCAAGCCAAGATTTCTCCCTCACTCAGTGTTAGTCATCTTCCCATACTAAGTCATCATCTACGTAAATGAAAGCTACCACCTTGCAAACAGTGAGTAATTTTACAGAGGTGAATGAGCACAGTGCTTCTCAAGAAGACTTCTATAAAGTTATTAGTGGTATATACTTAAAAGGGATTTGTTAAATTGAATAAAATTTTATTGGAGAGAGTTTTGCTTTCAGTTAAAGTGGGCATAACTGGGTTTAACATTAGTCACTAATAGTTTCCATACAATAATGTCTAAGAGATTTAATCAATTAATTTTAAAAGTCAGTTTGGATTTGTTTTCTTAGCTTCTCTGAAGATCACCTGACTTATATAAATTTAAATTTACAATCATATGCATCAAAAGGAATAAAAAGGTGGGATTTATGATGTGTATTTATGTCAGAAAAAAACCTCTTGTACTATAGAAAGAGTACTATCAAAAAGCTCATATTTTGACAGCCTTTCTTATTTGACTTGAGAGTACAGAGGCAGGAATGATCAACATTAACAAAACAAATGGCTTTGCCAGCATAAGCTACATCCCTACTAGGATAATCAATCAAAGCACAATGCCTCTGCAGCTGTGCTAGTAACTCTCTCATCTAATTTAAGGATGACAGAGAAAAGTTTCAAACTACTGAACTGAAAATGTATTTCGTTTAACTTGCTGAATTCTGGAAAGCAAGAAGGAAGAAAGAGCTACTTTAAAGTGACCTTTTAGAGTGTAATTCAATTGATACTCTCAGTATTCAAGGGAAGTGTGCTCAGAGGAAATGTTTGTCTCCTTGTCTGTTTAATAAACAAATCAAGGAATGCACTATACAATCTTCTAAATTCCTCAGTGAGTGAAAATGCATGTGGGCATGGGAGGCAATATTTTCAGAACCCAGAATAAGTAACACTGGATACTCAGGGGTAGATGATTTATATGTAGCTATTGAGAGGACACTGTTACACAAAAATCCCAGATTAATATAATGACTGCTTGGTTGGTGTTGAACTACCTCTCATGTGGAACACAGTGCTATATTTAGCTACTGTGAAGTATATATCCTCAAATTTTAGGCCTGGTGTTGAAGTCAGCATAGGAAATGCATTTTTGTATATCTAGGGCAAATCTGAACTCTGAGCTCAGGCTGGAATCAGAGGACATTGCAGAATGCTCCCATGGTTCCATGCAAACCAAAGAGTAATACTTCTTTTTAGAAATTTGTAATGCTAGCAGCATTAATACATTCTTAAAGAGACTGTGAGGTAAAGTCATCCCACTCAAAAGGATGGAGAATTTGAGAAATTTATCACCAAAGAGCTCTGAGGAAACAGTAGAGCAGGGGCACACTTGAGAAGTCCTCAGTTCCCAATGTGATACACTGACTACTGCAAAACCTGAGAGTTAAGCTGTAATGTCTATAATGGCTGTATGAAGTGATTTCTTCATCAGGTCTTACAGGGCACTTCTGCAGCCTCACTCCTGCAGCTGAGGGGGCATGCTGGCATTCCCCCATGCAACCCAAAGGAGTCACCCTTCATATCAGTTATCTTTCAGGCACTTTATACTCACAGTATCTACAGCATTTATGTCAACATTCTTTTTAAATAGCTTTTCCATGGTATCCAAATTGTTCATTTTAGCAGCATATTGAAATTCTCTCTCATCTGGCAGTACTGTGGGAAAACATGATAAAAACCCCAGTATTATTAAAAAAGTAACCATAACCAACATAAGGGATGATGATACTGTTTATACTTTCTGTTCTTTGTACTGATTTAATGTTATAAGAATCACTTGCTTCTCATCATCAAAGCATTTAATGACTAGGTTTTTCTCCTTTAGAGACATCTGGCTGATATTTCTAGTTTCAACTTTTAAGTGCAACTAAAGGGAGACTTTTCACAACATGGATTACCAGAGTTGGCACTCACAGGAACAGTTTGTTTATGAAGCTCTTACTACCTAACTGCATCTCAAATTACTGCATAGGCATAGCAGTGAATGCTACAAACTTCAGCATTTATTTCCTATTCTTTGAGAAATTGTTCTGTTTTAAAACACACCACCGAAACACAAAATATGTAAAGCAGTAACCAAACAGTGTGATATGACTGGAAAAACAAACAAAAACAAACAAAACCCACTTTTAAACTGAGACCTTCCTTTAATGTTTCAATCCAAAAATTAGCATCTGTTTGGTCAGCTGAAGTAGCAAGACATATTCAGTAACTTTGAAAAATAAAATTCCAGTGTCTGATAGTAACCCTGAAAAGTAAAATTTCAGTGTCTGACCTCCTTTAGCTGGAGGTCAGAATATTCTTCATGCTTTTTTCTGTAACATTTCATTAATCACTTTAAAGAAAATCATGTAACAGTTACACCAGTTGCAAAAATATTAGTACATACTTTTAATCCAATATCATGTCACACTTAAAATATAATTAGATGTCTTCTGTCTAGACTATTTTGGGCTGAAGGCCACTTATCCAATGATATCACTAAGGAGGCACCACTCTGTTGGACCAGGAACTACAGGAATTATTTATTCCTTAGAGCCTTCTCAGGCAAGTTCATCCTACCGTATTATGCCTAAGTTCATTAATGCCTAATCAGGACACAGCCTGAAGCACTATGACTGCAGAGCATACTAAGGAAAATCAGAATGGCATTCACTTAATTGCATTTATATATTCCCTGTAGCCATCATCCCAGGGAGAATAATCACATTTTTACTGTACAAAATTAATCAGAAATTAAACTGGATACTTGCAAAGGTGTTTCCAGTTTTCCTAAGAAATTATCCAAGTGCCACAAATAAAAGAATCATCCTTCCAAACTTCTCTGGCAATCACAGCGTATGTGTTATTTGTATTATGACATGCAGGCACAAGGAAGGAAAAAAAAAAAGCATTTGCAAATAAAAATGCTCTCCTGGCATTTGTGACAAGGAGCGTAGCTGACAGCAAAATCATCATTATGAACAGTGATCTTTGAAGACTAAATGCCTCAGTCCCAGTTTTCATAGTCGTTACCTTAGGAAGTATCCAACAGAGCTTTCTACTAACTTGATTTCAAACTCAGATAAACCAATGGTCAAAGGATACCTTGCTCAAGGCAAATGTATGTCAAATGTGGAAAAAAAATACAGCACTAATTAGCAGTAATTAATTACAATAAGGCCACATTCATTCCTGCTGACTGCCGTCTTACATGAGGATGCAAAGATAAATGCATCTCAGGACAATTAGGAACAACCCCAAGACTTTACTCTACTGCCTTCAAAAACAAGATAAAATTATGTTTCTTTACTGTATATGCATCAGCAAGGAAAGTTTTGCAGTTCTAACAAAAAATGAAGTGTTCTTTTCTTTCTTGTTGAGAAGCCATGAATTGGCCATGTGCTGCTAAAAAGACCTCTTCCTCTGTATATTATATTTCTTAATAATCTCTCTTCATACTTAGTGATTCAGGAGTTGAGAACTATGACAACATAGACACACCATAACTCTGATTTGTTGCCCAAACTTTTGCAATATTTTTTTTTTCATGTATGAAATTACAGGAGTACATATCCGTCAGACTAAGCTTTATGGAAGCCTTCTATCCAAGCAGGGGTCTCCAAGATTTAGTACTTTTCCTGTAACTAGCAATTACTCTATTTTCAAGTAAAAGCAGCAATCAATTATCTGTGTGTGACTGCCAGGCTTTTTAGGGGGTATTTTCTTTGGCACCATACAAAAAGTCTGGTGTATATAATAACAATATATTTATATAGTAACAATTTAATAGCTATATTCCAGAGTTTTTTTGAGTTAACTGAAATTAGTACTTTGATTTCCTCTACTGATACAGTTGGTCTCCTTCATAGAGAGCCCTGCCAGCAGTATATTGAACATCCCAAGATTTTTCATTTTTGGAAGAGCAAGGAAGTAATTAAAAATGCAGAAAAGTAAATTGCTTAGTTGACGTCAAAAGAAAAAGTAAGGTATTGTATTGTATTTTAAAAAAAATTTTGTTTTTTTTTTTTAATTTATGTCTTACTTTAGGGGCCTCATTCTTTCTTGCAGGAATACCACAAATGAGGATGATTTCCAATGAATTAAGAAAATGCAGCTGAGGTTTAGTAGTTAGAGAACAGTGAAGTGTGTATCACTACCTCCCTGGTCTGCTTTTAACTTCCTGTTGTGATGTCCACAAGATGAAATCCACATCTTAAAAAACACATGGGAAAACAACCCCTGAATATGAATTGGCTGAAGAGGTCTAGGGGAGGTAAAATTTAAAAAAAAACCAACAATATTTGGATTCAAATGGCACTAAAAGTACTTTTACCCTGTTGTTTCTAAAAATAAAATAGTCTATTTAATGATCTAGTAACATTTTTTAAGTTTTCTCTGGGTTTTCTTTTTACTGGAAATAAAATTACTAGAGCAATATAGGGATCTTGTTAAGTCACTACGATTTTTTTCTAAAATAGTAATTTGCCATTTCAAAGAAGTCATGGGAAAAACTACTTATTGAGTTCAATGGTGATATTTCACTAGTTATTTTCTTTTTCTGCCCTCTTTACCAGCCTGGGAGCAAGAACCACAGCCCAAGATAATGGCTCCTGGCTGTCAAACTGTGATCACAGGACTGGGCCGAAGCAGGGTTTGGCAACTACCTCTCAGTTTCCACAAATCACCTGTTTTCACTAACTACAGCTCACACCAGAGCAGTTCTTTCACAGACTGGTCTGCAGGTTGAAGGCTGGAGACCCCATCACTGGGTTGCGTTTCTGAGTGCAAGATCCTGTGATTTCTGTGTGCCTCCCAAAACTGGGTGATTGCCTGTGAAACTGATGGCAGATGGTCAGCTCCAGGGACGTGACTAATACCATTGAACCCTCTCAGAGCAGTTCAAAGGGAAAGTTAAAGCAGAGCAGTGGGCAATTTGTAAGACTTGCCCCTGGGAACACCACATGCCAAAGCCCAGCTCCCAATCCCATATCCACACGTTTGCTGATGTCTTTTACTAGATGTATAACAGCTCGTGTTCAACGTTGCCCTTTTCAACCTCCACCGCTCATTTTGTTCTCCGGTCAAGGCAAAAAGCAGGTTTGCGTGGGTCCCAGCAGCCCTAACGGGGCCTGGCACACTGCCTCCAGGGAAGGCACCGCGGCTGTGCCGGCCGCAGTGCGGGAACCCGGAACTGCACTGCCCGCCTGGCTGCGCTGCCCCCCGGGCGGCCTCGCCTCCAACCCCCGCAGACTCACGGCCCTCGTGGCTCACTGCCACGGCTCCCTGCGCGGCATCCTCCCCGGCGCGGAGCAGCCGGCTCAGGCCCTTCATTGCTGCCCGGGGCTCCTCCTCTTCCTCAGCCAGGGGAAAGGGCCCCAGGCCGGTGTGCCGAGGGATGTGTCCTGCGCTGGCCCCGACAAACCGGTTCCCAGGACGCCAGCACACGCAGCTGGGCCAAACACACCCCTGCGTGCACACCTGCACAGCACGCCACTGGCGCCAGGACACCACTGCGCGAAGGGGCAGAGTTGTGGAGCAGCTTTAGGAGTTTGTTTTAAGAGAAACCAAGCACCAAATACACTACTACATTTCTTGCCAGTGGCTAGGCACTGAACGGGATCATCCTATCATCCTTTCTCCAACCAATCCCCCGCACATCTTCCCTAGGGGCTAGCATTATGTGCCAGGAGCAATCGGCACCCTCAAGCACACACACCAGACAAAAGGCAATTCCCTTGCACCAGACAACTTTTGAAAAGCCATGCCATAAGCACATGTGTACAGACACACAGAGGTATCACAGCTTGTATAGGATGCCTGGAGCCAGGTGGATCTATTGGTAGTCATGGAGCTCTCTATGCAGGTTGAAAAGTTTTTTGGGAGTTATTCTCATAATTGTAACCAGTGTTCACTGGACAGGAGAGGGTGACCATCCCTGCACTCCTGCATACTTCACACAGCCTTAGGATGTGAGAGACTGAAGTGCTTCTGACATAAATTTGTGCATAACTATGCACGTGTGGTAGCAATATTCATCCAATCACAAGACCCTTCAATTTCAGGTAAAAGCTGTTTGCATTTGCTTTTGTCAAAGTCCCATCAAAAACAAAACATACATCCCCAAAGGTTCATGCTTTATGAACTGACATACTGAGATCCATCTAACCTACCTATTTCTCAACTTATCTTGATGTCCATTATGACTTTGGTCTTTGTTATTTCCTTTCATATAGACAACGATTTTTCCACAACAGAGCATGATTTTTTAAAGTGACTACATTGAATTTTATTTTTAAAATAGCCTTTGATATTTCTATTTCAAAATAAATATAGGAAAAGTAGTTCCAAGAAAGCAGAACCACCAGCATTCAGCCTCACACAATTGTAGACACATTGGAATTCCTTCAGTGTAATTTTTTTCTTAAATTAAATTCCACAATCACATTAATTTCCAAGATGACTAACACCGTCATCTGTCCATAATAAAATTAATCTAAAAGACTCAAGAGTTTGTAAATTTAACTAATATGGATACAAAAACTACTTGCTCGGATTCTTCTTACCTTAGATAAAGAGATTTCACAGTTCTTATCTCCTTTAAACATTTCTGGTATAGAGAGGCTGTGATGGAAAAAAAATCTTTACAATTGATACACCAGTCTGATACGGCAATTTCACCAACTGTACTTCCAGTAGGTGAATGTAACTCAGCTGAAAGAAACAACAACCCTGGGAAATTAAGCTCAGTCCCATGCTGCAGCAGGTGGATGTCTGAGAGGGGCCTGTGACCTCATGGGAAGCTCACACTGGAGGAAGGACCTGCAGACCTGCAGAGAAAGGAGCCCATGCTGCAGCAGCTTTCCTGGTAGGACTTGTGACACCGTGGGAGACCCACACTGGATCAGCCTGTCTTTGGAGGACTGCACCCCATGGAAGAGTGACCCACACTGCAGCAGTTCACAGAGAGCGTTGCCCATGGGATGGACTCACGTTGGAGAAGTTCATGGAGAACTGTCTCCCATGGGAGGGACCCCGTATGTTGGAGCAGGGGAAAGATTCCTCTCCATGAGCAGGAACAATGTGTGAGGAGCTGACCATAACCTCCATTCCCTGTCTCTGTGTGCCACTGGGAGAGGAGGTAGAGCTGGGAAGGAGACACAGATGTGGGAAAGGTGTTTTTAAGGTCTTATTTTACTTCTCATCCTGCTCTCATTTTTTTAGTGATAAATTCAATTCATATCTCTAATTAGAGCCTGCTTAGCCCATGATGGTATTTAATGAGTGATCTCTCCTGGTCCTTATCTCAACCCATGGACCCTTCATTATATTTTCTCTCCCCTGTGCAGCTGCAGAGGTGAGTGAGAGAGCAGCTTTGGTGGCTGCCTGGCATCCAGCTACGTTCAACACACAATGGAATTGTAAATAAGTAATTTATAGTCACACTATGAGTTTTATTTTCACATTAATACTGACACATCTACAACCTTTCATGACACTAGGATAACTCTATGACACTTCCTTTTTAAACAAATGCCAAGGCAACTTTTGAGGCTAAGCCAACTAACTTATTTTTTTCAAGCACCTAAGAGTAGCTGACTTTTTGCTATGTAATGCTTATGTAAAAATAGATGTTTTTAAGACATACACACAATGGCAAGGTAATACTTAGATTCTACACTTTATTGAATCAGAGATACAAACTAAAAAAGGGAGAGGTGTTCACTTTCTAAACAGCAGTTGGCAGACTTATGCTCCCTCAGCTGCTTTTATGTCTTTCCTACTAGAAGGTCCCATGTCTGTCAACAGAACAGCTCATGCTGAATGCTCACTGACCCACTTTGAAAAAGCTGACTGAATCAATTTACAGTCTGAACTAGTCCAGCTGATTTGGTCCAAAGCAGATAAGGGAACACTGACATGAATTCAAATGACAGAGCTGTGGGTACAGTGGCATCTGACAAAGAAACAGATAAGCAGGTAGAGATGGTGTAATCATCCCAGCAATTCTGGAAATAGGAAAGCATATTCTGAACTGAGCTTGGGCATCTAATACATATCATGTATACATTTGTTTGTTTAAAAAACAAGCAAATCCCCATACAGTTGAACAAGAAAATAGATGCTTCTACAGCAGCCTCTTCTTCAAAGGACCTTGCAGTTAAAAAAGCAGTTTATATTTCCTACAGGGCTTGGCATTGTTTGTATAACTTCTAAGAAATATGCTGTTATAATAAATTATTTGTCTGAAAATATTTAATTATAATAAATGCCTTTAAAAATTTGGTGTGAACAGAAAAAATCTCAACAGAGCATTTAAAATATTTGCACTTACATTCCTCTTTCCACATATGCACTACAGAATACACTTTATTCAGAAATACAAAGTAATTTAAAAGAGAAAGATAGCTAAACAATAAGAAGGTTCATTATCTTGTATTTGCACATAATTCATTATTATTGCACCATGAAACCTTTTATTTAGAGTAAATTTAGTGCTACTCACTGGTAACAATTTCAAACTGTAAAGAAGTTTTCAGTCCCTTTGGAAAGGCCAAAGATCAAACACCATTTGTCTGAGTATCCTGGAGGAATCCTCTCAATCAACAGATTTTTAAACATTTTCTAAATAAGTGAAGTCGTTGTTTATCTCACCACGATGAGTCCTTCAGATCTGGTCAATCAACTCTTACTGAAGTAATTTTCAGTAACAATGAAAGCTTGATAGTGCACTAAGTTCTTGTTCTTATCCTGTGTAACTGCGAGACAAACACATTTTTGTGTCCACTACGAAGACAGACATTAGGTGAAATCAAGCAACTCAAGTCTTCTTTGTTATCACACAGTTAATCTCATAATTTTATTTTTACAATAGGGAAAACGGAAGTTCAGGTGTGGGAAGAGGGCCTTCAGCAAGTACAGTGGGGCACCCTAGCTAATGATTCCTGTGTATTCTAGGGACCTAAATCAAAGTGCTAGCACATTCTGATTCTTGGAAACAAGTGGGGGAAAAAGTATTATTCTCCAAAGAAAATAAAATAAAGGAAAAGAAAAAACACTTCATTTTACCTCTTCTTCTATCTCAGACATCATGTTGTTGTTACACAGATATGGAATGATTCCAAAATGACAGGTACCTGAATCCAGCCTACTGCCAATGCTAAATTCACTTGCAGTCATAAAACTATGAAATGCTTCATAAAGAACATGTTGCTACACAATCATTTAAAAAACATTTTGATTGTATGTTTGGAATTGCTTGACTTGGTTTTTTTTGATACTGACTGTGAAGCTGTTAGTCCAGACCTAGGGTTAAACAAAGGGGAGGAAAAAAAAAGCCAGTAAGAGGTTAAAATACACAATGCATACCAGCACAGGTTTTACGATGCTGAATATTTTTCTAGACTTCATTATTTTAAAATAAGTTGATACTCAAACTTCCAAAAAACACTTACCTTTTTGTTCCTTGTGATGGATTTGTGCATACCTGTCCTTTACTTAAACCTCCTTAAAAGTAATTGAAAACAACCAAAATTAGTTACTTAAATAAAGAATGCTTCGGAAATTAAATATAATCTATCTCAAGAAGCAGATAACATTTTATTATCTGCAACTTGAATACTATAGTTTATATTACCATTTTTAAAAAAGAAAACCAAAAAGCCTTTATGTTATTGAATTATAAGGGACTACTTTGAACCTTGTAACCTTGTAATTTCAGAAATATTTCAGCATAACGTAGTTGATTTTCAAGGTGGCAGTTAAAAATCATGGTTTTAATTTTTTTATCCTGCAGGGGGCAAAAAAGAAACTTCACCTAACATAAGTCTTCCATTTAAATTAAAGCATGTTTGCACATGTAATAGCAATATCACTTTGAAAATTTTCTTGCAAAATATTCTTATTTCAAGTCTTAATTGTTTTCTGAAAATTCTAATGCACTAGCATTTTAATTTCCTTTTATAAGGTTCTCAAAATAGATTAGGGACTACTTTAAGCAGATACTTTACCACCTGCACATGCAATCTAATCTGGCCGAAGATGAACTCTTTGTTAAAAAGAGAAACTACTTCAGAAAACACGAATAATACTGCTGTGGCATGTTATATGTGAAGTTACGTGATATATTTTATTAGCTATAAAACAGAATTGGACGTTTCTTCCTTTAGGCTCTAGTTCTCATCTCTATTTTTGCCAGCACATGACATAATGAAGCCACTCTGTTAACTGAATCTGAAACAATAAAGGTTGAAGATGTTTTCATTGATCTTCACTTTAATCTCAGTGGCCTCACAAACACCTTTCTGAATATGGTTGGGTGTAACCATACAATTTCCAGAAATGAGCAGTAATTTCTGTGTCACCTTTGTGGCAAATGGGAGGGCACTGACAAACTAACTTCAGATTCGTAAATCTAGTTTGTCATGAAAATAAATTTGATATTTTTAAAATAAAAATTTTCACTTCTTATATAGGCCTTACTTAAATAAGCTTGTTGAGAAAAAAATTTCAAAATACCCAAAAGTTCAAAGTACACCATTGCCAAAGTATCTTAATTGCAAAAGCAGACAATTTGAATAATTAAACATATACTAATGCATATACTTACCAGAGAAAACTCTGTTTGAGTTTTCCATATTATAAGTCTTCATAGGAAAATCCTCTTTTTCTGTCAGCTCCTGGATAAGGTCTTTATTTAAGCAGACATCAACATGTCTGTTAAATGACATAAGATTGGTGGTTTTCTGTTCTGAATTACAAACTGGACAAACAAGAACACTATCTTCTTTGGCTTCAAAGAAACAGGATGAACTAGCTCCTTCTGTATCTTCAGTCTTGTCAAAATGGTCTTCATTGTCTTGTGATATTTGTTTGGGGAAGAGACACTGTTTCATACACACGTTTCTAGTAATGTGACTGAGATTGTTAAGCTGTCGTTCTCCGGGAGATTTATCAGGTATTATCTGACCAAATCTTTCGGTGCTATTGTCAGTAGAGCTGTCAGATACACTTGCAGACTGGTCTGTTCCTGATAATTGATCTGTTTTATTTTTTTGACATTTATCAACCCACTCATTTTTAAGTTGTGGAAGAAAGTTAGATGTATTTTCTCTTAAACTGTCATTCTTGGATATTTCCACAGTATCTTTAACACATATTCCACTGAGGCACTCATCAATGTGTCTATTAAGTTCTTCCAAATTATTGCTGCTTTGCTTCTCAAAGCAAACAGGACAGGTGAAGATCTTACAAACATTAGAATCCTGTAAATCTGTGACTTTCTTTGTCTCTTCAAAATTTGCTGATGATTTATCATCATGAAAGAGCTGCTTACCACTGGTTTCATTTGGAGAAATATTCTCACTGTTTAGTTGTCTTGCTGCTCGCTTTTGATCAAAAAAACTCCCTCTACTCCCTCCTTCTGAATTTTTTGTGAAATACTCTTGGTTGGACTTCTCTGGCTGAAGCCTAAGGAAAGCAGTTTCTTTTCCTGATTTTAAGAAACTTGTAATGCTTTTTTGTTGGTATTTCTTTTCTTCTTCAGTTAGAAATCCTGATACTCGTACACCTAATAATGAAAAAGAAACTTATTATAAGAATTCTATGAAACTTGATACTAACTCCTAATTAACATTTTTTGAGGTATACATTCACTCAATGAAGGTAAAATTTATCTCTAAAAAGACGCTAGACTACTTCCAAACGCATCTCAATGTCAATACAATTTTATCAGACCCAAGCATTAGTCCAACAATATTAATTTTAATTTAATTTAATTAAAATTAAATATTAATTAATATTTTTATTAATTTAAGATAAAAATTTAAAAATTTAAGTTAAAATTTAAAATTTATTATTAATATAAACAAAATTAATATTAACAATATTTAATTTTAGTAGTCTGAAGTTTTAGCTCATTGCATTATAACACAGAGTTATAAATACTCTTACATAGAATTCAGTCTGAAAGTTTTGCATGAACTCCACCCATCAAAACATATTTTTCTTCAGCACTTTCTAGTACCTTAGACAAGTAAATTTTATATACTGCTCAATGCTTCAAGCAGAACACATAAGCACCTGAAACACATCTCAGGGTCAAAACACAGAGTTTACTGTCAACAGAAATGTTCACGTCTCCGGCAGAACTCTGCACTTTCAGATCTGTAAGCACTTCTGTTGTTGTGGTGCAAAGCAGATTTAAAAGCTCATTTAAAGCAGCAGAATTAAGCGCTGCTATGACTCAAGTTCCTACTGTCATGATGATGTGATAGCTGTTGCATAAAAAAAGTACCACCTCAACTGAAAAACTTCCTAAGTCGCCATTCAGCACTCATTAGTTTTTTTTAAAAAAAAACTTCCTAAATTACTCACTCAGCACAGATCTGTTCACTTTACAAAAATTACCAGGGTAATAGAAAAAAGATTAATGTATTAACACCAGTTTTACTTAAAAATATGGTGTGTTATTTCAAAACACTATCAGATTTCCTAACTCTGAAAAGGAAGAATGAATTTGAAATATCTTACCCATAAGTCTTATCCGTAGAGGGTGAGGAGCAACACTATCAATTTCTGTTCCTAACAAATCTTTAGCAACAGTAAATATTTCCTCCTCATTAGAAACTGAAGACAGCACAGTCGAAGCTCTTGTTTTAACTTCGAAATTCACATTCTTAAGCTTCAATGTAACAGTTTTACCCTAGAAAAAAATACAATTAAAAAAAGGCTTACACTGTATGTCATATATGGCACAGAAACAATTATTATGTAGCATCTATATAAGAGCTCCTAAGCCATAGTCAAGTATGCTTATAGTCACTGTGTGCTTATCTGTGCACAGCAAGAGGTACTCCCAAGAATTTGTCTGCAAGATTCTGTACTTGCCCCTAAATTCTGTACTTGGCCCTAAACTTCTGCCGAAGTCGAATTCTCTGAACTGGATCATTTGACTGCAGTTCTCAGCAGACCATCTGCCACTAGTGCATGGTCAATTGAGTTCACATTTTGGCTACAGATGCAACTTCTACCCCATCTAAAAAAAATTATTTCCTCATATGGAAATTTTCAGATGTCCTAACTATGAAGAACACAAAAGTGATACTCTATTACAGATTCATAGAAAAATTACTTCCTCCTGCACAGTACTATCACAACCACAGACAGTATTTGTGTTTGGCACCACCTCCCAAACAATTTGTGTGATTGATAATGTCCATCCAAATGTAAGTAACTAGCACTCCCTTTGGTGCTTTTGTAACCTTATCCCTTCGTCCTCCTTAGCTGATCACATCCCTTTCAACCTGTCAACTTTTGAGACAATCTTTTATGGCTGAAGAAGATTAACAACAATTATTTTAGGTCTTAAATATAATCCCTTGCATTACCATAAGACCTTCAAAGAAAATATTTACTCTTTCCAAGTAAAAAACAGGTATCTGGGGAGAAGGAATAAAGTGACTGTTTCTACTGTTGATACCACTGAATGGTCTGAATAACTTGTCAGCAAGTATGGCACAGGTCAAGTCCTTAAACTAAAAAACTGGCTATTGACTGGATCCTGTATGTATACAGGAGAGAAACAGTGTTTTAAATACATTAATATTCCACAATTGACCAAAGCATGGCTTATGGACAATCAGCTCTATTATTCCCTTACAAACATTGCTTTTAGCATAAAATGTTGACATGCCAAACAACTTGATTAATTTTTCATATTTCAAAACTCAATTTAATTTTTATCCTACACACATTGCTAGATAGCCACTTGCACAACAAAAAAATGCTACCTAATTCATCCTAAACATCTGAGAACTAAAGAATGAAGACTTCTGAAGATAGATTACATGGTATGATGCTGCTGAAAGCATTTATTCTAAAGCTGCATAGAATGATTGGAGTACAAAGTATCTTTTTGCAAGTAACCTGAATAATATAAATACCTTAAGTCCCTCTTTCTGTAACTCTTGAGCAAGGTCTCTGCAGAGCTCTCGACACAAGCTGTACTGGTCTTCTGCTGTGTTTATTTCACTGAATGTTCTAAGACAAAAATATGATCTTTTTCAGTATGAATCCCATAGTATGTTCACTGTCTGCAATCTAGAAGTATTTTTTATACAGTTAAACAATACTATAATCAAAAGAATGTAATATAGGTTAAAATTCTTACTTCAAGGCACAATGATTATTAATAGGAATATTTTGTTTGCAAAATGTTTGAAAGGCCCTTCAAATAATGAAATAATTTGGTTTTAATTTTTCATGCACTATTTGAAGATGATTCAAATTTAACGTCATTAATGCTTAAGTATTTGCAAGACAGAATACTAACAGTAAGTGAATTCATAGAGCCAGCCATTTATTTGCATTTAATCTCATTTGTACACACTGTATAACATCAGAAGAAAGCCAGGAACTGGAAGTCAACATCAGAGCCAAATATCAGAAATAATGCAGATGCGAAGAAAAAGATGCCAACTAGGACAATTATGTCTAGTCTCAGAGGAGGAAAAGCTATCTTTCTGCCAAAAATTATGCCAATTTCCTTTGCTAGAGCTTCTTGGGACAGAAATTACAGTGTTATCTTTTTGTTGTACATTTGCTTTTCAGTAATAAGATCACAGGAAAAGCAACCTTCAGTTGTTTCAAGAGAAATGGAAAGCAAAACTTACAGACAACACATGCTTTGGAAAAGTCTCACAAGACAGATTGTTCCATGTCAAGCTTTATATTTACAAATGTAAGGTCAATAAAATTATAGTGGATTTTGCATCTCTAAGTTATAATCAGTTTTACCTGATTGTACTGAAAAGATATCCTCTATTATGATTCACGTTTCCCTAAGAATGTTTGCATGCTGTCAAACTAATAGGATGAATATTTCACTGTGGGTCCCATACCACTATCCAGGGAGTAACTCATACTGTTTAGACAATACTGCAGTGATTGAGAAGTTGTAAAAGTCCAAGGCTTGAAAGGGACAGGATAGAGAGAATGCTATTTCAGGCTTGTCTTTTCCCCCATATAAACTAGTTTCATGATCTCAGAAGCCTGTAGACTTTTCTGGTCTAAAACTGTTCTCTTTGAGGAAAAAAAGAAAGGAAGAAAGCAATACAGAAAGATATTATAAAGATGTCCAAAATATCTGATTGCAAGGCAGCACAACACTAAAGCCATAAATTTTTCAGCTGCAATGGTACCAAAATTGTATTGGGCTTATTTAAGCTGCTCACAGTTATTAAGTCACAAAATGACAGGACTAGGCATTTTTTCTCACCACCATTTCTAAGAAAACACATGATGATAGGGATAATTATTACAGTGCTTTATAGATTCTCCTGGTAGAACTAATTTTTAAAAAATTAACTACCTTCCTAAGGAACTTTATTCTTAAGTTAGGAAATACATGTGACTGCAGACTACTACACTGATATTGACATTAAGTTTAAACAGATAAAAAAATGTTAAGCCCTTATATATTACCATCTTATCTTATGGTTTAAAGATCACTTTGATGCATTAAAGGCACTAGCAGAATTGGATGATGAGAGACTACTCAAACTGACAAATATACCTTCATGGAGCTCTGGAGCCAAGAACAAAAAATAATGCAAGCTTGAATCTGATTTAGTGAGCTTGTTGTATATGTGCATGTCTATATAAATACACAATAAAATTATATGACTAATAGAAGTATACATTACTTGGTATTTAGTGCTTCCCGTGGTTAATATCATTTTTTCAATATTAAAGAAGCATACCTTTCAGTGCTCATACTTTTTCTTTCTCCATCCCTTTAAAGAGAAAAAAGGTTATTATACTTTCTTGATGTAGAAATGTTATCTTTTCAATAAACTCAGAGTCAAGCAATCATGCTCAAATAACTAACAGCAGTCTTTTCTATACAGTCTGGATGTTAACTTTTTCTACAAATCTTGTACATCAAGTTTAAGCAAGTGTAAAAAGGACAATTAAAAATACTGTAGATTAAGTAAAGACATGGATCAGACATAGATGTCTTTTTTTAAAAAAAAGTTTAAAAAACCAACCAAAAAAAAGATTCCCTCAGAACTCACCTATTATATCAGAGGGAGTCTGATTCAAAAAGAAAACAAACTGCAAATCCTATGCTGTCTCAGCTATAACTGTGAAGCACAGCTATTAGAATCCCATACATACATGTATATTTGAATATTTCCTTTAACTGAGGAAATAGTTTGCTTTCAGTCTAAAAGATTATTCAGCTTATTAAAGTTGATGTGTTAAAGCTTTTTTTGTTTGTTGCTTTCTTTCTTCTTAGTGTTAATTGAGTATCCTTTAACAACTCTTCTGCATATAAGGAGATACCTCAGAGCAATTTCAGGTAATTCTTCTGTTTTTAAGTATTGGAAATAACAAATTTGGTATTGTCAGATTTTCTTAAGAGAAGGTAGTCAGACACAATACCTATAAGATGAACTATTTCCTGAATACACAGGTTTTAATATATTAAGTGCTTGCTTTCTCTACACTAAAATCACTGAAATCAAGTTGGAGATGAACAAAAGAAGAAAACAAAAAAATTCTTAGACATTAAAACCATTAAAACTCCTAACCTTTGAAATGCTCCTTTTTTTTTCAAAATGTACTGGGAGATATCCCAGGCTGTAAAACACTGAACTAGGGTAAATAAGAAGAAAAAGTGCAATGATTATTAAAAGACTATCCAAGGTCTGTTTATATATTAACAGAAAAAAATATTTTGAAAACCGTGTTTTATCTTTTATCAAGTCACCTTCACCAAGTCAGTCTTACTGCATATTTTCAAAAATACTTTTATACTCTGAATAGAAAAAAAAAGAACAACACAAAAATTTGTGCTATCACATTACTGGGCTAACTACATCTATTATTTTGTAGGCAAATGATAAAAAGAGAAGATTATTGTCAGAGAAGTTACAGATATAATACAGAATAGGTCTTTCAGAAATGCATAAGACACTCTGGAACTTCTAATAAAATCAAACAATTAACAAGCTACTTTAAAATAGAATTTCATTACTGTGGAAAGGAATATCTCTTAAAAAAGAATTAATACTTAATTAAGGCTCTTAGTTAAACAAATAGTAAAATGCTACGTTTTCAGTCTTTTTAAAAGAACATGTTTGCCTCCAGGGCAGGCTCAGAAATGACAAATATTGTTGAAAAGATATATGCACTGCTAAGACGGAATTTTCCCATCCTATAAAGGAGGCTAAAAGCCATTAAAGTACAGTCAACCTTAAAAGAACATATATTAAGAAGGATATAATAAACTTGAGTTCTATTCCACCAATAGATGGTGGAATAGAAATTCACATGTTGATATTACAAATACATAATACTGATAAGAGACAAAGAAACTTCCCTGACAATACACCACCAGAGAAAATCAAATACTTTTGTGATTTTCATTATCATCCAATAATCATAAACACTAATGAATGTGCATTGTTTTTGAAGAAAAAGGAGTGTACAACTCTTCTCAGAACATCTCAGTTATGTTCAGCTATTTTTATAATTATAATTATACCTTGATTTCTTGACATATACTTATGTACAACTTCCCTGACAAGATTTTTTGGATTTCATATTTAGATATGGCTGTACAAACCTCTGTTCTCTCATGTTTGGCTACTGCATCTTAGACATAAATATAACAATAACAGGCATCAGACATTTAAAAAAATATATTAAACAAGTGTATTTCCATAATATTTGCCAATTAAATAATATATTCAGTATGTAACATACACAAGGAAACATTCAGAAAAATGTTAACACAGAAGGAAGAAACCCCCATGGCTTACTTTTCCAAATGTGTTGAGCCCAAACCAAGGGAAATATCCAAGAAATTACGCCAAGATACCTCTGAAAAAAGAAGAGAAAGCAGCGCCCTCTGCTTGTAAAGTTCTGAGCAAGTCACAATTCCAAGGGCTTTTAACATCTTCTCTGTTACTTTTCCAATACCTGGCACCTAGAAAAGAGTATTTAACATTACAGTGAAAAATTTCCATTTGTAGATCCATTACTAAGAAAATTTGAATCAAGCACAACATGGAAGATTACCTAGAAAATTCTAACTTTTCAGTAAAAGTCTTGCTTCTAGAACATAAAAACATTACATGACAATAGTAAATGTCCTTGTGTCTCTTACCTTTCTAATGGGCAAATCTTTTAAGAAGTCTAGCACTGCTAGTCTCTCAGGAGAAATTCTGTATTGGCCATTAGGTTTATTACGATCACTGCACATTTTTGCTAACATTGTATTTGGTGCTATTCCTTAAAAACAAACAAAAAACATGGTAATTTAAAAAAACATAAGACAAAGTTTAATTTCAACTATCCAATATTTATAAACCAAAGAGTAGCCCTGACACTTGGCAAAGACTAAAATAAGGAAAAGAATTATGATTACTGATAACCACATTTGATACAATTCTGCAAAGAAATTTTGCAACCATCATTAAAGAACATAAACACATGCAATACATAAAATATAACATAAATTAAGTGTACTTCCTATTTTTAGATAGTCAGAGTAACACAACAAGCACTAGTAAGTCAAGAGGGGTTAAATACCAAATTCTTAAAAATAACATCAGTTACATGAGTCAACATTTATATGATGGTGATTATGGGAAGAAAGAAAATGCTTACAATGGTAGTTACAATGAACTCTTAAGTAAGGAGACCTTTCTTCCTTGTATTTCAGCAAAAAGACTTTTTGAGAGAATTTAACAAATTCTATTATTTTGTGGACTACCACTGGAATGTAGTAATTTATAAATTTATATATATTTCACAGACATCATAGGAATTAGGAGGGATGGCTCTTTTCTATCAAAGTAACTGTTTCTACAAAGTAACTCTGGAATTTGTTTAGCAAAAGAAAGAATAACTTTGTCCTACAGCCCTAGAAGTCTAAGTTTACATTTGCTCACTGATATAACTTATTATTCAAGATGGCAGAAATAACTCTACTTATTACTCATTATCAGTATTTTTTTCAGTTACCCTTCTAATAATTTTTAATTTTTGGGCTTAAGAGCCTGTTTGCACATGTAAAAGCTATGCCTGTTTTCTACACACTATCTTAAGAAGACAAAACTTCAGTAAACAAAACTGTTATTCTGCTATTATTAATGAGATAACACACATGGGAGGGGGTTTCATCCTGCTTCTTCTTACTAGCTGTTTATCCACCTCTGCTCACATTCCACACCCTGACCCTCTGCAGCTGCTCCATAAAGCTCACCATTGCCTGATGCCTCACTGACCTGGTTCATAAAGCAGTTAGAATGGCATCCAAACTATGTGGTTAGAGATATACACTGGTTTTAGTCAATCAAAATAGCTGAGATTTAAAAAGTGAGTCGTCTGAAGTCAAGACAAAGAACTTGATTGATAAATATTAAAAAGCTATTGAAGAGTTCATTAACTTCAACATATATTTTCTCTAGGACTAACATTTTAATGAATTTTGTATTGTTTTAAGCAAGGAACAGTTTGAAGTTAGAAACACTTAACAGCACACATCTGCTATTCAAATTAAAAGCAGTAGAGAAATCAGTGGTAGATTTCACTATGACACACTGCCTGACAAAAACAATTTGCATATTGCACATGATACAGAATAACCATCTGTGCTAAGATTAGCTCAAGTGCACTGGTCATTCTTCCTCACTGCTTACTCTTATTTCAAGTAGAAAGAAGCAAAAAGATGACATAACTGTTTCAATTATTAAAAAAAGAGCAAAATGAAAATAAACAGTAGTGACTTGGATATTCATGACATCTCTTGGAATAATTAGAAGTCACATTCTTTGCAGACCTTCAAAGACAGCATATTTTTTTGTTGCAGAAGAAGGGTGTGGCAAGGGTACATTTTTAATTAATGACCTCTGAGATGAAAGTAGAAGACATTATGGAAATACAAAGATTAATTATTATTCCTATGTATCTGGATACCTGCACTAGCAGTCAATTGAGTTTTCTGCTCAATCCTAAAGCGAATTTCCTTCACAACGTCCTCTGCAGAAGTTCCAAAGACAACCGAGTTTTCCACTGATAGACCTCTTTGTTCAAGGTTGACATCCATCAGAGATGTGTTGTCTTCAAACAGTACTGGTGAAGAAGAGACTTCACCTTCATTAAATTTGGCAGACATATAGATACAATCTTTATCTAAGTTAGACAGAAACACAAACAATTAATATGTCCATATAGACTGATTTCCTTCTTCAGTGGCTTCAGTGCTCATAAGCAGTTTTATTTCTTTCTATCTTTATTTAGAGAAAGCAGTTGCATTGTTTTTTGTTTAAAGATTGGAGAGATGTAACTGCTTTGTTTTTGCTATGATTTAAGCTTGGCTGAGATTGAAGGAATTGGCTGGTAGACTGGATAGAACTTCCAGAAAAGCAAAAAGGTAATGGCCTGTTGGTGTAGCAAAACCATTCAGATTTTATAATTATTTTTGTTTTATATCAGATTGAAGGCCAGATGCTCTCTTCCACAGAATTTTTTTCCATATTCACCATATAAAATTAGGGTTCTGCAATATCTAGTTCTAGAATGATCAGCATGGTGAGCTTCTCATTTTCAACTGCAGTCATAGTAGAACAAGTAATGTCAGCAGCCCTTTATCTGACTCTACAAACATTACTATTACAGTTTCACACTTTGAGCATTTGTTTATGTTTCAGAGGAACAAAGATAGCACGTAAGTGTGAAGAAGCACATGACTACATATCAGTGACATTGATTTTGTAAAGACTATGCCAGTTTGTTGCTTTCTATTTTATTAATGCTATTCTGTAGCAGTGTATGCTTATCCTCTTAATGACTGTTAGAAATTTTGAATACAGGTAGCATAAATATTCCAGTTTGTGCATCATTCAACTACTTGTATGACTACTTCTCTTCTGTTATTCCCAAGTGGATATACAAGTGAAATCCAGTAATATCTTGAACATTCCTAAAACCCTGCTGTGTTCCTTCTACTTATCTCCAAAATTATCAAGCTGAATTGTAATGCAGACCTAAACCATCCCATCTGGTTTAGAAAATCTACCATCACTTTTCAAACATTTTATTCATATTAAAAGAAATTCTCCAAGTCCAAGTCATTAGCAGTGTACATTTTATTCACAGATGAGCAGTAGAGAAAGTTAATCTGCAAACTAACTAAATTGGATGTAGAGAATATATGGGAAGACAAATTATGGAAGGACTGAAGTATCTACACTTTCAGTGGGTGCAGCTTATCTGAAGCTTATAAGCACATGACTGACAACCCCTGCTCCCAGCCCCATGTGGTCAGCATGTCTTATGCCATTTCAGAAGGCAAGCAGCCTGCTGCCATGTTCACTCTGCTCCTTGCCCTCCTGCATGTCCCCAACACCTGGCCAGCCCAGTGCTGTGGCCCTGTTGCAGCACTGGGAAGCTGTAGCTCCCAGAGCACTGCCTGCCTGCAGCCCCCCAGAGCACTGCCTGCCTGCAGCCCCCCAGAGCACTGCCTGCCTGCAGCCCCCCAGCACTGCCTGCCTGCAGCCCCCCAGAGCACTGCCTGCCTGCAGACCCCCAGCACTGCCTGCCTGCACCTCCCAGAGCACTGCCTGCCTGCAGACCCCCAGCACTGCCTGCCTGCACCTCCCAGAGCACTGCCTGCCTGCAGCCCCCCAGCACTGCCTGCCTGCAGCCCCCCAGCACTGCCTGCCTGCAGCCCCCCAGCACTGCCTGCCTGCAGCCCCCAGAGCACTGCCTGCCTGCAGCCCCCCAGCACTGCCTGCCTGCAGCCCCCAGAGCACTGCCTGCCTGCAGCCCCCCAGCACTGCCTGCCTGCAGCCTCCCAGAGCACTGCCTGCCTGCACCCCCCAGAGCACTGCCTGCCTGCAGCCTCCCAGAGCACTGCCTGCCTGCACCCCCCAGAGCACTGCCTGCCTGCACCCCCCAGAGCACTGCCTGCCTGCAGCCTCCCCCAGCACTGCCTGCCTGCAGCCCCAGAGGCATCTCTCTGTCACCTTTGACAGGTCCTGAGGAGGAATTGGGACCAGAGCTGTCACTAGACAGTGAGACCCGGGAAATCCCAATGGCCAGGGACACCTGTGCCTTCATCTGCTTCCACTGAGGATTGAGGGAGTGACTCATGTTCTTTTATATGATTTTTGAGTCTAGATTATGATTGTTATATTGATACAGCAAACTGTGTGCTATTCACACAGTCCAAGTCATATTATATTATAAATTCTTTATTTTGCTACTTACAGATTGCACTGCACTGATTCTGCTTGTAGAAGTCCTGTGCCATTCAAATTATAAATTCTGTATTATTGTAGTAAAGTAATCCTACTAAGGAAAATAAAGCTTAAATTCTAACTGTAATTTAATGCTTTCATGGTTCTGCCTAAGATCTCTAAAAGAAACACTCAGTGTCAGGTAATCTCATGAAAAGTGAGTAATTTGCTTACCTATTCCTGTAGTGCTTTCTGTATTAAAGAAGAACCTTCTTCTATGTTCAGGCCAGTTCAGCCTTTCCTCCAAGTGGTCTGTTATGTTCAAGTAGGCTTCATCTAGGCCCATAGGCATAAAATTGGGATCATATTCAGCCAGTATTTCTCTAACCTTGAAAAACATATAGTAAAAGTTTAAAGTCATGCTGCTGTAAGAGCAGATCTTGACACAAAATTGGGACATGAACAAATGTACTCTGAAACTTCCAGATGATCAATAAATATTAAAGATGCTGACAATACAAATTATTTCTTGATATTGTAAAATTACAGCAATTCTTCTTCAAGTAGTGAGATATTAATAGTAAGTGAGAACTAAACAGATTTTCAGCAGTGTATTTGACAGCAAAGGGCACTAAGACAAGTGAGTAAGGACTGCACAGCCACAGGTTCACTGACACTAGAGCAACCATCTGAATACAACTCTGAGGACCTGGAAACTCAGAAAAGCGAATAAATTGATGCAGTTTTCTCTGCTCAGTGTGTCAGATATCACATATACAAAGGTTAAAGAAATCCACCAGCAACAACAAAATCCTAAAATTACATTGAACTGAAGTTACAGAAAATATTTCAGAGCAGAGATGCTACAGGCAAAACCTGTTGGGAAAACCTTAGTTCTAAGTCCATTTGCCTAGAAGGAAACATAATAAAATAAACAGTCAAAATAAAAGCTCTACCTTCTCTCTTTTTTTTAAACCTGGAGGAAAATCTGACTGTGTTATGTTTTTTGCTACATTTTTTCCTATCAGTTTGAGTCAAGTTCTTAGGTATTACAACATTTGTCCACATGCACTTCATCTTTCTGAAAGTGAATGAAGATAGGATTCACTATGAACTTCAAAAGCCAAAATGAAATAAATTTAAATATTTTCAATCCAAAGCCCAAGAGAAAAACATAACTAAAAATCCAGACCAAGCAAAATCTCTAATACTTTAATACTTTATCCTATCAAACAACAAATGAAATACGCATTGTGAAATGCACATCATGAAATCCAAGATCCTTAAGTTCAAACCCATTCTGAAATATGGCATATTTATATATGCCTTTTTTATTTTTTTTTCAGAAGTGAAAAAAAATCAACTAATATCTTATTTTATATTTGTATATTTGTTGCTTCATAAAAATAAAGAAGGCCTGATACAACTTTTATAAAGTCAGGAGACTTGTGTCATGCACTAGTTCGATCTAAAATGTACAAAAGACCTCTTATCCTTTCTTTAAACAGGCTTTTATCTACCATAACTATTTCCTCTGGCACTAAGTGAAACTACTTCCATTAATGCAAAACATTATTTCTTTTCTCCATATTTCTTTTGCTCTATAAAGTCCCTTTTTCTTAAAAAAAAATCTGCATTTATAATTCACTAATGCTCTTTTGTTTTTCTCTCCAGTAATTAGTATTCAAAAGTATGATTATACATTGCATGAAATTATCATCTCCATGTCTCCTATGTACTTGCAACTTCCTAGTAACTAGATTACATTTCATGATTTTTAACTTTTAAGAATAATAAAACTCAAGTGATTTTCAAAATTTCTATCAGCAACACTACTAACTTCAGCAGAATTGACAGATTGGGTAAGTGCAGTGCTTTTTAATCTCCTTGTCCAAAAGTACCAATATTTTGTTAGACCTACGTTTAAAGCTGCATTACTGAAGAATTTAATATTTAAATTATCACTTTTCATACTATCTAGAACTGATGTAATTGACACAGTCTAAAAACAAATACACTCACTTTTTGTTAGAGACCACTTTCAGACTTACCTCTTTACTCACTTTGCCGTATTTTTCAAAGTTTAGTGGTACTATGGTTAGATGAGGACATAGCCTTTTAGCAATAAATCCAGGCATGGCTGCACGCACCCCAAATCTCCTAGCATGGTAATTTGAGGTGGACTTAAGAGAGATTAAGTAAGTTTAGTGTTCAGTAATAAAACTTTTCTTTAAGTTTAGAATTAAATAATAAAGTTCTAATCACATATCTCCATACAAAAAAGACTGACAAAGCCAAGAGTTTATACACATTTTCACTCCCCCTCCTCCTGCCTTTCAATCTGCTTATATACTTTAAATTTTAATTACTACACTTTTTACTGAAAAATCCAGCTTACATGGTCAAGTCTAAGAACTGCTCTTTGCTTTATTATTTTGGGGTTTTCCACACTTCATAGGAAACAGTGTCATTATATTTCTGCTATTGTTTTATGGTGTATTAGGCTTAAGATTCATGCAGTTGATTTCTGTATTAGTTTAACATTCAGCCTTACCAACATACTCATTGATCCCACTGCTATAGGTTTTTCCTTCAGCTCTGGATTGTCTCTCATTTCCACAGCTGCATAGAAAGCATCCATATCAATGTGTACAATTGTACTGCTAAGGTCACGGTTCTGTTCCAGTTCTACCACAAGTTTGTCCACCTGAACAGAATAAACCAGTAATTGAAATACTACTAACCTGGCAGAAGTGCAAGAGTATAGACGATCCTAAAACTCAAATGAATATTGCATATAGTTAGAGAAAAAAACCTCAACAAATCCAATCCCCACCAAACCAGTACCAACAAAAAAACCCCAACAAAGATTTGGAGGGAACTTGCTCTCAGAGAGAATGCTGCTGCAGCAATTGGTGCAAAAAAACCACCCCAAAACCCAGTGGAAAAAACCACAGTTGTTGTGGTTTAGCCCTAGCTAACAATTAAGCTCCTGCAGCCACTCAATCCCTCATAGTGGAAGAGTCTGAAGAATGAGAAAACCCATGGGTTGAAATAAAGACAATTTATCACAGAAAGCAAAAGCTGTGCATGCAAGCAAATCAAAATAAGGAATTCATTCACTGCTTCCCATGGGCAGGCAGGTATTCAGCCATTTCCAGGAAAAACAGCTTAATCATATGTAGGAGTTAATTGGGCAGACAAATGCCATAGCTGCAAAAGTCTGTCCTTCATTCATCATTGTAGGCTAAGCCTGATGCTACATGGTCTGGAATATCCCTATGGTCAGCTGGGGTCAGCTGTCCTGGCTGTGTCCCCTCACAGCCCTTGTGCACCCCCAGCCTCCTAATTGGTGAGGAGGCGAGAGGAGCAGAAAAGGCCTTGGGTCTGTGCAAGTGTTACTCAGCAATGGCTAAGCATCTCTTCATTATCAACACTGCTTTCAGCAGAAAACCAAAATACTGCCCCATACCAGCAGCTGTGAAGAAAATTAACTCTATCCCAGCCAAAATCAGCAGAAAATCCATCCACCAGACAACAAAACTCCACATAACATGACAAAAAAAGGATGTATTTTATTTAAACAAACTTTGTAAGACCCTTGAGTATGAAGCTTTACTTAAAGCACTTAATTTTAGAAATGCAAGTTATTTTAAAAAAATGAAAACGTGCTATTAAAGAATTTCCAATATTCCTAAATAAAGCTATCACACTTCAAAAAATTGGCCTAGAATGGTGAAGAGAAGATCAGCAGCTCACAGGACACATCAATCTATTTTGTCTTGCCAGAAATAAGGTCTCAAACACCCACGTTCAATTACTACAAAGTAAGCTACTGTCAATCCCTCAATAAAAGTCCTTAATTAAAGTCAATAACAGTCCTCAATTTTTGTCACAGGAACCCATACCATATAAGGTTAGATCGCTAGGAACAATGCAAGTTATTTACAGAATAGCCTATACACAAAGTGTGTTTCACTCCAAATGTTAAAGATGTATGTCTATGTGAGCAGTACTGCTTCATCAGCTCCAAGGCAGATTGCTCTACAAAGTACTTTGACTGTGCTTGTGTTTTTACCAAAACACAAGATCATGTGCTTGTTCCTGAAATACTGTTGACCTATGAATGAGCTATGAGTGTGCTGTCATGAAAAATTGTGAAATATTTGACATGGGAGTTTTATGATGACTATGTTGGCACAGCAACACACATCATTCTAGAAGTAATAGAAAATACAGGAAAAAACCCCAAAAGAATGTGCTATCAAAACAAGATTTCCTAACCATACTGATGGCTAGTCAACCTCAATCTACACAATAAAAGGCTGCTACTGCTAGCAAGAAGTCCAGATAGCCTTCACAACAAGACAATACAGTAAGAAATGCAATTAGCAAAAAGGAGCCAAAGTTCCTTTGCTTGCTGGCCCAAGGACACACACACTCTTTTGACATAAGGGTACCAGTACAGAAATGTCTCTCTGACTATAATACATTTATGGTTCCTGGAGAGGAATGTTTACATGCAATTTGCATGGTTCTTCTATATTTTACTTCCTTCAACAGAACTGCTTAATAAAAAAAGAACTGCTTAATAAAAAAAGAACCGTCTTTGAGCTCAAAACACTTGAACCAAGGCAAGTGAGCTTGAAATGTTCTATTAAAATTGCTGATTAATGATTTACAAAGCCTTTTCTTTGTTTTTTTCTCCAAGTTGCCATGAGGGATGAAATTCTAGACCAGAGCTTTAAACTAGGCTACCCAAAACAGAAGAGCACAGTATGTTCTCTGATGCTGAGGAAACTAGTTCAGACAAATTAAAAGCACAAGTGGGAAGCCATTCAAATAAACAAACAAAAACCAACCAAACAAACAAAAGTGGGGTATTTATATTATTATATATATATATAATTATATAATATATTAAATAAAGGTATATAATTATATATATTTAATATATATATTCTATATTAATTCAAAAGGATTCATGTCACACTTAATTCATCAAAAGCATCCTTATTTTAAATTCTACTTTACAGATAATTTCCAGGTGCCTTTCAAATTCAAATTGTTTAATTAATACTATCAAGTGCTGCTCTAGGAGCATAACTTCTGTATTTCAATTTATCACATTTATAACAAAATTCTGTTCTGCTTTTTCTCCCTAAATATATTGCTAACATCATACTTACCGATTAGTTAACGTACACATCTAAAGAATGAAGCAAAATTACATTAAAGTAATAGTAAGAAATACAAAAAAATTACTCTTCAAAAGAAACTGATGCAAGTAAAACAAAACACAACCAGATCTACTCAGAGAATTCTTGGCACCTACAAAATCTCTCCTTAAAATTTGTGGAGTAATTCCTTACATCCAAGCCAGGCTGACAAGTTTTTAAAAGCTACTTTCAATAAACTTTTGTACAGTAGAGATACTTTTAAATATATACTTCTAAGCTAGATTAAAAAAAAAAAAAAAAAAAAAAAAACACCAACCAAAAAATACAAATTATAATCAGAAGTTTAATTTTCCTTATAATCCCTTATCGATAATTTGAAGAGTAACTTCTCATTTTTTTCTTATCCCGCAGTAGAATATGTAAGTTTTCAAAGTAAGACCGAAAAGTCAATAAAAGCAAGACAATGGTAACTATTTACAGAATAAACATCTGGGATAAACCCAACATAGATGAAAAAAACCAGCAAACATCAGTACAGCAGTTTCCAAATCTGGTAGCAGCTGCACACTTTTTAATTTATTACAAATTACTGCTGAACCTCAAGGAGTTCCACACATTCTAATGGCAAAAACAACAGTGTTGTGTTGCAGACTGTACATTTTATTCATATTACTGTTCCCACCATGTAACCAGGATTTTGTCCAAAAATCCAAGATGTGGAGACATTTTTGTTTGGTTTTACCTTACAGGACTTAAATCAACTGCCAGCTTAGGAAACCATACCTGAGCCTCTAACCATCCTACAAACAAGATTCATTTGCAGATGAGATGAGATGAGATGAGAACATGCAGTGTTCATGGAGGTAGATATACAGATATTTTTCTAATTCCAGAATACTTCCCACTTAAAATTTTAGCATAACAAGTTCTCTTATCAGAAGGCAATACTAAAAAAAAGAATTAAAAACTCAATAGATAAGAACAATAGAGAAGCTGACAATAATGATATGACTATATCCATAACTGAATGGAGCTGATTAAACAATACACAACAATTATTAAGAAAACAAAACAAGACAAAGATTTGCAAAGCAAAAGGTGGAGGCCTGGGGAGATGTAGCTGGCAGGTAAGAAACAGGAAAAGGGCAAGGTATTTAGAATATCAAATAGAGAGAAGACTGGCTTCAAGTCCACAAATTTCAATGAGGACTCTGGGACAAGGACTGTTTTGTAAAGCAGACTGATGGTGATCTGTGGATGTAGGACAAGAAAGGAAAATTCAGGATATGACAAATTAAAAGAAAGCAGAGGAGAGAGCAAAATGGTGAGAATTTGTCTCAAACATCTCAACTCAACTCAACAATCTCAAACTAGCCAGCAAAAAGGTGTGCCTACTCTACCCTTCTAATGACATTTCTCATGCAGTATGACAGTTGACTTTACAGTTTATCTATTGGAAATAAAGATGACTGTTATTTCAGCAAGCAGCATAAAGATTTCAAGCACGGAATTTGAAACTCAGGTCCCAGTAAAACCCATATGAGAGAATTTATCTTCTTAAGTTTCTTTTTTCCTGTAGAACCAGTTTTCATAAGAAACATTAAAAGATTATAAAATTATATTGCAATATCAAGGAATCAATTTACGAAAAGGACAACATGAAAGTAGACAAAGCAATAGAAATTTTTTTGTTTCCACAAAGTGCACTACATATTCTCTCATTACATAACTATACAATAACATTAACATCGCTAAAATTTGTGTTGTTCATGTAATTCATTCTATAAGAAAGACTATTCTCTGTAAAATAAATAGTTCTTTGGTGAAGGTAGGATGTAAATAGAAGCATTTTTCTGTAATTATATTACTTAAAAGCTGCCTTAGTTAACTGAAAAAAACTTGGACAAGTGGAGTCATAATTAATCCATGCTAAAGATTCATTAAAAACAATTGTGATATACAGGCTTACAACAAACTTTTCAGAGGTACTTAGAATGGCGAACTTTTCTTGGAACAAATTTGAAACACTGGCATCTAAAGTATGGAAGTGATTTGCAAACCTGAAATGAACAAAAAAGGTTGTACACCAAAAAGAGCTCAATCTCTAATTCGCACACTGGCACTGAAAATTAAAGGATGTGTTTAATCTTCATGTGCTTCAGCTCTCCATCTACAAACAAAAAAAGTATCAGTCGACTTTGCTCAAATATTGCAAGAATTAAGAATTCACAGTATGTGGTGTACAACATAAAAAACACTGTTAGAAAACCAGTAATTTAGCAAACTGGATTAGACTAGAGTTCAACAAATAAAGCTTGGGACCACCAATCTACATAAAGGACAACAGTAAATATTGAATAATTTACCCCTCAGTGAACACAGTCTGCTATGCGCCGAGAATAAAATAGGAATCCTGTCAAGGAAAACTAGCAATCATTTAAAGACTGAATCACAACAAAAATGAAAATGGAAAGGAATTTAGCTCCTATAAACAATTTTAATTCTGTTGTGCCTAGTGATGTTTGGTGTGCAACCTTTCTTTTAACATTTCATACACTGTAATACTTTGAAGACTACTATCTACCATTAGCATTTGAAAAGAAAAATAGCATCTTCATCTGTCTAGTTCAGGACACTTGCATTTCTTGTGACTGCTTGCCATTATGATTTTCATTAATTAGCTTAAAAAAGGCATATTATTGACAACTCTGATCTTTCTCAATCCATTGCAGGCCACTGAACACAAATATACGTAAATTCTAAACTCAATAGTGGTATGATACTTATTAGCAAAGTATTTAACAAACTTTTACATAAATCATAACTTCAAACTCATCAGACTTGGAAACATATGAATTGTTTCATTTTACACATTTAGAGAACATTTCAAAGTAATTTTACAAACTATTCTTCTAGCAAGTTTATATTAAGATGACACCATCAAAATATTGTGTACCTTTTCTTGTACATCTAACATCAAATGATAGTTTAACATTGTGCCTATCGGCAGAATTTAATGCAATAAACAAGAACACACCAAAATGTTTATGATCCAACATTTACTCCAATAAGTCTTTAGAAAATTAGTACCTGCATCTGTGCTTTCAAGAGCTGTTGTGCTGTAATTTTCTCTTTTAGCTGCATCATTTTTTCAATTCGTTGGTTAACTTGTTGATCTTTCTTAAGTTCATTTTCATAAAATTTGGAACCCTGGAAGAAAAAAAAAATCACAAAAAACATATGTTTTTCTTTTTGTCTTTAAGCAACGACATTTGACCTTTAAATACAGAAAACATCAAACACAGAGATGATTTCTAATGCATGCTTTGGATTTTCATATAAAAATACACAAAAAATACCATTGGTTCTTTACATCTCTTCAAATGATACACATATATTTCTCCAGCACAAAGGAGTTTAGAGATTTTTGTATGTTTATTTAGTCTAACACCTAACAATAAAATTTTTGAAAGAGTAGATAAAAGTCAAACTATTCTTTGCAATACCTCCAAGGTGTGGAGTACAAAACTCTAATAACTATTTATTTTAGCATTTTTTCAGACTTCCACATAGCTCAATAAATATGGAAATATATAATAACATTGTGTAAGTCAAATTCACTTGTAATGTTGAGTATTTTGTTGGCCATTTAATCTTGAAGGACACTGCAGAATCAGAAGCTATTTGGAAGAGGATGATGAAAACTAAATGAGTATAAAAAAGCCCTGTTGCTCTCCCATATGCAATTGTCCCTTCAAAAAAAGGCATGAATACAAGGAGATATAATAAAAATACAATAATCATGTACAGAATGTATAATGTGACTTTAACTCCTGACTCAGAACAAAGAAAGGGGGACATATAATGAAGTAGAAAAGATAAAAATTCTAAACTAGGAAATAAAATATTTTTCTTGCAACATGTCTTAGCTTATCAGTGAAATAATATTCCCAAGAAAAGGCTTTTGTTGAACTACTTGGTAAAATCTGCAAAAATGAACACATCTTTAGGTCAAAGTGTCTGACCACCAAAATGTCTTGATACCAAGAATTCAGCCATAGCCAAGTCAGATTCAAGCATTTATATAAAAGCAAAAATATCCACTTTCATAATAACTATAAAAAGGATGATGGCAGAGCTGTAATATGCCATATTTCATTAGAAGAAATATCTAATTAGAAAAAATTAGGGTGTGTTTTCTTTGAATGTCAGACATGCCCTTTATCTTTTCTCCCCTATGCCATCAAATATGACTTGCTGAGGCTCACTGAAAGAAATGAATACCAAAATGTAGGTGTAGAAAGCAACACAATTCTTGAGATTATTAGTAAGTTTTTAAATTTTTTTTTTCCATTTCTTGCAGTGTTTCACAGTTGAAATGCCATAAACCTTCTTGCAGTAGAGCTGTGGGTAGTGTCTGTAGGTGTCATTTTAAAGATTAGAGAAAAGATTAAGGAAAAGAATCAATGCTTCTTTTCAGGTTTCTTGATGTGTATCTGGCAATTATAAACTCTTGCACTTTTTGGACAGAAATATATTCTAGTAGTTAGATGCCTGTATGTCAGTTTTGAAAGCCTTTTTTACAGTTTATTCTATGTCATACCAGGAAATGAAACAGTAATTGCTATAACAAAATAATTTATGTAAATATCATTATGTCTGACAAAGCCCTGTTTTCCAGAAAGAGTGAACAAAATATATAGAGGAAACAACTTATCAATAACAAGCTTGATAGCATATAAAGTACCATCAATGTGAAACTGCAAGCAAAAAAAGGAAAAACCTTGCTACATAAGAACTGTTTGCAGCATGTTTTCTCTCTTTCTCCTCCTTTCTCCCTCTGCCCCACCACTGCAGATCACTACAGAGCAATATTAGTCAATACAGAATGCATGAGGAAAATATCAAAACACAATCTCAGGCCATGGTGACACTAAATAAAATACACACTTGTGCAAGAAAAAGTAAGAAAACCCTGAGTTTCTCAGATAAAGTGTTATCCCTATATTGTTCTATTGGAACTCTCCAATAACAACTAGGATGACAAATATTTCAACGGTTTGAAGAATTGTGAGGGCATCTGCAGATCTTTAGTATAAAGCTGCACACTACTGGCCACTCTCTTGAATACTGAGAAGACAGTCACAAAGACAGACAGTAAAAACTAGATTACAGAAAAACTCGATTACCTCGAATTCATCAGTTAAAGGAAGGTGACCAAAAGAAGCAAATTTGCATGGCTGGTTAATGATGGGTTGGACAAAAGGAATGGAAAGGGGGAGAAAAATAGGAAGCTGCAGCCTTCACAATTACATCTGGAAAATGCTGTAGTATTTATGTACTGCTTTGGACAAAAAGGGAGCAATTAAGCATATACTCAGCTGTCCTCCTCGATGTCCTTGTGGATGAATCCAACTATACTCTAAAGTGCACTAAACTTTTGCCCCTCTCCCTCCTCCCCACATATGAATTTCTTCTAAGATACTATCTATGTATACATGTGAGGGACAAACCTTCAGGAAGGGAGGAAAAGGGTCTTAAAATACTGGACAACAAATAAAGCATCAGGAAAAAAGTAACCAAACCAACCTTGGTAGCTTCCATGATGATTTTATTGATTTTCTCCTTATCCAAACCCTGCATTCCAGCTTTGTTATCATTAAGGCCCATTCTAAGTAGAACTCCATCACTGGAAGAGCTGTTAGAAACTTTTTTCATGTCATCCATTGTTATTTCTTGAAAACAAGTACCTGTTTTATGACTTAATATCTGAAAAAAAAGTAATCAAATATTTATGTTTCAGCTGAACAATAATTAGATTTTGTAATTAGTTTTATTTATCATAAATATGAAGACTTATATTCCTACAAAGTGACTGACTTGTCACACACACCACATCAAACTACCTATAACTCTATCAGTGTTTGGAGACAGTAAGACTCTCTTTTCTTATTAAATTAAAACCATTTTCCCTTAAAACTCCCCTTACAGAAATTGAGCACAAACCAGCCTCAGGTAAAGGCTAGTACCTTTATAAGAAGTGGATTATATACCTTTATATGAATGGACATTCACTATACCTTACATATGAACATGACATTTGTGCCTGTACATTATCCTGTTAGATGAAACATTACCACGTTAAACACAAAATACTGCTCACTATTACATTAAAAGAAAAAAAAAATTGCAATATCTTGAAATGGAAGAAAACCATCACTCATTTGGTCATCATCCCTGCTTGAGTCAACCTGTAAAATACTTTCCAGTAATTTCTAGCTCAAATTCAGAACCTTGTTTGTATCAAAACTCGTGTTTTAAAAACAGATGGCTTTGATTAAAAGTTTTAAATAAAACCCTAATTCAGGATAAAACTGGTGCACTTTTTTTTTTGCCATTAATGTGTTTAGCCATGGTATCCAACTAGTGGAACTTACCAAGCCCTTACTACTCAACTACAGTCATCTGTAATTTCTTATACACGCAGATACTTCTCGTATGTGAACTTCTGACATCTTCCCTTGTTCTTTATGAAAGTGAATTGCTGAATCCTCAATAGGCTCTTATTATACGGTGAACTGTTTAGTTACTACTTGCCATCAGATGTTTCCAGCAAAGGGGCCTCCACCACTTCTCTGGGCAACCTGTCCCAGTGTTGCACCACTCTCACTTGTGGTAGTCTGTGTTTCTATGTTTCATGTGTTTTTACAATTGCTTAGTTAGTTATGTAATGTTAGTCGGTTCAGTTGGTTTGTTCCATGTACCCCTAGTCTTGTCCCGCACAGCTGGTTTCTCCCAAGATGTTTTCCCCAAAGCTTCCCGCCTTTGCCTGTCCCTCAACCTGCCAATCTCCCTGCTCCTCCCCAGTTATCCTCATATAATTATGCCAATCTGAGTAGTACAACCCACCTCCTATGTCAATCAGTATTCCCCTCTTCCAGTTTTTTCGAGAATGTTCCCTTTCAGTTACCCTTTATCCTACAGGTGATTTGTCACTGAAACCTTGTCCCTCCCTTGTTTATTCCCCATTGGCTGTTATGAGCTCTGCACTCCTCCCCAAGTTTTCCCTCATTGGTTGTTCTTAGTGTACTCCTATGTACACCCACACTCTTTATAAGTTACTGCCAAGGATTGGTTAGCTGACACTTGTCCCTGGAAGGGACAAAGTTTGCTTGGCAAACCAGACAAGTATCCTCTCCCTTGTTTTTTTTTGTTTTGGGATTCCTCATCATTCCTACAGGCAGCTTAACCCACACAGCTTCCCTCACCACTACCAGTTGGTCTTGCCCAAGACTCTGGAGTGGCCACTCCCGTGGCTCTCCCCGGCCACTGAAGGAGATTTCCTAGCTGGTGTCATACCATCTCCACGGCTGCAGCCACGGAGACTGTCCTTCTAACTATCTGCTCAACTCTGCTTAGCCACACGGGTTTGATTTTTACTAGAGGCTTGGCTTCTGAATAGCCCTGAGAAGACACCTGTCAGTTCTAATCCTGTAGTGATTTACAAGAGAAAAACTGGCAGAAGGAACTGCACAACAGTGTTGTCAGCATTTAATACATATACACTTAACATACATGGTGTTAACCACATAGATTTCTAGCTAGTCTGTTCAAAACTACTGTTTCACTATTCTCCCTCTCTCAAACTATAACACAAACAAGTTCCTTAGAAAAAAGAATCTTCCAGTAAAGATGTAGTATCTTTACAAATGTAATAAGCCAGAGCATATGATTAATACTGAGCAGGAAACGGCCAGAATTCATGGAAGTAAAAATTCCAAGTGCTCAAGCTGACACATATGAGACTACTTTTACAGTAGCAGATGACTTGGCATTTTACAAAAACGTAGATTCCATACAAGCACCTGGAATTAGCCCTGAAAAAACTAGAATTATGTCTTCTGTATAATCACTGACTTTAAGATGCAACAAATTATAGGCAAATCCATATTTTTAAACATTAAATAATTCACACTTAAAAGAAACAGTTAATAGAGACTGCTTCTGACAATGTTAAAAAATAAATGTCAAAATATTTTACACCAATCACTAAACTCTCTGAATAATTCTTTGCTAATGTAAAGAGTGACACAAGTAAAACAAGTGGAATACTCACACCCTATCAATTTTCTGTAGGGAAGATGCAAAGCAATTCTGTTCTAAATTCTGCTTTCAGTTTATCTGTCAAAAAATCCGCATGTCTTTAGAACATCTAAGTTTATTTGAAGGGTAAAGAACCATGGTATCTTCTTCTGCCTCTGTTCACTATTTAAAAGGACCTTTTCAACTCAAAGATTTATCTCGAGTCTTTAACTAAGTTTTCCTCGCACTTCTAGACTACTGAAAACAACGGTTTTGTAGTTTAATCCATAAAGAAAATAATGAAGGAACTGAACACTCAGCAGTAAAAACTACACTAGAGGTAGTGCAGTTGTCTGCAACCTGGCTTCTACAGACATATTTAGTGCCAACAGATTCATATATGGTTGTTTTTTTGGTTTTTTTTTACTTCGAAACAAAAGCCTAATACAGTCATTCACTGAGAGCAAAACTGTTTTAGGATAAAGTGTCAGAATCATTATGAGCCTATGCTATTAGGCAATATGCTGTGGCATAACAAAGCTCCTTTAAGGATCCTCCTAAGAAAAATAGTCTTAAATTTCAGAACAAACATAATGGTAAGCATGAACACACTAGAAAATGATGGAGATTCTGTTCTAAAAACATAATATGAACACCCTAAAATAAAAGGTATGGGAGTGTAAAAAAGATACATAAAAAGGGAGAAGAAAAAAAATAAAGGCATTTATAAAGTTACCCACTTGACAGTGCTTATTATCACTGACATTCCAAGCAGCAAAACTCAACACTCTCAATTTTTGTACCACAAGTAGGATACTCAATAGTAATACAGAACACTGTACCGCTGTTCTAAAAAAGGTGAGGACTATTTCCACTTAAAACAGTAGCTTGCAAACTTCTTGCAATCCCTAAGATTCAAGAAGGGGTACAGACTGAGTACAGGGACACTTGATATTAAAGAACAAACACAGCAATAAATCTCAAAACAAAGGTTAAGTAGAAAAGGTATAGAAGGAGGTAAAGAGAAGCGAGTGCATCTGGATACCAGTATGATTTTCTATATTTCCTATGCTTTGGTTTGCATCCTACATTGGTCTTGGCACAGGCAAACCTGATTCTTTTCAAATGATACATAACTGGAAGACTGCTCTTCCAGAGCACACCTGCTAAACCACAATCGTTAATGTAGTGCTGTCCAAGGGATCAAACTACTATAGTCTGAAAAAAAACACCTTTCAAAACATGTGTAAGAAGAACTTAAAGTCCTCAGCACTAAACCTTTCCTTTACAAATCTACTCCCACTGTACCCATGGTTGCTGAAAAGGATATGGCCTTATCTCAGTAACAGACAGTACGTTATGTTTCTTAAAAAAATGGTCGGAACATTGGAAAGAAAGGGTAATTTACATAAGGTATTCACAATTGCAATACAACTTTTGGAAGAACATAAGCTGGTGACACGGTGTTGAAAAACAAGATACACTGGGAGCATGTGGCAGATGTAAACAAAATTCTATTACCTAGCACAGCCAATGCATTCTATGAAAAGCTGAAAATGCAAACCTTTAAGCATTCAGTATTTTTTCACTTAAAGTTTGCAAAATGCTAGCCACAATTAATAAACAAAACAATTACTCTCTCTAAAAAGGATGGGCATGTTTGTTGAACAACCTGAAGAAATATCTACCCAATGCATTTTTAGTATGTAACACTTTATTGATTCAATGTTCTGGAGGGGAAAAAGAAAAAGCAAGCTTCCTCTGTAACTAAGTGAATAGTTTCAGATCAAAAGCATGACAGTAAATGTCTGTGTACATGCTACTGCCATTGCTAAAAGGACTTGCTCAGACATGTCTCTTCAGCTCCTGCTCCTGAAAAGAAGTTCATTCATCATTTAATTGGGAAAACACAAGTAGCTTTACAGGTAATGCCAACTAACTTCAACAGCATATTGCAGAGAAGAACTTTAAATTATTCTCATACATATCAATACTTACAAAGCCTGCTTGACAAATACAAAACATTGAAACCAACACTAAGGAGAAAAAAATGCACGTGGTTTCTTCCTAAACATGTAGTGAATCAAAAAATATTGTTTTTTGGCAAATTGTCTAAAGTAGCACTCACAGTAGACTTCTGTAAAAGTTTTTTCCTGTACATTGCAGTGATTAAACAAATATTAAGATGTCTATGACTTTTTTATTTCTAATAATTTAGGACAATGATGCTGCCTTTTGAATCATCCTCAGTTCTGCATTCATTGTAAATATCTTTATATCTGTGAAAAATGCATATTTTATGATTGGCTTTTCGCAAATATTAAATTGAATACTATATGTATTATGTTATATTGATTAGAAGTGATGTATTAACATTTTAATAGTATGGTAAATGTAGTTTTGTAGTTAAAATAGAAACTATGTGTGTGGTTTTTTTTTTTTAATTAAATACTTGCTTCAAGATAACAGTCACAGAATACCTAAATCTTCCAGAGAAGAGGAATTTATGGTTTTCTTATCAGAAGAAGCTAATTTCTTCAGGCCTTGCTCATACTCGAAGATGCCGTGGGGATTAAAAGAAGGAGCTGACATATTCCAGACAGAGTTTCTTATTTTAAATAGAATGTATGTATAACCATGAAGTACATATGACTGTGCAACAGCGTATGGTTTTTAAGGGTTATTCCTTTGTTCACAAAACATGCTTGTCAGGGCTTAAGTGCCCAAGAGCATCCGGACGTCCATAATTCTTTGCTTTTTATTGTCTTGTAATTGTCCTAACTCTAAATTTTTATTACTCTAATTGTATTACTATTTTTATAACCATTTTATTATTATTAAAATTTAAAAATTTTAAAAACCAAGTGATTGGCGTTTTTCACATATCTGAGACTTTGAGCAGGTATGAATATTATTTAACTGTTAGCTGCTATATATAGAGAATGCATATAAGTAGATGTGTCAATGTTCTTTCAAAAAAAAAAAAAAAAAACAACCCTCAATGGAAACTTTCAAACAGCCTAACAAGGGAAAATTGCACAATGATTTATCATAAGGAAAAAGTCAGAGGAAACAGAATTGTGCACCACTGCTCTTACAACAATAGAAGTGTATTTCCCAACCCGAAATTTACTCAATCAACATTCTTTAACACGCTTTTCCCCCGCCCAAGAAATCAGGAGAAAGGACATGAGTTAGTACAAACCTTAAGTCTTTCCCAAACCACTATATTCTATCTTCACAAGCCGTGAATTGACAGGTACAATAGGGTGTTGGTTTTTTTTTTTTCCCATTCTACAAATATATATCTCCACCCATAAATATCGACGAAGACACGTATTTCAGACTAAGTCTAAGAAAAAAAAAAAATCACCGTTTCTTTCCCTAAACTACGAAAGCAGTTTAATAAATGGAAGACAGGACACGCGTAGTACCTGGCAGCCGAAGCGGAACGCTGACCCATCACTCTGCCTGCTCTGCCCACCCCACGCCTTTGCGCGCCGCTGGAGAAGCAGAATCCGGACGCGTCCTAACGACTCACCCTCCCCTCTCGTTTCACTCAGAGCCGGCACCATCTCCCGCCCCTTCCCGCTGCCTCCACCATATTTGATGAGGGAAAAATTTGGCGCTCAACCCCCTCAGTCGTCCTCCCGAGTCCCGCCGGTTTGAGGCGAGGAATAGAGGCTACATCTCCTCGCCCTTGAAAGCAAGCAGAGCCGGAGAGACGCTTCGCCTCGCTAAAGATAAAGCGAATACCTCTGCACAAAAGACAAAGCAAACATCGCCGCCCCGGGCAGCACCGTCGCCCTTGGTACTGGAGTTCCCCTCAGCCGGGGTCACTGAGGCGATACCCGCCGGCGCAGGAACGACGAAACCAAGATGGCGGCTGTACTCCGTCAGAGTGAGACTACATCTCCCAGCACGTCCTGCGGCATGAGCGAGGGGTAATGGCGCTCGGACTCACGGCCGTGTGGGGCAGGACTACAACTCCCGCGGGGCGGGGTGCTTATCGATGGTGGCATTGAGTGCCCGCCTCACCTAAGATGGCGGCGGCGGGAGCGCGCTGAGCGGGTGCCCGGCTGGCGGACGCGCGCTCGCCCCTCCTCCCCTCGCTGTCCCGGTGTTGTGGCTCTGGCCACGGGCGGGGTCTGAGGGGCCGCGGCGAGGGGATCCCGGGGCTGCGAGCCTGGTTGCCGGCCGGTCGCTGGCAGGGGCGGGCGGCGCTCGGCGGCGGCACCCGCTCGAGTAGAGCCCGGCGCTCCAGTCCCTTCGGCAGAAGAAGGCTGCTGTGGGCGGGGGCCGCTCCGGCTCTTTCCCAGCTCGGCGGTGGCTGCGGCTCCGGTCTCCATGTCGGACAACCAGAGCTGGAATTCCTCCGGCTCCGAGGAGGACCCTGAGACGGAGCTCGGACTGCCTGTTGAGCTCTGCGGGGTGCTCAGCAAGGTAAGCCACCTCTACCCCATTCCTGCGCCCTGCCGCCCCCCACCCTCCTCGCTGTCAGGCCCGACTGCCCCGGGGGCACGGGCCGAGGGGCCCGGTGGCGGGTGGGGCCGGGCGGCTCCACGGGCGGCGCTGGCACGGCCGGGGCACCGCCACCTGACGGCGGAGCCGCTGCCAGGCAGAGCCGCGGCGGAGCAAGGCGCCCCCTTCGTCAGCCCCGCCGCCCCCTGCGGCCGGGGGGAGCCTTTCTTCGAGCAAAGTCGCGGTCCCCACCGCCCCCCGAGCCCGCCGGCCGCACGCCGCGGGCTCCGGCAGCCGCGCAGGGAGGGCGTCTCCCCCGCGCCTCGGGCTCCGGCCGGAGCGGCGCCGGGCCTGGGTGTCGCGGCTACCCGGGAGCTCCCAGAGGCGCCCGCAGCCTCTCCTCGGGAGCAGGCACGGCTTTGAGTGCAAGTATCAAAACAGGGCATTGAAATACTCCTGCGGCAAGAGATAACGGGAGGAGCGGAAAAGGAAAATGGCTATACGGCTTATAAAAAATAACCATAGTTATTTTCTCTTTTTTCGCTGAAAAGAAGGTGGCTTCCGAGCATGTGTCGGTTTATACTGGAAAATTTTATTTTCAGAAGTACTTCAGAGTCGCATATTGAATGACTTAGTTTTCATACGGATATTTTATTTTTTTATTACAGAAAGTATATTCAGAATAACGTTGAAATATCTGTAAGATTAAAGCACTGTGTTTTGATTTTTTTTTTTTCTTGTCCTACGCAATAAGGCTAGGCACAAGCCAACGTAGGAGGCACGGGATATAGAGATCTTACACTGCCCTGAATGCGTAGAAAACAGCCATGACTGAGTTTACACTGTTGCGAGGGACTTTGTGAACTCCTTCCAGCCTGGAAATTTTTCTAACCCCAGAGATAAGAGGAATGGTTAGGAGAAGAGAAAGATCTCTGTTCTCATTTGAAGGATCTTACCTAATAGTGGATGGGGGAAGGGGGGGATGAGATGGATGAGACAGTGTTAGAGCAGTTACAGTAAGAGATTTTTGTTTGGCTTATTTTTGGTGTTTTGCTTGCATTTTTTTTCATAGCAAAACTTTCCTTGGGTAAGATGCTTCTGTCGTTAGAAGGGAAGTAATTTGTGGGATGTAATTAATTTTTATGTTAGCAAATCAAATACAAAGTCCAGGTGCTCTTTCTCAGTGGTGTAGCAGGTGAAGCCATGGCTTCCGACATTCTAGCTGAGGTATGTGCAAACTTTTTACTTTTCTGGATGATTATGCTGAGTGTAGCAGAGAGTATCTTTCCCATGAGGACCCGGAATTTAATCTGAATAGTGAAGTATGGTGAAACCCGTCTTAATGAATATGTTTGAGGGGTAAGGTTACCTTTTGTTAGTTGATACTTCAGTAATTATTAAGGTAAACTAATTAAAATAGAACGGTAGCATACTGAACTTTCTACTAAGGAAATACCTATTTTTAATAACTTACTGTGTATAATTAAGTTCTAAAATCATAGAAGTAGGCTGCAGTTCACTGTGTGAGTAGTAGTTTTAGTAGTTCTTGCCTTCAGTAAAGAGAAAAGCTGTGAAGGTAATGAAGGAATTTGGTAAGAGAAACTTATTAGAAGTATATCCTGCTGGTCTTTTGAAATGTTTTGTAACCATAGGCTTTTTTTCCATTGTATTTCCTGCTAATGATTTTAAAGTGGATACCAAGAAAGAACTTCAGTGGAAGAGGCTTTCAGGAAGCATGAAAATCTAGATGCTTGGAAAAACACTGGTCTTTTCTCTGCCAAAACCTCGTGCCTACCTAAGTATACTTTAAGAATTCTCTTAATTCATGGCACATTTCGATTGCAACAGCAGAATGCAATTGCAAGCTTTGATTGCAACAGCAGATGCAAGATTCACTGCTGTATATATTTCTGTTAACTTTTTCAGAGAAGGAAAGGTCGTTTTCTTTGTTTTTTTTTTCCCCCCCAAGATAACTTTGGACTCTGCCTTGCACGTCCTGGAAGGAGTTGGGAACATGAGAGATAGGAAAAGAGGAAGGCAGGAAATAATACACCTCTGACTGCTTGTGCTACCACTTCATGCGCTAAGCACACTTGAGGCTTTCTTTAAGTAATGCTGTATTTAGAAATTAGATGTATTAAGAGATGAAAAAAGGCTTTATATGTTAAGAGCAAATCAAGGTCTTGCCTACATTTGAAAATTGTTAAGAATTTCTTAGCTGTAATTTTTTTCTTTAAACCTCATCATCTTATTACTAAAGTTAATATGTAATTATGGAATATGTGTTAATTAATGTATGTAGTATGAAGTGGTAACGATACTGTTAGTTCACCTTTCCCCTTCATTTTTTAGACTACAAAGTAATGAATGATGGATAGACCTCAATGTTAACCAGAGTTTTTCATCAAAGAACATTTGTCAAAATCAAATAAATGCTTTCATGATAAGATTTATTTCAATGCTTTTGTTTCTGTTTTTATCAAATGTATGACATTTGCACCATGATTGATTAATAAATATTAGTGTACTGTCAGAATTATAGGGTAGTCCTGATTTTCTGTTAGTGTCAGATGATTCTATGAATTTCATATGATTCTACAAAGTGCAGTCAGAAAAAATGTAGCAAATGTAAGAATAGTAATCAGAACTTTCGGTCACGTCTTACTAGATGCCTCAAGAATTAATTTGGAATTTGTTCACAGAATATTGTTTTTATTCAGTATGTGAATGTGGAATCCCTAAAAATATCTGAATAGCAAAAACATGATTGGATGTCTGCTGATAACCAAGTATTGTCTTAGTGAAAGTAGTTAGAATTAAAGCAGTATCTATGGGCAATATTAAATCATTAAAGCACTGAGTCCCCTAGGCACTGCAATAGTTATTTACTGGGATAATGGCATGTTTGTATTTATATGAAGATAACTTTATATCATATTTTATATAAAATAAATATTCCATGCTCTATCCACTTAAGTTGTTTGGCCTAGCTCCAGATTTTAAATCAGGTGCCTAGTCATTAATGTTTGATTTTTTTTCCCCTCCCGCTGTTTTCCTCAATTTGTGTCAGTATGTTTATTGCCTTTATTGTGACTGGCCTTGGCAGTGCAGTTGGAGTCCAGACATCTGTTGTCTTATTGGCCCTTCAAAACAACTGCTTTTTGGTTGTTTTGGGAGTTTGTAAAATTATTCTAGGAGCTCTGAGGAGAAAAGTAGTTTTCATTTAGGAAGTACTTGTAAAAATAAGTTGCCTTTTTCTTCAGGTGCTCAAAAGCCTAGAAAATATCCATCATTATTTTATTCTTGTCTTTCCATTGACTGATATCAGGAAATTTTTTTTACAGTGGACCAACTACATTCATGGATGGCAGGATCGATGGGTAGTTCTGAAAAGCAACACACTCAGTTATTACAAGTCTGAGGATGAAACAGAGTATGGCTGCAGAGGCTCTATCTGTCTGAGCAAGGCTGAGATTACAGTAAGTGCAATTTTATTATTGACATCATTCATGTTTTGAGGTGCTATATATTTGTGTGTGGTGAAAGTAAACATGGGTATGGCAAATTCTTTAAGGTCATCTACTTATGACAGTGGCATCAATGGGACACTGTGGAGCAGGGCAAGGAATTTGAAATGCTAAACCAAGCTCTTTTAATTTGTGTCTTCGGCAAGCAACTTTTCATTCCTTACATTAGAGAGTTTTGTGGGTGGAAAGACTGTCTGCCTCTGAAGGGTGCAAAGTTTTTTCCATGGGTCAATTTAAGACCCCATACCAACTTCCCAGAGGAGATACCATCCTTCGCAGTCTTTGCTCTACAAAGAAGATAGTGTTTCTTTGACTGTAGTTCTTGACTTTCTGAACACAACTCTGTAGGTTTCCAAAAGAAAATGTTCTTCTCTGTGCTTCTTTCTCTGAACAAGTTAGTGTGTTGCTGTTTTTGTCAAATGCTAAAAGAAGGTTTGGAATAGACTGGTAAGAATAAAGAACCTATATATAAATGAGCATAAGTGTTATGAGGAGTGGGTGAGGGGGCTGGGGTTGCTTAGGCTGGAAAAGAGGAGGCTGAGGGGGGACCTTATGGCCCTCTTAAACTATCTGAAAGGAGGTTGTAGCAAATTGTATTTCAGTCTCTTCTTCCAGGTAGGAAATGGACGGATGAGAGTAAATGCCCTCAGGTTGTCTCAGTGAAGGTTTAGATTACACAGTAAAAATGTTTCACAGAAGGGGCTGCAAAACATTGAAACAGGATGCCCAGGGTAGCAGTGGAGTTACCATCTCTGCAAGTGTCCAAAAAAAGCATGGATATAGCACTTGATGGCATAGTTTAATGGTGAATATGGTGGTGCTGGGTTGATGGTTGGACTTGATAACATTAGAGTTTTTTCCCAACCTTTATGACTCCATGAAAAGTTAAAAAGAATAATTGGCCTTAGAAGATAAAGAAAAAAATCTGCTTTTTTGGCTTTCAGAATTACGATACACATGATGACTAATGGTTGTCAAAAAACATGCTGTAGTCTTTCTGCAATACTGTTAAATAGTCTATCCAGTTACGTGATTTAGAGTAAAAATAGTTGGACTTTCACATAGCACACAAATTCCTAAAGTAGCCGTGTTAAACCTTAGCATGTATGTTCACAAATTCCTAAAGTAGTAGTGTTAAATATTAGCATGTATGTTCTTATTCCACCAAATATGTATAGTTTTTTCAAGTTGAATTAAGAATGAAGAACGAGAAGTATTCTTTCTTTCTGATAATCAGCTTACAAAGAGAATTTTATTTAGCACTTCTTGGTTAAAGAAAAAAAAAGACTGGATTGATTATGTCAACCGGATCTATTTTGGAGAGAAGTTTGTGAAGAAAAGGAGGTTTTTACATTTAGATGTCTGGCAAGTATTGTAGTCATCTAAAAATTTAGACAGATTGTGTAATGTGTTTCATTTTTTTTAACTATTTGAGCTTCTAGAACTTCCTCAAGGTGTGGCTTAATCAGGAATTGATTGTATACAACAGTCTCTAGGAGTTCTCACTGAGGTGTATCTTTGGCAGTCTGTTGAGCCTATGATCAGAACTTCCAAAAATCTCTCAAGAGGCAAGAGCTTAGCATGCCAACCAGGCAGCGACAGGAAGGTGCTGGCAGGGATGTAGTCAAACGGCATCTGCAGGCATGCTGTACAGCACATCTCAGCCGCCTGAATTACAGCTGTGGTGGTGGAGTGAGAAGTTATAGGGATACCACCATTGCTGCTGGAATGTTTTGATTCATTGCAGTTTACAAAGGGAAGCTGGCAAGCATGTCTTCAGACTAGGATGTATGTAACACTGGAACTTCTTACAGGTAGCTTTTTTCTTTTTCTCTCTGGTGCTTGTTAGATCTGGTAACTTGGAGTTGAATTGATGCATCTATTTTTAAGTTCTTGAACTTCTTGAATATATGGAAAAAGAATTAAAAGCATCCACAGTTCTAAAAGTTAATCGGATGTTGTAGTTCCATTTTTGTTCAGGCTCGTGCTTTGCAAATGGTATTTGACAGTTCAGTTGGTAGATGGTATTCCTGAGAGCTAGTAAGTTCCAGTTAGTTATATCTAGCTTCAATTAAAGTTATTGTTGTGGAAATTTTAGAAGTTGAGGAATACTACTGGATCATTAATGTCTCTAGAATATAGAAATATACTTTTGAAATTGTCTTGTAATTATTCTCTGTTTTTCAGAGGTTGTAGTTTAAAGCCAGAGTTTTAGCATTGATGCTTCTGTTGCTTCTGCAACATCGATAGTTGTTTAGTAGCAAATTGAATATTGTATTTTTTTAACTTAAGTTTTCAATTGAAAATGGATTATGCGCAAAGATAAATGTTTAAGATAGTCTTCCTGAGGTACATAGTTGATCTTTACTACTGTATCCTCATAACGTCTTCAGTACTTATAAGCTTTCCAGCTTGTATTTAAATGCATAGGAAAACACCAATAGCTGATAAAATAAGTGTTGAAATGATAATGTGTGGAAACTACCTTTGCTCTCAGTGGATCTTACTATTTACTGAATGATTGGTAATTAATTTGGTAAGTAGGGGATGTCAGGTTTCTTACTGTCTTAATTCAGTTGCACTGATTTGATATAGTTGACATCTTTAATATTTTTAAACAGTCTTTCACTATACTCTAAGTTCAGTTTCCCTTGATCTTGCTGATCCAGAGTCAGATGCATTAACTACTTCTATCTTAACCTGTTGTATTTCAGTGAAGTTTTCTGTAGTGTGAGATGGTGTTGATAACTGTAATGTTCCCTTCTAGAAAAGGGTAGCTGGATTTTCATAAAGCTTTCTTGTAGACATTTGAATTAGATATGCATGTTTGAATCCAATGGGGAATGTAATGATTTCTTATGCATAATTAATTCTACTGTTCCTATAGAATGACCACATTTTGTTAATATATAAGCATGAATTTGGAAGGTTGCTGTCACTGAGTAGTATTACTGTACTTCCAGCAATGAGGATGAGTCCAGTTATAAGTCATAGTATTAATTGAGACATGATATTGTATGCAGAAACCCACAGTTGCTTCTACTCTTGTTATATGATTTGTATTGCACTGGGTAGGGATTGATAGATAATTTTACAGGAATATTTTGTAAGACACTCATCTCTTCCCTTTATTTGGTGATAGAATACTAGTTAAATTTATGCTTATTAGCACAGCTTTTTTGTGTGTTTCAAGTACAGAATTATATTGTCATACATCCAGAATAGGTATGGCTGTGTGACAGTAACCTTTCATTGAATGAAAGGGATCTGGTTAGACTACTGGGACTGAAAAGAGCTGATTTCTCTGGAATAGAGGAATAAAGGATGAATATTTATTGAATACTCACTGGATTACATCAAGTAATGAACTGGCCATATGAATTAAGCTTAGGGAAGGATGATGAAAGTCATTATATGATGCTTTTAGCCGCATAAGACAAAACACCTCAAAGGTGTTTAATTGGTTTATAACAAGCTGGAGGCTGAAACTGAAGATGAAAGTTCTGCTGTGTGGTCGGTGGATGAGATGAAATTTTGCATATTATAAAAAGTTCATATATGGACAAACTTAAGCTTTGTTATATTAATCTAGCCTGTGCATACTAAATTACTGCTGTTGATGGTAGTCAGTGCTAGTTGGTCTTTATTAAGAATACCCTTCTTTATCTTAAAGCTATATAGTTAATTCATTCTTGAAGTCAAACTTCCAGTGGGGAATTCTGTGTACGAGGTTAAGAATGGATGTTCATGGCAGTTGTATATATGTGGATCCCTGGGGCGTGGTTTTGGAGTTGGAAGGTCTAGGGTCTGTTATTAAAAGAACAAAAAGAAAATGCCCTGTAGATCTGGAAGTCCAACTTTCAGGCAGCCTGGTCCATGAGCTTGTACTGTTTCTGCCTTGATGGCTGTTCCTGTTCTTACAGTGCCATCACCACTGTTGTACAGAGTGACTTGCACTAATTCATGTAGTCATAGCATGATAAATCAAGAGTAACATGGGCTCTGCCCCCACTTCAGGCAATCTAAGACATAGGCCAACATTAATTTGATCATGGTAAGAATTTAATAGATTCTAAAATCTCTTTATAGAATTCTTAATATCAAAGTGTTTATCTGATGAATTCTAGGGGATTTTGCCTGGGCAGAGTAGCTCTTCTTCATGGATCTATATGGAGGATATTAAAAAATGTTTAGAGAAATGTAATGCTTGGTAAGATTTTAAGAATGCTTAAACTCAGCTATGTGTGAACTTTGTATTTTCTGTCCTTAGAGGTGACTACCTACACAGGAAGAGTTCCAGAAGCTTATGTTCCAACTTAAAACTTCAGCTTTTCTACTGATAGAATCTATATTTGCCATGTTACTTCAATCCAGTATTGATATTCATCTTCTTTCCTGTGTATATTATTTATGTAGAAAAACCTTTTGGTTTTAGTTGCTTAAACCAGATGCAACAACTGTGATGCAATGGTTTTCCTTGGCTTTGGTTATATTGCAATGATGTATATGCATACTAAAACTTTTATGGAAACTTGCTATTGGTTTCTAGTTTGGGGTTTTTGGAGTACTTTGTTTTTTTATTGTGCTGTAAAGAGGTAAGTAGACAGCTTTGTGGAAATGCCTGAACTAGGACTGCGCAATAAATTCAGTTTTCATAATGGAGATACTTTCAAGTAAACACATTTGTTGGGGATTTTTTCTTCCAGAAACAGCAATTGGAAAGCACAGTTGCTTAATGAAGGCAGTAATGACATTTTATATTAATAGAAAATTGCAAGTCAGCCATTTAGCTTTAGAATGAACTTCTAAAAGGTGTGGGGGTTGAGCATCTATTGTGAATATCTGGAGCTCAGGAAAAGCAAGAAGATAGAAAATGGAAGTCTGTCTGAGGGACAGCTTAGTGAGTTGTCTTAGCTTTTTTCCTTCCTAAGTAGTAGCAAATTGTTGTTGTAAAGAACTTCATAAATATTCATTTTATAAATTAGGAGGTATGTTACTTTCAGTTTACAAAATTAACAAGAACATTGTACATAAAAGAGCTAAACTGGCAGTTTTCAATTTTAAATTTCTTATTTCCTTATATATAGTCTGAAGGGAGACTGACATGTTTGTATCCAGTAATCAACCACTAAAAATAAAAATCTTACTCCACTTTTCAAAGATATGGTTAGTTGAACAGCCACCTTTCTTCAGTCTAGTAGTATTTCTGTTTTATTTATAGAGTGATACTGATCATTGTTAATGGGTACTTGTGAGAGGAAATACAGACTGACATTTTTTAAAGTAGATTGGCTGGTTAACAGAAAATGCTTCATGAGTTTATCAATTAAAACACATTTCCACAGAAACGTCAAACCCTACGAATCTCTAAGTTTTATAATAAAGATGTGTATTTTTAATTGAAGGAGATGTCAGTGCTAGTGACTCTTCAGTAGCATGAAGAGTCATGTCTTGCAAAACAGACTTTGAAAATGTGATCTTGACATTAAGAATATACTGATGTGTTTCTTTTACACTTTATACAATGTGAAATCTAACAGTATTTTGGACTTAGTTGATGTGGTAGTGTGTAGAAGTGGTATAGAGGAAATAAAGTTTGGATTTACTTTTTTTTCTAGCTACTACATCAAAATTTGATCTTGCTAAGATACCTGCTTATGATAAAAGAATGCTGTAATTGCAGTTTGTATCTATTGTTAGGTTTGCTTGAGTTTGTTGCTAGTTAAGTTGAATGGGAACTGATAGGTTTTAGTTTGTGGAAGTTTTTATTAAAAAGGCTAAGCCATAAGACCATGCCCTGGGCAGAAATGCTAGCAGTAAATTTGTAGTAATTACTAATTGCTTGGGTAAATATTGTTTCCACTGTCTGAGGCTGCAAAACAATCTGGTGTACCATGACATGATGGGCATTTAATTGAATAATTAATTTTCTGTAATTTGATAAAGTGCCTTCTCAGCCTTAGTTGCTACTAAAAAAATGACCTGAGTAAACTAAGACTTGTAATACAAGCTCTAACTAGGCTGGGGTTTATTTAGGCCATGTGGCAGTTAGTACTCTTTGGCTTTGGTGTGTGTCTCAATCAAGTAGTTAAATCAAGACTGGTGGGAGATTTTGGCTAAATAGGAAATGGATATTCTAAAGAGCGGCAAATGTGTTTAGGAATACTTACTCGTATGTGAAAGGCCTGAGGTGATTTTGTTTTGGAGAGGAAAATGCCAAAGAGCAACAGGATAGGGAAGAAGGGAAAGGGAGTAAATGCCTAGGAGATAATGACACTGGGTTGCTGCTGGTGCGGTACGTGGAAATGCCTTGAAATACAGGATTTTCCTGGACAATTAGTTTTGGCACTCATGTCCTATATACAAATTTATGTATGCCTCTGAGTTATCTGAACCAGCCATTGATGGGTTGATCTGAAATGAAAATGTGTGTATATATCAAACTTTTATAAAGGGCTAATATCCTGGTCAAGCAAAAAAGAATTATTTGGCATGGTGGAGAAATGAATGATTTCTTCTGTAGTGTGTATTGAAGAAATTAAGTCAGAAATGGAAAAATACACATCCAGATCAGCTCAGTGAGGTTGTTCTTTGTACTGTGATGCAGATTCTAAAATGAGTAATACGTAAAAAACCGTCTACAATATACATTAAACAAATATCCTATTCCTCACTTAATATTGCTGAAGAATTAGTTTTTAGTATTTGAATGTAATCATGTGTTACCACACTCTTGAACCTAGGGCTGTAATCCAGCAGTATTTCTGTTGTTTTATTATCAGTGAGAATATAGTTCCCCAACATGACTTTTTTTATTAAGATAATTAATTTTTAACACTGTTCATTATTTGACATACACTTCAGGGTCGTAATTCTTGTCTGTGGAGCAGTATATTGGAGCAGTTTCATGCTGTGGAGTACTTCTTGCAGATGTATACCAAGTTTTGAATAATTTCAGTGTTTAGGTATTAAAGCTATGATTTTGTAGCTCAGCAAATTTTTCTATGCTACTTGTAATCCTTATTCTTGCTCAATCTGAATTTCTATGCATTTTTGTAAGATGGATTTATAGTTGATTTCTTGTTCACTTATATGGTTGGTTTGTATGTCACCCCGTCCAGGGCTGTACTGTTGCTCAACAGTCCTCGACTTGCTGTTTATTATCTGATGTGTCTTGTGATAGCTGTTAATGACATTTTCAGCAGCTCTGTTGAGGTTTTGTACAATATTGGACCTCACTTTTGGATATGCATTCACAGAATACTAAGTCATAAAACTTTTCATCTAGTAATATGCAGCTGCAGCTGGCCATCTCTTTTTTAGATGCTTCCTGAATCTTAACTGTGCTTTCTGTTCATACAACCAAAATAGTTTCTTAGATGACTGCTTGAGTGTTGTTTTCTCCCAGTTCATCTTCTTGCCTCTTCCTTTAGCCGTATACTTTAGTTGCTATTTTCCCATATTCATGTTGAATTCTAGTTAGGGGGAAATCGGTCAAATAGTGTGGCCAACTTCACCAATTTTTATATCTATATGATGTGTTTTTCCTCTCAAATGAAGCCCATCATTCCTTAATTAAGAGGACTAGTTGGAACAGAACTTACTACTGCAGGTCTCCAGGTATTTTACTGAGGTTGTACTGTAACTGGTGTCTAATATGTTCTTAAGGCTTGTTAAGTTGCTGTCTTTTAAGGACAAGTATTGCTCCTTTTTAAGCTCTCTTTTACAGCCCTTTCAAAACTAATGATGTGTTCATATATAGATCTATATGTATGCACATGCAAATATATATAAAAAATAATAAGAGGTAGCTGTGATAGCAGACTTTAGACTGACAATTCAGATCAATTTTAAACTTTAAAATGAAAGCTTTTAGACTGACATTCATTAGAAACATGCCTTGTCCTTTTAATTAGTGTTTATAAATTGTTAATTATTGCTATACGTTACTTATTACACAGTAACCATTATCATCTTGTATTCAAAGCAGCCACTTATATCTGACTTACATCCTAAATAATCTGTAACTATGCAGTACCATGGAGCCACTCCCATATTTCTAGCCTGGTATCTTTGTTCTTGATGATCCTCATTGCTAAGGTGAAGGTAACCTAACTGGAGAACTCCTCAGTGAGGGATGGGGAGAGTTGGGTGACAGGACAGGTATCGAACTGCAGCATGCGTCTTTTGCCAAAACACACAGGGGTCCAAATTAGGATCTTTTGTAAGCATCTTTTAATATATGTTTGGGGCACTGCGATTCTGGAGAGGTGGTCCTTTTCCAGGCTGCAGCCTGGTGGCTTCCTTGCCCTGTTGCTCAGCTGTTTGGGTTTTTTTCTTTTAAGTAGCTACTGCTATCGAGAGCAAAAACAGCCTTCCCAGCTGTGGAGGTTGTATGTTTTCACTAACTGGTATTTGACCATTAAGAAATTGTTTATGGATCTGGGGCTGTGGCTTTTCATCTGTGTCCATAGTTTCAGGGTCTGTGATACCTCATGCTTAAATTTCGTATCATAACAAGAGACACCTGGTTTCAAGGTCTAATTGATAGAGCCAGTTTTCGTAACAAGTTAATGAGATGAGCTCAGGACTGGGAATTGCGTAGTTATCATAAGTTCTGTTGCTAATAATGTTCATACTGCATTTATAGAAATGCTTATACAGTTGTACTGTGTTAAGTTGCTTATGTTTGGATTCAAACCAAGCTAATCTTAAGTCTTAGTGTGGTGCTTCCACAGGTACATCAGGCCCCTATTCTAGCTGGAATGCCACTGATTTCCCAGAACCAGAATTTCCATTCCCATCACCATGACTCTAAGTCCAGAATGTTCTACTCTATCTGTCAGCTCAATACAGTTCTGTGAAGCATGGCTTTTCTCTTAGGATAGAGTACCTTCTCTGGATATTGACTCATTATTTCTTGTGAAATTCATACTGTTCTCTTGCCAATGATGTATGTGAGAGTGTTCGTGTGCCACACTGCAGTACACTGTGTGAGGTACAACTAAATCAATATATTAATACTTAGGAGTGCAGCAGTGTGAATGTGATTCCTGCTCCTATATTTGGCTGTCCAATAAAATTAACCTTTAAAAAAAGTGGCTCAGACAGTGTTTCCTGCATTTTCTAAAGTTGATACAAAATTGCTTGGCTTTGTTCCTGATTAATAACTCTAGTTTCTTGCTGTATATTATGTGGTTCCTAAGAAGTTTAACATGGTAATTTGTAATCAATTCTACATTTATATTTTTCTGTAGTATAATTCTCTTGGGTTTTTTTCCTGTGGCTGATGCATGTTGTTGGTGGATAATGCAAATATTTTATTCCAACTGGAAACCTGAGGAGTATCATATGAATTTGTTTTCAGGGGATTCACTTAGACTTGGTTCTCACCAAAGCAATAACATGTATGTTTCCATTTCCATAGCTTACAGTTAGCTCTAAAGGTAAGTTTTATGAGTTAGACCAAGTTTAAAGTTCTTCAGACTATGTTTAAACAGGACAGGCCCATTAGTTATATCCTGACTTCTCTCTGTGTGTCCCTAAATCTGTCAATACCAATTTGCTAATCCACTGAGCTTTTACATGTATCTGTAGTCGCTAGTAGATCACTTAAGGTGACAGCTGCAAGCACACGCTGGTTTACAACTATTTCAGCCTTGCCCTCTTTCTTCTAGTAACACAGTGCCATTCCATGTCTTTGACTAATTTTTAGCTGAGATTTCAAGTACACGTTTGTTATACTCTAGGTGTTGCTATTAAATAATTGTTTTTTCAGTAGGCGCTTGAGAATAGCAGTGTCAGGGGTATGTTTACATATAAACCAATACAGCATGACTACCTACTAATTCCACTTCATGAACACAGAAATATTTTATAAAATACTAATCTAAAAAATCATATACTGTAAGATGCAGTCCTATAGGATAGATTAACTCCTCACAAATAAATATGAAAATTGTTTTTATATGATCAATTTCTGCATCCGAATCTATTTGGCAGGTGTGCAGAAAACCAGATTGACCAGGTTTACACCTGAGATCTGCAATTTCAAATTTTAAGTGTGGTTTCAATGCTTAAGTAACATACACTGTATACTTGATCCAGACTTTAAAGGACAGTTTCCCATGAGAGAGCTTCTTTGCAACAGATCAAACCAAGCTAATTTTAAATTTGCATGCTGTGCTAACAAACTAATTTTAAATTCTGCTTACATGCTTCTGCTTTCACTGGCCTCTACTTTAGCTAGGTTTTGAAAAGATAAGATCATTATTTAAAAGAAAATTTAATGTTTAAAGGCATTTTGAGAAGAAAATATCCTGACTCAAGGCCTGAAGTGGGATATTTGGGTAGTAGCAAATAATGTAAAAACATTTAATAGGCTTTTGTATTTTTAAGCCTATTTTCTTTGAGGTTTTTTTTCCTACGTGTGCAAATATGCTGTTATGAGAAAGTTTTCTTTTTAATGTGCTAATGAGCAAGAAGTTAGATATCCCATATTTTGCCCCTAAAGGTTTATCACTTTCAATAGGCATAGAACTACCTTATTTACTTGCTTGTTTGTAGTAAGGTTTTCCTATACTGTAGTAAAAAAAAATACAGTACAAATAAATGTAAAAAGAATACAGCTGGTCAATGTAACTAAAATGTGGGTTCTTATTGCTTAAGAATAACAATAAGGAAAGGCAAGACATTGTAGTCCAGTGTTTCTATGAGGTTTTGACTGGATTTTAGAACTAAGAAAGGGAAACCAGAATTTTGTGTTGTGACTCTTTGTAGACCTTAATTCACCAGATTTGTGGATCTGCTTGGCTTTTCTCAAGGGGCAAATATTGCAAATATAAAAAATTAGAACTTGTAATGTCTTTTGGGACTTCAGTACATTATTAATAAAATGTATTATAAGCAATGAAATATAATGCTTTCCTTAAGTTTTTCCCTCCTAAGACTTAGATCCAGGATAGATATTGATATTAAAAAAGTCCTTGCAAAATTAATTACTTTAATGTTTGTAGTTCTAAAGCCAAGTGTCTTCAAAAATAAGTCATAGTGACAGAAGGATCTTGATGAGCTTTTATGATTGCACTGAGTGGATCATAAAAGATGATCCACTTTTTTGGATGAGGTCCATCCATAAAAGTCGTGGGGTTGGGGTCTGGGGTCATGGGGCTGGGGTCTGCAGTGCAGCCTCTGTGAGGAGACTTCTGGTTGTCCTGCACAGAACCTGGTCAGCTTCAGTGGACACAATGCAGGGCACAGCTGAGCCTCACAGCCATTGTGTGATATCTCAAGGTAAACAGAGTTAAGTGGCAAAAATGCTGCTCAGCAGTGGGTAAGAAAGAGAGGAGTGAGGAAAAGGTGTGAGAAACAGCTGGCTGGGCAGGAAGAGATGCTCCAGCCACAGAATGAGATCCCCTGCAGCCTGTAGAGGAGAGCATTGTGCAGGCATTTTTGATGTAACCTGTGCAGAGAATCACACCAGACCACACAACCACACTGCAACCTGTTTAGAACCCAACTGTGGCTGTGGGATGTCTTAGCAGGGGCTGCAGCCTCCAAAGAGCCCATGCTGTAACAGGCTTAGCCTGAAGAATTGCAGTGATGGATACAATCCTTGCTGGAGCATGTGAAACATGAGGAAGGAGTGGCAGAATTGAAGTGTTAGACCATAGCCCTCATTCCCAATCCTCCTGTACTTCTCTTACTTCTCACCATCCAGCTCTACTTTGCAATAAATGAAGTCAGTTTTCCCTAAGTCAGACCATGTTGTTAGACCATGCTGGCAGTAGGTAAGTGGTCTCTCTGTCTTCATCTTGACCCATGAGCTTTTCAGTGACTCTGGAGAGAAATACACTAACTTGAAAAATACTGCTGTTTAGTATTTAATGAGGCACAAATGACAATGTTTTGACTGATTTTGTCTGATAGAATCTTAACCATGTTATAATATTCATAATCTTCATGTCATAGTCTTTACCATATTATTTGGTGAAACACATATTGTGATTCAGCTGATAGGATTTTTCCATTAATGACTTTTAAGCAATATTCACCATATAGAATACAACTTTAAAATCATGTGAGTGGTACCTAATTTCACTGCCTTTCTGTTCACAGTTTTTTCAAAAGTTAGCATGTTTTCAGCCATTTTACATTTTGGAAGCAGGGGACAAGTTCTTCACAGTTTGGCTCTCATGAATTAAATACTTTCAAAAATAATTTTAAGACATGCACGTTTTCAAACTTATCTGAGATTTTTCAAATGAAAAATCTTTTCATTTGAAAGCTCTTTTCTAGTTAACTAATGGTAGCCTTTGCCAGTTCCAAACTGGTTTTACATGGGAGCTGAAATACAGTTTTCTTGTCTGCTTTTAGAACTAATTCCTTCAGTCACACAGCACAGATCTTAAAGTAAACTTTTTATTTTTAGGGTTTTGTTAGCACCTCAACATAGGTACATGTACAATGTGTTCATATAACCTCTTTTTTCCTGGTGTCAAATAGGTTCTTTTTTTCCTTTATTCTCATAGTCAAAGTATGTACTTCAGTGTTAGCCTCAATTCCCAGTAACTGCAATGTTTTTCTTGCTTTGATACATGCTGCTTAATGAGAATCATGGAATGATTTTTTAGTTTTCTTTATTTAATGCTGTTACCTGCTATATTGCATTGCTTTCCCTTTTTCTATTCCATCAGGTTAACTAATTTTTAAGGTGCTCATTATCTTATTTCTGTAGCTCATCATCTTGTGCCTTCTCTTTTTTTAACATTGGATACTGGTGTTGTCCATTACATCCTAAATTATCACATGCACATCTCTCCCTTTGACCAGTTTACTGATGTGAGTTTTCCTTGCTTATGGGTGAATACAGTGTTCTTTTGAACTTCTGTCCGTTTCAAAAGTAGTACCATGTTACAGATGCAATTTATTTTATTCTGATCATGGCTTGTGCCCCCTGTCCTTTCTTGTCCTATCCATATTATCCTGGAGTGATCTGCTGAATTTCCTGTTGAAAACTTGAGAGGATAGAGGTGGTTTTGGCATTTGAGTGAATACATCCAGGTCCAGAACATATTGAATGATCTGTGAAAACAAATAAGCAAATCTGTAGGTTGATGGTAACTGCTCTGAACATTTGGGTTTTTTGTGGAGGAGGTGGTAGTTTGTTCAGGTAGTGGTAGTTTGTTCAGGTACTTTGTAACTGGAGGATTTTAGGAAGTTGAAGAACAGTGCAAAAAGGATGCTTTTTCCTGAATGCCATGGGAATTATAAAAAGCTAACCAGTAGATAAATTGTACCTTGCATGGTACGACAGTGACGCTGTTCACATGGGAAAAGTTGTGTGTTCAGCTCTCTTGAGCTGGAAAAGTTGTTTATGAATAGTTATAGTCTGGCTTGTATCTCATTTTCCAGGGTATAACTTTTCATGTCTACTTTTATAAGAGATATTTAAGTTGAAACTGGTGAAGTTTGCTATCTTAAAAAAGATTTACGGGCCTATTAACAGGAAGATGCTTGCCTATAGACGTCAGAGTTGCAGTCTGGTGTTTCAGGATTTCCTCATCAAATGAAGCAAAGGGCAGAATGCACCAAGCTGTATTCCAAGTGGAAAATAAGTGATTGCTGGGTGGTTTGTCTCTATACACATGCTACATGCAAAAAAAAAAAAATCTGCAGGCATGAGTTACAGCATTTGCATCAGTGAAATATATGCAAAATACTTACGTCAGTTGTACTTGATAAGGCTCTTTTTTTGTTTCTTAAAAGCTGAGTATTTGATTTTAATGGCTTCAGGTACTCTGATATAAGGCATATATGTGTAGGTTGTTTTTCAAAGAAAAAACCTGAAATTTGATTACCAGAACTTGGATTTGTTTTCTCGATTTTCAGTTAAGTAACTTCTGATTGACACCATACTCAAACCCACTCAGAAAAAAGAATGTGAAGTTCTCTTAATTTGCTTTGAGTTGCACTAAAAGAAGCAAAGGGGGAATATCAGGTTTCATGTCTTATGTTAGGCTAGATGACAGCCTCTGTTGAATTTATGCTAGTGACATTCACGTCTGAGATCTAAGGAATTGTAGTTTTCATTTTCTGTAGGCTTCTGTTGTTTGTCTTATGTCCTAATTCCCAGCTTGGGATTTTCTTAATAAGAACAACCTTCAAAATTTTAAAATAATCGCATCTTAGGTAAGTTTTAGTTCTGCAATGAGAATAGCGGCGCAAGCACACTTTAATAATAGTAATATGCAGGCTTGAGTTGTATCTGCTATGAACCACCCTGGCTTTCCTCTGTAAGGAAAGGACAAAATGCCATTATCACCATTTGGAGTAATGAGAGAGGTCAAGCAAAAGTTTTTTCATTCAAGGTTTGGTTTTGTTGTTTTTTTTTTTTTTTCTGATATGGAGTATTCTTGAAGGTTATAAAGTATATAAAAACACTTAATCTTTCCTGTGTAATTTGCCTTAAGCACCTGAGCCAGTATTTTTCAAGCAGATACTGCTCTGAAGTTTGTTTTATGAATACCTCAGGCTTGACAGCTGTATAGCAGGAAGGATTTTGTGGCAGTGCAATCAGCTATGACTCATGAGGCCTGAGCTGGCTACCGACTTCCTCAGTAACTGTAGCCAAGTGAGTGTTTTTTTTCATGTAAACTCTTCTTGCTTAGAAATGTTCAGAATTTATGAACTAGTATCCATTGGTATTGGGAAGATCTAGGATGCTTGAATACCTGGAATTGCCTTTGTTTCTGCAGGATTCTCTGCAGGTGCCTTGAAAAAAAGCTTAGGAGTTCTACAGAAAGGGTGTTTGTGGATCCTAGAGGCATATTTCTTGCAGCATGTTCTTAAATGGAATTATGATATAGCTGTGGGGGCTTTTTGTTGGTTTTGTTTATTTTTTAATGTGGGCTCTCGAAGGCTCCCTTGGTGTACACAGAGATTACCTCTGCCACAGACGCTTAAAACTCAGCTTTGAAAATGCTGTAAATGTTTTCAGGTGCCCCCATTCAGTGTCTTGATGTGGGTTTTACTCCCCAGTGCTCTCTCAATTTATGTATGTTGCTTCAGACTGCTGCAGGTTGGGAAAAAGCAGCTGAAGTTCTCCTAGGTGCTTTAAATCCAGAGGATAGATAGTGAACTCCTACTTGCTTCCAGTTCCCTGCATAACATTCCTCTTTCTAGCCCTATCTTTCTTGTGAAAGATCATTAGGACATATCCTGGCCTCAGCACATGTCCTGAGCTTGTTACAGATGAAAATCCCTGTTTATCCTTCAAGGTCCTGTCATGTGATGCTAGGAACTGTACCATTTTAAAACAGCTTCTGAGTGTAAAAAAGGGAAAAGCAGCACAAGGCTAGAAACAGTGAACCTCAGAAAGAAATGAGACCTAAATTAAATTAGTTGTGGTTTACAGGAAAAAAAGTGTAGAGAAACAGAAAAACTTCCAGGAAGCATAAAGGAATCAAACTAGTCTTATGAGAATGTTAGAAGAATAAAGGACAGACCTGAGAAGTTGTGAATAACACTTTGTGGTCTTTGCTAGATGCAGGTACGGAAAATAATATAAGCAGTTGTAGCCAGAGGTAAACCAAGGAAGTTTGTCTGTAGCTCGGGGGGGGGGGAGGAGAATGTAACAGGTGCTGCCTATTACATACGGTTACATACAGAATATGTAAAGTAACATACAGAAGTCTGCCAAGTTATCAGTGAAAATGAAATATGAGCTCCATACTGGTGGAGAAGGGGGTTCATCGACAACAACCTGATTTGTTCTATGTTAAGAAAAGAGCACATCACATGATTCAGGTGTTTTATTTGTCTTTTGTGTTCAGTTAATTCAGGGTTCTTCCAATGAAGCATGTTTTCCAAAAAAACAAACAAACTAAACAAAAGCCAAAAAAAACCAGAGGAGGAGGAGATAAACAATTATTTCAGTTGCCAAAAATATGGAAAATAGGCAAATGATACATACTATTAAAATAGGTAAATAGCAGATCATGTATCACCTGCCTAATTTCCTTTTGAAGCATATTTAACCTTGTTAGTGGTTATTTCTTTTCTTTAAGCAACTTGGTTTAACAGGATCACCTGATCAGCTGTACTTTTTTATAACATGGAACTGCATGGTGAGTTGAGTATAACCCTAAACCTGATTTACAGAATCACAGAATATGCTGAGTTGTAAGGGATGCACTAGGGTCACTGAGTCGAGCTGCTGGTCCTGTGCAGGAGAGCTTCAAGAGTCCCACCATGTCCCTGAGGGCATTGTCCAAACACTTCTTGAACTGTATCAGGCTTGGTGTTGTGACCACTTCTCTGGGGAGCCTCTTCCAGTGCTCAGCAACTCTCTGGGTGAAAAACTTACTCTCCATATCCAAACTAAACCTCCCCTGACTCAGCTTCATGCCAACTCCTCAGGTTCTATCGCTGGTCATGAGAGTGAAGAGATCAGTGCCTGCTCCACTACTTCTTGTAAGGATGTTGAAGATTCTCCCCTCAGTCTTCTCCAGGCTGAAATGATCAAGTGACCTCAGCCTTTCATAAGGCTTCCCTTTCAGACCCTTCACCATCTTTGTGGCCCTCCTTTGGATGCTGTCTAGTAGCTTTATGTCTTTCTTATATTTCTATGCCTGAACCTGTACACAGTGCTCAAGGTGAGGGCACCTCAGTGCAGAGCAGATCGGGACAATCCCTTCCTTTGACTGACTGGTCAGTTTTATATATGTGTGTGTGTATACACACACACACACACACACATATATATAGATATCTTAGTCTCTTAACTACACGTAATACAGAATTACGTACACAGTAAATGGTGGAGAAAGGTGTTTAAAGTATTCTCTAGACCTCGGAAAAAACATCTTTCCTTGTCTTTACAACAAGGCATGAATTTTCAAACATATTAGAAGCTGTTTTGGAAAGAAGGGGAGTACAGAAACCTGTCTTTTGAAAAGAAGAGAGGTAACAGTCTTAAGTTGCATTAGAAGATGTTTGGGTTAGATATGAGATGTGGGGGAAAGCAAGGATGATGGTGAACTGAAGTAAGTGCACCATATGGAAGTGTGAGATGAGTAGCGCTGCAGGCTTTTAAGATGAATTTTGGGAAGTTTTTCTATTCGCATACAATATAATTGCCTGTAACTCTTCCCAAAAGACTTCAAGAATGAGAGATCAAGCTGAGGAATGGTGTCATGTCAGGAAAAAGCCTTGATAGCTAATCTTTCTAGATTTTCTGTTTGGGTGATTTTTTGGAGTATCCCTGGTTGTTGTAGATCATCACATGACTAAATGAGGGCCTGTCAGAAGAGTGGCTGGGAACAGGCATATAAGCATGACACATTGCCTTGACAAGTTTGCTGTTCTAAAGCAGATAAACTTCTTTCACATATATAATAATAATACTAGTAATAGAAAATTCAGCTTGAAGAAGAGGGATCTGGACTAGAAGACTTGTATTGTCCTGTGTTGGGTCTGTGTGGCAAGTTTTGGTTGTGGCGGCTACAGATGTGGCTTCTCTGTGCAGATGCAGAAGTTGCCTCTATATCTCACAGACCCATCTCTATCTGGATCCAAGATGGACCTACCAAAACTGAGTTCATCAGATATGATGGTATACTGCCTCTGTGATAACATACCTAAGAAAGTGTAAAAACTGCTGTGCAACATGTATTGGGAGAGAGGGCTGAGAGTATTTGAGAGTGACAACTCTGCAGACACAGAGATCCGTGAGGAAGGAAGGGGAACACATGAGCAAGTGCTGGAGCATAGATTCCCCTGCAGCCCTTAGGGGAGCCCATGGTAGAGCAGATTGTCTCCCTGTACCCATGAGCATCCATGGGGTGTGGGAAATCCATGCTGGACCAGCCTTCTAGCAGGACCTGTGGCCCCATGGAGACAGGAGCCCATGGTGTAGAAGGTTTGCTGGCAGGACTTGTGGCCCCCTGGGAAACCTACGTTGGAGCAGGCTGTGTCTGAAGGACTGTGCCCTGTGGAAAGGACCCACACTGGAGCAGTTAAGGAAGAGCTGCAGCCCCGGAAAGGACACATGTTGGAGAAGATCACAGAGGTCTCTGTGCCATGAGAAAGTTCTTACGCTGAACAGGGAAAGAACATGAGGAAGGAGTGACAGAAAATGTTTGAACTGACTGCAACTCCCATTCCCTGTTGCCCTGCAGTGTTTGGAGGGATGAAGTAGAGGAAAATAGGTAGTGGAGTTGAGCCTAGTAAGGAGGAGTGGGGTGCCTTTAAAATTTTTATTATCCTACTCTGATTTAACTGGTAATAAATTAAACTATTTTCCCTGAGTCAAGTCTGTTTCACCTGTGGCAGTAACTGGTGAGTGATCTCCCTGTCCTTATCTCAGTTCATGACTCTTCCAACATAATCTCTCTCCCCTATCTGGTTGAGGAGGGTAGTGACTAAGACTTTGGTGGGCACCTGGCATCCAGCCAGGGTCAAACAACCTCATGTCCCTTTTTACACCCTTTTGTCTGGTTCAGTGAAGGCAAGGGAGTGTATAGAACCAGTTTTGAAAGTTGGTTGAATTTAATTAACTTGAGATGGTCAGGTATTAGGTAATTAGTAGCTATAGTTGTTTGACTTGATTTTCAATTCTTACAGTTACTGGAAATTTTTCCTATGGGAAGTTTAAATTTCTTTAACACTGAACACTCAGATGCCTGGCAAAGTATATGAAGCTTTAAGCTTACACTTTGGTTTTTTTATGTACTTTTGTTAAACTCTTTCTAGTTCATTCTTTTATTTGTAATTTCTATTCTGTTACACTTTTCTTCTTCCTTAGTATATTAAAAACAGAAAAAGATAAAGTAATTTGCTTGTTTATGTGTAAGTAGCTTCTGGTTTCCAAATTCTTTGAAAAAAAAATTCTCACACTTGAATGGTGTGCATGACAACAAATGAGACTTACTTCTAGGTTTTCTTTTGTGGAGTGTTTAGTCAGTGATTAGCAGTGTTTTAGTTTGCAAGATAAATGTATTAGCAGTATGGTCCTTGTGTTGTAAAGAATATTCATAACACTTGTCTTCAGCATCTGAAGCAATATTTGTGGTCCTTCAGATTGTGTCACTAGTCTTTATCCTGGAGCCTGTTAGCCTCCTGCAGTTATTTTCATATATATTTTTTCTTTGTATTCAATTTCAAAAAGGTGTTCAGCTACATCTGTATTACATGTCTTTAAAAATGGCTTTCAAAGATGAAGGGTGTGGGGGAATATTGGGCTCAGTTGGATGTTTGCTAAGGAGTAACTTTGAATTGACAATGTCAGGGTACAGGGCAGATTAGATCATTGTTTTCTTTCCTGTACTTTCCTTAACAGCTTTATTGTTGCATTAGTAAAAGCTTACTAGTATTTAAGGCATGTGAACTGAAAGTTAGATATAGTTGAGTGGAGATGTGTGAAAGGATTGCATGTAGCTTCCAATTATCTGTGAAATATTCATGGTGAAAATAGTTGAGGCAGAACATGTTACAGCTTGTAAGTTCCAGCTCTGACTTGTCATTTAGATATAGTCTGCTTTTATGGTTCTATCCTGGTATTTTTTTTGCTATGATGTGTGTATTTAATCTAAAATTAATACGGGTAGCAGTAATGTTATGGAGTTCTTGTCCTGTTTTGAAATTGAAATGTATATGTAGGAATATTTTCCGGTATGGTAGATATTTTGCTGAAGGATTTGTTTCAAAGTATTGAAAATATGGAACTTATTATGTATGGAATTTATTTATGAAAATTTTATTTAATAAGAATATATTACACAGGTTTTCCTATTCCAGAAGACCAGAATCTTTCCTTATGACAATATATGTTCATTATTAGAGACAGCTACACAGTACAGAATTTAGAATCTAGGATGAGTTTAAGACAATATAGACAGGTTTTCTAATTAGTGTTTGAGTGTCAAAATAATCTATGAGGTAACTTTGATCATGTTGCTAATTTTAACTACTCTTACACTCTCTTCTGTCACAGCCCCATGACTTTGATGAATGCAGATTTGATATCAGCGTGAATGATAGTGTTTGGTACCTCCGGGCTCAGGATCCAGACCACAGACAACAATGGGTAGATGCAATAGAACAACATAAGGTATGTAATTCTCCATTTTCTAATTTCCATTCTCATTCCCTCATTAGATCAAGCATAGTGCTTGCAGAGAGTTTAAGCTTCCCTGTTCTGTCATTAAAATACTCATGGTATTTATGACAGGTAAAAGCTCAAGATTGAAGCTCTGTGTTAAATATGTTTCAAAGGAATTGACTTGTTCTTCACAGATAAGACTTTACTAGGGGCTAACAACTGTAAGCCTTTCTTGAGCTCTCTAGCTTGAAACAAAAAAAGCTTTTATTATGTTTGAGTGATATTTTCAAGGTTTTGTCCATCCTCTCCCTAATCATTGAATTGCTTCTTATCTGTCTTGTTAGTCTTAGAGTCAGTTCTCTAGGTTATCAATTCTGGTTTTGGGCTCCTTTTTTTCATCATTTGACCACTTTTACTGTATCTGACTTTTGTCTCTTTGTCTTTTAAGGCATTATTCTTTGTATTTTGGTTCAGCTTTCTTGATCTGTTTTGTATATCTTCCAATGAACTCAATTAACTTCATTTAAAAATACCTGACCTTCAAGCCCTTTAGGTCAGGTAGAAGGTACACAAAACATGCATTATGTTTTCAGGTACAAGATAGGCACTGTCCCAAGGTATAGCATTAAACTACAATACCTAGCCCAATGCAGCCTCTCAATCTGGGACACAGGTATTACAGGAATACAAATTGAAATAGATATCCAAGTAGGTATGAATTTTTACCTTGAGCTTCTTGAAGCGTTGTCTGTATACATACTGTGTGTAATTAAGAGATTTTACCTTTTATTGGCCATTCCTTGCACTAAGCAGTACATGTTCTTAAATTTAAAGTGCTGCCTTTGGATAATGCTTCTCTAGAAAAAAATCATCTCAACTGGACTATTCAACCCTTTGTAGCTTGGCATTTTGCCTTCATTTTGATACAGAGGTAATATTAAAAGCATAAGAAATTAAGTTGCAAAGCCAGGATTCTTTCCTGTACTCTAAAGAAAAAACATAAAGTTAACAGTGGCGTGTCCTTGAGACAACAATACCGCAATTTACTCCTAGTGCAATACCTGAGAGAAGTTTCTCATGAGGATACACTGGAGAAGTTACTGGATTGCATATCTGTAGAACTGGCATTTCAGAAACTGGTAGGCTTGGGGGGTCTTCAGATGTGGTTTAGTGTAGTCATGGAACTTGCTAGCCCTAGGCTAAAATTTAGACTTAAGTTTCATGAATGATTTAGCTGGTGAAATGCAGAACTTTAACCTGAAGCTGAATAAGCTGAAATGCAGTCTGTGTCATTGAATGCTGCCCTGTAGGAATGAGTGATGAAAAAACCCAGATCCTGTCTTAAACTCTGCCCATCACTACCTCAAACCTTTTTCATGCTATTTTTCTATTACCTTTTGTAAGGCTCATCTTAACTGTTGCTGAGTTCTGAGCTGCAACTTTACGGTATCCCCAACTCATAATACAAAATTATTGAATGGTAGAAGTTTGCCATTGGAAGTGTTGATTTGGCATTGTTTCTCTGTACTACTTAAAAAAAAAATCTTGTGTTTTTCAACACTGATTTTTTATCTGCATTAGTAGTCAGCCCCTATCAAGAGGTATCTGTTTTTCTTTGTCTGTCTGGTATTATTGGTAAGCTTAAATTGCCTTATTCAACCTCCTTTTCAGATCATGAATGAATATTGAGGGGTAAAATTCTAGCATTCCAAAAGTGATCTCTCTTTATAAAGAAGCCTGATTAATTGCACAGTTTTCAGCTTTAAAAATAATCTTTTTATATAATTTAGGTTTAGATAGTTTAGACTTCCATTCTTTGCAAGAATTTGGTAGTTATTTAAATAAATAAATTGTACCAGTTCTCTGCCTTTATGCTTAAATAAGAAGAATGAAGGGTTGATTATTTACACGTCTCATTTTTTTCTAGTATTTAGAATTAGTATAGAAATAGGGATAAGACAGTGTTTTTCATTATTTAATAAAGTTACTTTTCAGTTTCTTTTTTAAAGAATGAGGGCATTCTGGAATATTGTAAAAACAGAAGAAAAGTATGTCCACAAGTAGGAAGTGGTAATAAGTCCTTCTGCATATGCTGAACTGGCAAGAAACAGTTCCGTTTGCATCTTGCTATCCTAAGGCAATAACACTGGACTTGACTGTTCTGAATCTTACAGCTTTTCCAGTATGTGCAGTTTGTAGTTTCATGGCTATTTGACATTTCTCAGTTTCTTTCATACTCCTTTTTTACTCTCTAGTGTTAACAGTATTTAAGGCAAATAGCAGTTGTTTTCATTCTTAAATGGAGTTGAAAATACTATGGCACATGACTTCTAAATAAGCTATCAAAACATGTAATATGTTAAAGTAATACATTATTTTACATACATATTTACAGTACATATTTTTATTTTAAAACATTCCTTTTGTATTATACAACTAAATATCAAGAATATCATGATCAAAACATAGCAAGGAAAACAGCAGAAGTTACTGCAGTCTTGTAATAATAGCTTAGACTAAGTTGAAAGTATATAATGAAATACCAGAATTACTAATGTCTTCTTTGCAGTGCAATATTCTGTTGTCTTCATAGCAGAGTAGGAGTTTTGTGTGATAAATGTAGGTGTACAGGTGCATCTGTTGCTTCTAATGATTTTAGAAAAATAAACAGTAATCTTATGACCAGAAACCTTGGAAATCTTGACCAGCACTTGGAAATGTGCTGTATTTGCATAAATAGGTGTTTGGTAGAATTAAACACAACACGCAAGTGTCCAAATCCAGTCTTCAGTCTGATAATTATTAGTGCTTCTTAAGGAATATGTCTCCAAATGTCTTGTTTCTGTACTTTTATTGAGGGGTTAGTGCTATATTATATTTTAATATAAGTTTGTATGGAAAATATTTAAGAAACAGTACATTTATCCAATGTAACTTTGATAGGAAACTTTGAAAGAAAGTATTTTTATGGAATCTGGAAGTCAATCCCATATTTTGTTCAAATTTGTATGAACAACATTTAAGTGAACCTTGGAGTAACTCTTCATTCATCCTTTAATTCACTTCAGCTCATGCTTGACTTGGAGTAGGGGAAGATGGGCAAAATATCTCATTGCACTGAAAAGTTCAGATTTTTGTCAGCTTACTCTGACATTTTCTGAAGGAGCTTTCTGGTCAGGTTACCAAACCTCATGCAAAAGTTCCTTCTGGGTAAAAAACATTTTTGTTTGAGAAACAGGTTCTTCAAATGGCACATAATAATTTGAGTAAAATCAAGAGAGGAAATTATTTCCTGTACTGAACAGTCATTTTTCTTAACATCAGTCTACTGCTGCATAAAGTACTTTTTTGTTTGTTTTTGAAGTTCTTTGTTGCTTACAGAGTGGGTAGGTAGTTCTGGTAGGCTGTTTAAGCTATTTGCTAACAAAAGTGTGTTTGTGAGACTTAATGGAGCATGTCACAAGGTTGTTGATCTTTAGAGTAAGAAAAATAGACAGAAACTTTGACTGTGTTTCATTGTGCTCCAAACAAAGAGAGCACTGATTTAAAATTAACTTTATATTAAATAGGAGTATAAGCAGATATAGAAAAACTTAGCAGAACCAATGAGTAGCTGATGGCTGAGAAATGTAAAATAGCTTATGTTCAGGCATAAAAACCATTAGATTTTCAGAGGGGTTTATAATTATACTTTTTTTCTTATATTGAGGTTCCTGAATCCTTACCACATTAAGTGTTTCAAGTATAGCTCAAAATGTTTATTCATTGTCCTGAACTGGAGAAGGGATAAATCTAAAACTACTATAAAGCCATTAGTGAGGCAAATGAGGAAGTAGTTCATGTGTAACCAGGAGTCCATCCTTCTACTCAAATGTTTCATTAGATGTATTGATCAGGCATTTCTCTGGTGTCAAAATATTGATGGTCCTTGAGCACCACAGTGCTGGTCTGTTTGGAAAGTTACTCTCTTCTTAATAATAATTTGAAAGACTGCCTCCTCCAGGTCTCTCCCATGGTTTCAAAATGGAATATGGAATTCTAACCTAATACTAGATAAACTGGCTTAAATGTTGTTAGTTCAATGCTGTGAGAAAATGAGAGTGAATTGCTGTTTGTTGTGAGAAACATCTGTATAAGTAAACTTATTTTGAGCAAATGAACTCCTGAGATCAAGATAATGATTTCTTGTAATGTTAATCTACCACTTGAGTTGAGAACTTCATGAGAATTTATTTAGAAATGAATACTTTATGAGAAATTTTGCATCAGTTTAGGTTTGTCCCATTTTGTTCCATCGTAGTTTTTGTTTTCTGCCCACAGACTCGTAATGTCTTCATTATTGACTTTATGACTCTTCAGCAATATAAATTGATAGGTTTTTTTTGTTTTGTATTCACAAAATCTTTTGTTTGTTAAATTGAAATAAGTCTTCCTGAACTTCTTACAGTATCTGATTTTGCTGTTTCAGACTTGAAAATGTAATTTTTCAGAGGAGTACCTAGATACCCAGCAAATTGGCATGTAGGGAGTAGGTAGGCTTTCTTTTTAATTTTGAAGTGATGATGTACAAGGTGTTCATATCTAGAGTAGGAGGCATGAATCTCAAAGTTTGACTGTGAAAGGCATCAGGTGGCTATTTCCAAACCTAATTGACATGTCCCTTTTTTGGGGATGAAGGGACCTATCCCCCTTACTGTCTCCCTCAGTAAAAATTTTCCTTGAAGAAGTGGCTACTGCTTGTTGTTTTCACTCTTGATTAGGCACTGTGGAAGGAGTTAGCTGGTTAGAACAGGGTTATACAGAAACATCAAGAAGAGTAAAACTTACATCTCCTGTTTTTTAGCGATTTCTCCCCAAATGGGGAGAAGACATGGCAGCCTGGGGGTCAAAGATAATTTAGCTTTTAAGTAATTCTAATTTGTGCAATTTTTGTTTTGTATACTACAACTTGTTTCTTAAAATACCAGTTGTCAAACGAAGTAAGATGCTTTAGATATCATTTTTGCATTGTTTAAGTGCAGATCTAGTTTAAATGGTCAGAAAAGCTGAAAAAAAAGTGTTAAGAATCATTAATTTCATTTTTAAGGTAATCTGCCTGTTTTGTTTTCCCTTGTCAATGTACTGTTCTAAAAGACTTACTGAATATGCTGTTACACATTGAAAAATATTGCTAGAACAGTAATGGTGGTGTTGAAGCAGGAAGTCAGGTGGAGAGGACAAGGGGTAGAGGTGGGCTTTTTGCTAGTCTAACATGACTGCAAAACCATTCAAAAGCAGAAGTCCCAATGGATGAAACCAGAGCATCAGAAGATTTTGCACTTGAGAAGCATCTTAATAACAAAAGCAACCCGTAGAGTAACTACCCAGAGCTAACAGATCCCCCCTCTGCCTGCTGTAATTGTTCCTGTTCTGAATGGTTGAGCTAGTTGCTTAAATCTGTTGGTAATACAAATCAGCTTCTGGACTGAGGCGAAGGACTTCAGGTAAAATATTGCAGTATTTATAAATTAAAATTGCTTTCTATCCTTGTGTTAGTTCTCTTATGAACTTAAGTATAAGAGGTTATGCATGAGTAATTTTTATTAAACTCAGAGGAAGCCTTAAATTTAACTTCAGACTTGACTATAAGCATCTGGAGTTTCTCAGTTCCTAGTTTTTGTTCTGTAATTGGAATGTGTCACCTTCAGACTGAGATCCAAGTGCATCCAAGTTCCTTCAACTTACAATGCCTTAAGAAATTTCACATTAACCATACTTAAAGTCAAGCTTTTGTTTGAATACTGTATGTAAATATTGATCTATGAGATTATTTTTATTTAGCTGTTATATGAAAACATTGAAAAATGCAAATAGAGGTAACTTTCTCATAGTAATATTTTACTAGCAGTGGATGTCAGAGCAAAAAAATTAATCAGGTCAGAAACCAATATTAGAGTTTCAATTCATAAAATAACGAGCTCGGGTTGTCAACAAGAAGGGGAGAGTACAGAAAGGTAGCACATGTCTAACTTGTCCACAGGCTTTCAGCAATTTTAAGCAGAGCTGTAACATTCCGTGAAGACGGGGTAGTTTTCTCCTTTTTTGCACATCTCTAAAACTCTGCCCTTGAATGGGTTTAATATACGGATAATGGCAATAAAGACATACCAGTAAATCATTCCAAATCTGTTGCCAGTGTGGGCTGAAATTAGTAAGATAATTTAAAATGAATGGTATATGCAGAGAAATGATACAGAAATATTTTCACTCAGCATACTAATGTAACAAACTTTTAAAATAGGTACTAAATGAGAAGTATAAATTTCTGCCATCAGTAAATAGTTTTGTACATTAAATTTAGTGTTCCTGTTTTCTGGCAGATCATTAAGGAGCTGCTAGACCAAGTAGTTTAGATGTTTGTGTAGACTGTATTTAAATGCATATAGAAGTGCTGCAAATAGTCTTCAGAAGTCTATTTTGATGTTGCAACCTTTATAAATATATTTCTTTCATCAGCTTACTATATTACTGACAGCTAGTCACCGTCAATTTCTAGCAATGGTATATATTCTGATGAGTGAATGTTAATTATAAATACAGTCTTGTTAATTATTTTAAAATAAAAACTTTGCAGTAGTGTGACTTCAGGTACATCATATAGCAGGGAGCAACAGGAAGAGTGTCTGTTGCCATTTCTCCCTCTACTTCCTCTCCTGAAATTCGGCTGTTTCAATAATGTGTGGTGTTTAAAGAATGTGCTTCCTCAGCATTTATTGCTGAGGTCTGAAAAGAACTGTGGCTCCCTAACGTTTTAATTTTTTAGCATTTCATACTAATAAAAGTTCCTCTGGCCATACTTCTACCTGTACCCATTCACAAGTAAGACTGACACAAGTGGAAGCAACAGTGCAGATGAAGGAAAGCATGGGATATATGGGAGTATATATATATTGTTCAACTTCGGTTTTATTTATCAAGTTCATAAAGAGGATTGTAGGAGTGTGATGATGAGACCTCCTTTTTGCCTATGTTAGTATCCATGTCCTTCATGTTGGATCAAGTTTCTTAAGTAATCTTGATGTCAACTATTGTTTCTTACTAAGCTGATTTGGATTTCCTTGTTCTTTTGTCTGGTGCTCTGCAGCATGCAACAGTCTAAATATTTCTGTTCGATGCTTACATGGATTGTATAGCACACACTCTTATTGGTTTTGTGGTAATGCATTTTGCTTCAGAAGACAATGACCCACTCTCCCACTGTGGCATTGTGAGGCTCTGGCTTGCAGCAGTAGTGCAGTTTGCCTGAGGAGGCTGAGGACAGCATTCAGATACCTATATTATTAACCTGTAAAAAGCTGTTTTAAAAGCCTGTTTACCTGTTTAAAAGACTGAAATGTTTAGGCAAGTCACTGATGAGTGGCAGAGACATTCTTAAAGGTGTTACAAAAGCACCGTGTACTATTTTGAAACTAAAAACTTACGAGCTGTTGCTCAAGCTTATGCAGGAGCATAGATGTGGTTTTGTTGCTGTTTCTGTCAGTGTTGTGTGTTGATGTTAAAAATGTAACTTAAGTTCTTGTGTATTCGCATTTGACATCTCCCAGCAGAGCTGAATTTTAAGTGTTTGCAAAACTACTCCTTGGTAACTAAATCACAAAATATGTTCAAGCAGAGACTTCTGAACTTGACAGTAATAAGCTTACTTATTTTGGATTTTGACCAGAACCTTAGGTAGAGTGGGAAATACATAGGAGAAGGATGTAGCTGTCTCCAGTCTGAGCACCCTGTCTTACTTTACAAATTCATTTGTCCTTCAGTTGTGAATACTGTCTTTTTCTTTTTGGTCTTCAGTGACATATGAATGGTACAGAGATTAGCAAAGAAATAAACTGAAGTAGTGTCCTGAAGGAAGACTTAAAAAGTTAATTGTAATTTTTGCCCTAATGTGAACTAAAGTAATCCTTACTAGGTGCTATGTTTCACTATAGGCTAGATTGAGAAGTGTTATAACAGTAAAGGTTTGTGGAATCATTTTAGTCTGTTTCTGCCATCAAAGAGATTTCTTGCCATTCTCATAAAGTACGAGTTCGCCTTTATTAAGTAGTCTTACAGTAAATCTAGAGAGATTATTCCATTCATTTTTGAAACACTTAATGTTTCTTGTCTTTTTCTCTTAGAACAGTCCCTATTCCTCAATTGTTGTTCACGTGGATGTCTTTTACAGGTTTCTTATACCTGGCATGGTTGTCTTCCAAACTCAGTCTTCATCTTTCTGTGAAGTATAGCATCAAAATAGAGCTCAGTATTCCCACTAGGATCCTGTATGTGTTGTATAGAATGTGGGATTATTTTGTGGATCTTGTATGCTACCATTTTACAACACCATGAGTTTAACTTATTCAGCTTGCAAACCACTAAACGTGATTCATCTCTAGAACTATCCGCAGATTGTTACCTGTCCTGTACGTGTACAGTACAGTATTTCCTATAACCAAGTAGACTTTGAACTCCATTTTTCTCATCTGTACGTAAGTGTTAAGTTTGTGTTGCTCTTCTGTCAACTTAAGTCTTTCCAGCTCAGCTACCTTAGGTAATAATTATTGTTCTGATAGGTTTGGTTCCCTTCCTTAAGTAATTATGCTTCTTCTAGTACTTTGTAAAGTATGGGGTCTGTCTACATGAAGAAACTGCTAATTAATCTAACCTATCTCAGTTCACAACTGAGCTTGCCTGTTACTCTTTTGGGAGCTGCTTAGCTGAATCTGAAGCTGTACATATTATGCACTTAAGATAATTTAAAATCTTTGTATCCATGAAAGCTGTGATCACCTATACATTCCTAATTAAAAAGTGTTCTTTCCCATCTTGTCAGAGCATTAACAGATTGTGAAGACTATCTTATTAGAGGTCTGGAGCTCTCCTCTCAAGCCCCTGCCCCCAAAAGGTAGTGAACTTATTTGAGATGGCTTACTTCTATCTTTCCCTTAAATTAGCTAAATATACTAATTGATTCAAGATTCAAATGCACAGAATGGTTAAAGTAAATTTTTGATCACTGCTTAGCCAGGCTGATGAACCAGGGTGTTCTGAAATAGCTGATGAATGTCTGAAAATTACAGTTCAGATTGCAAATTAGCAGAGTGTTGCCTTTTGGGTGCAATACTGTGTGAAGGAAAACACTTGTAAAAGGGCTAACTCTGTATCAAATAATAAAAGGCTTGTGACACTAAGCTGTTGAGTATGTCAGTCAACATTTTTGCAGTGCTATTTAACAAAGAGTGATGTACATGGCTAAAGTAAACTTGGTCTCAATACTAATGCTCAGTCTTGAGGCGACCAGAGCTCTAGAAGAGTCAACTTGCAGCTGGCTGTGAAGTAAATAATCAGTCTCATTGCTAAAAACAAGTGGGATTCCAGTATTAAACTGAGAAGTGTTATTAATTCACTTTGTAAATCATTTGGATAGTGTATATTTTCATTTATTAGAAGTAAAGGGAATGTCATGGTTTGTCACCAGCAGAGTGACATGCAGTTATCTCTAGGAGTCTGAGTTTTCCATGGCAAAGTGGTAGCATGTTTTACAAGGTCTCCCTGAAAACAGTATTGTTCATTGAGAAAGACCTGTGTCAAGCTTGACTTTGGTGATAAATGCCCCTTCAAATTCAGGTAAGCTCTCAGTATCAAGAATAGAAAGTGGAAAGCTGCAATGTAAATGTAGTGAGTGGTTAAACAGTTAAAAGTTGTCACTTGCCAATACTGTATGCTATTTACTCAGAATTACTACTTATCACCTCAAAAAATACTGTGCATCAACAGCTTAATAGGAAAATCTTGGACTCTCTGTATGTCTCACCCTACCAAAGGTGGTTTTTTTAGCTTTCTCAAAGAACTTTTTAGGAGGTGGCTTTTCTTCAATGAGCTTTCATTACAGTGAAACTCAATGAGGTGATATTATTAATAGATGATAGTTAATCCCCTTGCTATAGGGAAGAGTGTTCAACCACATGGGTGAGGTGCGCAAGTACCAATGAGTCATAGTAACATTGAACATTTGGCTCTTTTGAGAGACACACACACCACCACTATAGAGGGAAACTCCTGAAAAAGAGAGTAACTCCAGAACCTAACATGACTCAGAAGAGTTGGAGGAATTCTTTTGGAAACACATCATGGCTTGGGGCACCTGCTCTTTTAATTTATGTCCTTGCCATTGATCAGAACCTCTTAAGGTAATTCTTCCAGTATAATTTTCACTGTAGGTCAACAAAAAGACTTTTTTTTCTCTCAAAGCAGATCAAGCATGAAAATATGCATTTGCTGTTATTTTAATGTTGTCTATGTATAGACTGACTGCAGAGGAAAAAGTCATGCTCTTGAGCATACCTATTTTAAATAGTATCTGAGAAAGAAGGGGTTTAATATTTAACTGCTACTGTTTAAATATTCCATATTGCTTGGTATGAACCTAGGCATCAGAAAACTGGGGGAATGGAGGGTCAAATAGAGAAAGGTGCCCATCTTTCTACAGGATTTGTGTATTACTGTAAAATTGCTTGTTTAAGCAAACAGATACACTTCAGGATGCTCAGCTGATAAGAATTACTTACCCTGATGTATGGTATGATGGTGGTACTGAAATTTTGTATGAAGCTGCGCTTTCAGGGAAAGATTAGGGTTATTCAAGTTATCATTCCTTTGCTGTCAATAATAGAGTTCTTTCTTTAAATTGAATTAAATATTCATTACATTTCAATGAGGGAAACTAAACTTGGGTATGTCTTGTACGTTCCATTATTTTAGCTCCAGTATCAGCAGTGACTCTGATACATATGATAGTGCATGTCATTTGATGCTGCTAAATTTGCTAAGTGCACTTATTGCTGAAAACTCTGTATTTCCTGAAAGAAGACTAGGGGAATGCCAGTGAATCAGCAGTTTCAGTTGACTACACAAGCGTGTTTGCTGCAGCAAACCTAAATGTTTTCACTTCCAAATTGTTGAAACTTCCCTTTCAGGACTGAAAACAATAGTTCTTTGTCTGTCTTGGCACCCTTTTGCCATTCTTGGGCCCATGATCGAAGAGCAGCTGTTAAATTGCAGCTTTATTAATAAGTAGTTACAGTTAGTACTGTCTAAAGCTGGACTAAATCTTTGTCCATTCCAGCCCAACACACTTGATTAATTATAAACAAAGCAAATTGTTTCACTTTGACCAACCCAGTCTTTCTTTGCCTGTGTGTTCCAGTTACGTTTCATAACAATTGCTTTGGCTTTGAAAATAGATAATATAATTCTCTAAAGAATGCCTCCTTGTGAGGTGTAGGCCTGAGCATGTAACTGGACATGCTCTGATCAGGAGGTGGTACTAGAGATCTTGCATCCTAGTCATTCTGATTCTATGGTAAAAAGGTTAACTGCTTCTTAGATAGCAGTTAACTATTCCTTTCTTGTGTTACAGTATTTTCTGCTTCCAGCAAAAGAATTCCTCTGTCTTGAAACAGTTCTTTTTTAACAAGATGAAGTTTTTTTGCCTCAATTTGCTGGTTCTCAGACTTCTAGGTGTAAATGAAAGGTTTGGTTAAATTCTGTCTCCTTAAAGTTTTGCTTTATTCTTGTGCAGTTCAAAAAGTGCAGCATCTACTTAGTTCCATTCTTGTTTCTACCTGTCTCCAAATATGCTAAGCAAGGTTAAGCAGAAAACGTATAATTCCTGTGCTTAGTGATATTTAGTGGATTTGAGGAAATCTGTTAAGTAAACCTGCCAATTTTGCAAAGTACGAAGAAAGGGCAAAGATAATAGCTACTTAGACTATAGCTCCCATAATCTAATCAAACATGACACACAGAATCACTAGGTTGGAAGAGACTTCAAGATCATGGAGTCTAACCCATGCCCTAATATCTCAACTAGACCGTGGCACTGCGTGCCATATCCAGTCTTTTTTTAACACATCCAGGGGTAGTGACTCCACCATCTCCCTGGGCAGACCATTGCAGTAGTTGATCACTCTTTCCGTAAAGAATATCCAACCTGTACTTCCCTTGGCACAGTTTGAGACTGCGTCCTCTTGTTCTGTCAGTTGCTGCCTGGAGAAAGAGACCAACCCCTGCCTGGCTACAACTGGCTTCTAGGGAGTTGTAGGGAGTGATAAGGCCACCTCTGAGTCTCCTTTTCTCCAGGCTAAACAAGCTGGAGAAAAGGAGACTCAGCTTCTCCCCAGCTCCCTCAGCAGTTCCTCACAGGGTTTGTGTTCCAAGCCCCTCACCAGCCTTGTTGCCTCCTCTGGACTCACTCAAGCGTCTCAATGTCCTTCCTAAACTGAGGGACCAGAACTGGACACAGCAGTCAAGATGTGGCCCCACCAGTGCCAAGTACAGGAGAAGAATGACCTCCCTGCTCCTGCTGGCCACACTATTCCTGACACAGGCCAGGATGTCCTTGGCCTTCCTGGCCACCAGGGCACACTGCTGGCTCATGTCCAGTCAGCTGTCACCAGTACCCCCAGGTCCCTTTCCAGCCACACCGTCCCCAGCCTATAACATTGCAGGGGGTTATTGTGGCCAAAATGCAGGACTCGGCACTTGGACTCATTAAACGTCACCTTATTGGACTCTGCCCATCCATCCAACCATTCCAGGTTTCTCTGCAGAGCCCTCCTACCTCCCAACAGATCGACACACGTTCCCAGCTTAGTGTCATCTGCAAATTTACTAATGAAAGACTCAATCCATGTCATCAATAAAAATGCTGAACAGAACTGGTCCCAGCACAGAGCCCTGAGGAGCACCACTGGTGACTGGCCCCAGCTGGATGCAGCACCGTTCACCACCACCCTCTGGGCCCGGCCATCCAGGCAGTTCTGAACACAGCAAAGCCTGGCCATCCTGTAAGTGCTGTGTGATGAGACTCAGTATAAACTGTTCCATAACCTTACCGGGTACTGAGGTCAGGATAACTGGCCTATACCTACCAGGATCCTCCTTCCCACCCTTTTTGTGAATGGGTGTCACATTGGCCAGTTTCCAGTCCTCTGGAACCTCACCAGTGAGCCGGGACTGTTGGTAAATGCTGGAGAGTGGCTTCAGAAGCTCATCTGCCAGGTCCCTTATCACCCTGGGATGGATCCCATCTGGTCCCATGGATTTATGAACATCCAAACGGCTCAGCAGTTCTCTGACTGCCTCCTCTTGGATAATGGGGGGACCATTCTGTTCCCTAATGCCATCTACCAACCCAAGAGAACAGTTGTCCTGGGGACAAGCCATCTTCTCACTAAAAACTGAGGCAAAGAAGATGTTAAGCACTTCTGCCTTCTCCTCATCTGCAGTTCCCTCCCTCATCCAATAGAGTGCAAAGGTTGGTCTTATCCTTCCTTTTGCCATTAATATATTTATAAAAACATTTTTTATTTTCCTTTACAAAAGTTGTCAAATTAAGTTTGAACCGAACTTTGGCTTGCCTAGTGTTTTTCCTACATGCCCTAGCAACTCCCTTGAATACTTCCTGAGAGATCTGACCCTCCTTCGAAAGATGATACATCCTCTTTTTATTCATAAGTTCCTTCAAAATCTCCTTGCCCATCCAGGCTGGACATTTGCCTCATCGACTTGTCTTTTGGTATGCAGGGACAGCCTATTCCTGTGCCCCCAAGATTGCTGTTTTGAAGCACGCCTACCTTCCCTGGACTCCTTTGTTTTTAAGGGCTGCTTCCCAAGGAACTCTCTGAATACGTTTCCTAAGTAGGCCAAAGTCTGCCCTCCAGAAGTCCATTGTAAAAGTCTTAGTGATGTTCCTCCTGATTTCACCAAGTATAAAGAACTCAGTAATTGATACTTGATCACTATGACCCAAGTGGCCTCCAACACCACATCTCCCACCAGCCCATCTCTATTTGAGAACAACGGTATAACATAGTTCCTCCCCTGGTGGGCTTACTCACCAGCTGTGACAAAAAGGTGTCCTCCACTTAACTCTAAAAACTTCCTGGACTGCCTCTTTTCTGTGGTATTAAGTTCCCAGCAGATGTCTGGTAGGTTAAAGTCACCTACAAGAGCAAGGGCTGGTGATCCTGAAACATTCTCCAGCTGCTTATAAAATAAGTTGTCCACCTCTTCTTCCTGGTTGGGTGGATGATAAAAGTAGGATATCAGCCTTGTTTGCCTTCCCCTTACTTCTTACCCATAGGCATTTAACTTCATCATCATTAGTTCCAATACCCGTGGCATCAAAAGCCTCCCTAATATAAAGGGCTACCACTCCACCTCTTCTCCCTTTCCTGTCTCCCCTGAAGAGCTCTTAGCCATCCAGTGCAGCGCTTCAGCTATGTGAGTTGTCCCACCACATTTCCATTATGGTGACTACATCATAGCTTTGCTGTTGCACCGTGGCTTCCAGCTCTTGTTAGTTACCCATGCTGCATGCATTAGTGCACATGCACCTCAGCTGGGTTGCTGATTTCACACCTAACTCAGGCGTACCACCCTTGGACCTGCTTCCAGAGAGCTCAGCTGCATCCTCTTCCCCCTAGTTTAAAGCCTACTCAATGAATTCTGCTAGTTAATGAGCTGAAATTCTTCTACCCTTAACAGAGAGATGCAGCCCATCCAGTTCCAGCAGGCCAGGTGCTGGAAAAGTTGGCCCGTGATCAAAGAACCCAAAATTTTGATGGCTGATGACACCAAACCTTGAGCCACCTCTTGACAATGTGGGCTCTCCCTTTCATCCTTTTTGTCTGCTACCTAAGGGACTGAACAGAACACTACCTGTGTCCTGCCCTATCACCACTTGACCCATTGCTCTAAAGTCCCTTTTTATTGACCTGACACACCTCTTTTCAATCTCATCACTGTCAGCCTAGAGTATCAGCAGTGGGTAATAATCAGAGGGCTGAATCAGCCCAGGAAGTCTCTCAGTGATATTTTGTACCTGGGCCCCAGGGAGGCAGCAGACCTCCCTGTTGGATGGGTCCAGTCCACATGTCAGGTGCTCTGTTCCTCTCAGAAGGGAGTCACCCACTACAACTACCCTTCTTTTCTTTTTTATGTCAAAGGTGGTGATCCCTCTGATAGATGAAGTGTAATTGGAAGGCCCACTGGGCAGATAATTTTCTTCTGTATCATCTGTCTTACCCTCTGGATTTAGGGCCTCATACCTATTCTGAAGTGGCACCTGTGTAGGTGATGGGGGTCAGGAGAAACTTCTCTTACCTCCCCGAGTAGGAACCCATTTCCAATCCCCTTCATCCACCAAGTGTCTTCCTATTGCATGGGAGGCATGGGAGTCCTCTGACTCCTGGTGTGCCTCCCTCAAGGATGGAAGGGCAGAACTCAGCCAGTCTATTTCCCTTTCACTTTCCCTAATGCTCATTAGTCTTTCAACTTCCTCTCTAAGCTCAGCCACCAGCAAAAGGAGATAATTTACCAATTCACACTGCAGGCAGGCTTCTTCTGCAATGCCCCCTGGTACCACTGATAAATTCAAATATTCTGCACAGGAATGGGTCTGGACAGATACATCCATTTTGGAGAGTTCCATCTGATTACATACACTTGTAGTAACTGCAGTTTTTGACTGTGTAAAAACCATTGCTAACAAAAAAAACCCCAAAACCAACTAACCAACAGAAACACAATAAACAACAAACTAAAAACCCCACTAGAAGGAGGAAACCTGCAACCCTGCCTGCATGAACTGCCAGGTGAGCTGCTGTGCCATGCCCCTGTTTGCCCACTCCTGTTCACCTCGCTCCCTAGAGCTCTCTTTTAATCACCCCGCCTCCTCCCTAAGCCTGCATGGCTAATGAGAATGAGGAACCGACCTGCTCAGTGCTCTTTTAATCACCCAATACATAGGACTTAAGGTTTGTGCAAGTATATCTAATTGATCCTCAGAGGGTGACTGGACTGGTTTGTGCTTTAATTCTTGAAAAGAGGCCATCATGCTGACTAGACACATCTTCAACAGATGGACAGTGTTTAGCTGACAGTACTAGTCATATGTAATCTCTCTCAGATACCTACCTGAGTAGACAGAAGTAAAAAGTATGCTCCATTTTGGGTTTGCACTTGGTCATATGGGAAGAAAGTCTGAAACGTGGATCTGAGGCTGCATTTAGGAGAAAAACTTTTGTTTCACTTGACTGGAAAGGTTCTTTGCCCTCTTTATTGATTGATATTGTCTTGATATAAGAGCTCTGTGTTAAACATCAAATCTGCTGTTTTTCTTAACTGTTCTCAACTGTGAAGCAGATTTGAGTCTGGACTACTTTTGGATGTAGATACAATAGCTTCACTTTCATCATTTTTATGGCTGCTGCTTTTTCAATGCCTGAATTGGAGTATACACAGATCTGTCAGAATTGAAAATCTGGTAACAGAATTCGTATTTTGTCACTGCCACACAGAATGGTCAGGAAACACCTTACCTACCATCAGGTAGGAGTTTCTCTCCCCTCACTTCACAAGGGGATAAAGTCAGCTTTTAGTGTGTTGCGGTTCAAAGCAGTCAACAGCAAGAATATCACCATTCTCCTGAAGTCTTAATGTCACCCATATGTACACTGGGATTTCTGCAGGCAATAGCATCAGTTTCAGTTTGCCAGCTCTTAACACATGTGCAGCTTTCTCACAATTAATTATTCAGGGGTACACTTCTGTAAGAGAACCAACAACGGGATTGGACTTCAGCAGTATGTAGAAAATATGAGTCTACAAAATAATTGATTATGTAGGTGCTGAATGTGTTTCTGCAGTTGCCTGGGTTTTTCATAGTACAATGGGCAATTAAGGCAGAAGTTCTTACAGATGGGGCTCTACAAAAGCCCTTTTTGTACAGCTTGTACAAAACAGACATGCTGTCATGAAATAAGATAATTTACTTACTATAGAAGACAAGTTAAAATAGGCACTAAACTGCTTGTTTTATTATACTATTCTCTAGCTAATGCTTATAGCAGGGAGGTTTTTGTGTTAGTACCAGCTCTGTTTTGGCACTCTTTATCTTGTTTATACTTTTTACCTCTCTGGAAAGCAAAGTAAGACCCAAAATGGTGTCCCAAAACTTAGTGGATAGCCTCATAAGGACCAAAAGTATTACAATTCTGTGTAGAACTCATGATAATATTTATCTTCAAAGTCCTGAACATTTTAGGGCCTAGATCCTTTGATTTGCTTTCCTCTAATGTACTAGAAGCAGCCTTTTGTGAGCTGTTTTCCAAACAGTTTCCAGATTTTCCTTCAAGGGCAGGGTAGGTCAGCTTATTGTAGAGACCTGTGCTGTGCTTGAAGTTGTTTTTCCTATTACACAGAGGGTGTTTGATTTCAGCAAATAAAAGCAGTCTGTTTCTTTTTGCATCAATGATTAAGGAGGTTGTTTTTGTATTGGCAAGTGAGTTTAATGTCTTTACTGATATGTTTGTTTATATTGTATGAAATATATTGTAACTTAAATATTAATATTTTAGTTTTCAAAGATGAGTTTTCTGAAAGTTGCATTTCATAAAACGATTTTACAAGCTCCCAAATAAGCCTGTATAAACTTAAGTGTTATGAATACAGTAAGTAACTTATTTCAAATTAAATATGTCTGTATCATTACTTCATGACTTTAAATGGGTTTGGTAGGCTTTAACTAAAACTTTGTTTCTTCTAATGCTTCTCAAAGTGAGCATACGTACAGGGAAAACTAGTTTGGTGAGGGCCTACTTAATGTATAACCTGTATATGAAGAAATCCTGTGCCTATTCGTCTAGCTGGTATATAAAAGTGATTTTAATGATGAACTGTGTGTTTGCAGACTAATAACAGAGCAGCTGAATGTAAAGAAAAATCTTCTACTTGGGCATGGTGCTTGAGATACGTGCCAAATTTTCTCTGAGTCAAGTATTAAACTTTTTTTAAAGCTGAATTATATTGAGCCTAACTACTTCTTGTCAGATGAAGTTCTAAAAATCTGAGCCAGAACATTTGTCACATTGATTTGGTACTATGTCTTTGGACAGTTTTAACTGAAAATGAATGTGTTCTTAGTTGGTTCACTGTTTTGAACTGGCTGAGAAGTCTGACTTCAGAATAATTTCTTTAATCTCTATTACTTTATCCTCTCTAAGCAATGTGTCTCAAATGTAATTATAAAGGCTAAAGGTAAAACTGCTCTGGTTTTAATTGTCTACCAAGAAAAAGAGGTTTCTATGCCCAGGGAAGCAGAAACAGGGTAAGGGTTACTGCTGGTCGAAGACCACTAGTAACCTCCAGCGGTGTCTGTTTCCTTTTCGCTATTTCCCTCTAGTGGTCACACACAATACTGACCTGGGAGATTAAACAGATGAACTGGTACTAACCAAAAAGTAATATGAGGTGTGTGGCAACTTAATTTTCCCAGTCCTGACCTGTTAGACCACAGAGTACTGTGTCTGTAGTCAGACCCTGTGACAGAAGGGCATACTCTCATGTTTTGAATTGGTGATTCACCAAGATTTTGGAAATTATCTGAATTTTTATCCTTTTAGATATCCAAACATTAAACATACAAAGCTTTTAAGTTAGATAAAACTCATAATCAGAGTTTGCTTATAAAGTTTTTTGATATGACGTCTGCTTTATATGTATATCTTTACCCTTCTGTATCTGTGGCTAGGTCTTACATCTGTACATTAGAAGTATTCAGATAGTTTATCCCTTTAGCATTATGTTGGACTTGTTCTTAACTCATAAACTAAAATGAGATTTCTAGAATCATGTGGTTTTATTCTTTACAACAATTAATATTCTTTTATTCTTGGTAAAACAATTAATGTTTTCATGTAACTTTTTTAGGTCTTGGTAAGCCATCGTGTATCAAGTATTTCATAGAATTGCTAAGATTGAAAAAGACCTTTAATATTTCCACATTCAGTTGTCAACCCAGCACCACTACCATGTTCACCACTAAACCATGTTACCAAATGCCATATCCACACATTTTTTTAACACTTTCAGGTGTGGTGACTCTACCACTTCTCTGAACAGTATATTCCAGTGCTTTACAACCCTTTCCATGAAAAAAAATTCATAATGTCTAAACTAAACCTCCATTGCTGCAACTTGAGGTCATTTCCACTTGTTCTGACACTTGCTACTTAGAATAAGAGACTGACACCCATCTCACTACAGCTTCCTTTCTGTAGAGAGTGATAAGGTCTCCTCTGAGCCTTCTTTTTTTCCAGGCTGAGCTACCCCAACTCCCTCAGCTACTCCTCATCAGACTTGTGTTCCAGACCCTTCACCAGCTTCATCTGACTTAAGATCTTGCAAATGTTGCTTCCTATGCAGGTTGTGGCAGGCACCTCAGGAAGAGTACAAGGATGTTGGTAAGTCATGTAGAGAAAAAATCAGGGGAAACCTTAGCTAGAGCTCAGTCTGGTCACTGCTGTATAAGATACGATGTTTTTCCAAATGCATTAACAACAAAAGGAGGGCCAAGGAAAATCTCCATCCTTCAGTGGGCATGTGGATGGGGAGCACTGTCACCGAGGATGAGGAAAAGACTGAGGTATTTAATGCTTTCTTTGCCTTAGTCTTTAACAGAGAGATCAAATATCCTCAGGGCAAGCAGCTCCCTGAGCTGCTCAAAAGGACTGGGGATCAGAATAGACTTCCTGTAACTCAGGAGAAGTGACCTCCCATGTTACTTAGCTACTCACAAGTCTATGAGGCCAAATGAATACCCAAGAGGACTGAGGGAGCTGATGATACACCTTTCCAAGCCACTCTGCATCACTTATGGTCAATTCTAGTTTAACCAGGGACACCCCAGATAACTGGTGATTTGCAAGTGTGGTGCCCACCTACAAGAAGGGTCAGAAGCAGGATCTGGGGAACTACGGCCTGTCAGCCTGACCTTGGTGACCTCAGTGCTGGGGGAGGTTATGGAACAGAGTATCTTGAGTGTGATGACTGGCACATACAGGACAACCAGGGCATCAGGCCCAGTCAGCATGGATTTATGAAAGGCAGGTGCTGCATGACCAACCTGATCTCCTTTTATGACAGGGTGACCTGCTTAGTGGATGAGGGAAAGGCTGCGGATGTTTTCTGTCTAGACTTCACTAAAGCCTTTGACACCATTTCTGATACCATTATCCTAGAGAAACTGTCAGCCCATAGCTTGGACAAGTGCACTGTTCATTGGGTAAAAAGCCAGCTGGATAATCAAGACCAAAGAGCGGCAGTGGATGGAATTATATCCAGCTGGTGGCCGGTCACCTGTGCTGTTCCCCAGAGCTCAGCATTGGGTCCAGTTCTGTGTCGTGTCCTTACAGACAATCTGCCTGAGGGGATCAAGGGCACCCTCAGTCAGTTTGCAGGTGTCAAGTTGGGTGGGAGTGTTCATCTCCCACTCAGTGGAGGGTAGGAAGGCTCTGCAGGTTGGACATGGGGAAGAATTTTTTCACTGAAAGGGTGATCAGATATTGGAATGGGCTGCCCAGAAAAATAATGGAACCTCTGGAGGTATACAGTAAAAGTCTGTATATGGCACTTAGTGTTGTGGTCTATTTGGCATGGTGGTATTGGGTCAAAGGTTGGACTCAGTGATCTAGGAAGTCTTTTCCATCTTTAATGATTCTGATTATTTTCTGCCTGTCATGCAGAATGGTAGAGTTTGTCCTTAGATAATTATGCCTTCAGAAATATGATCCTTTATATCCAGTATGCTCATCTGTTGTTTGAAAGTAAAATTACCTTTGGACAGAATTATTGCCTAGATAGTTTGAGCTTAATATATGGAATCTTTATGTTGTCAAGTTGATGTATGATTAGAAATGCACGTAAAGCTCCTTCAGATGGCAGAGTGCTGTTGCATAAAGAGCTTTTAAACCAGACTGGAATTTGTTTTTAAACAAACATGGTTTTGACTCAATAGTAGTACTGGTATTTATGAATCTTCAACCCTGGACAACTTGAGCAATCTGAAGCTGTATCAGGAATATGACAAAAAGTTTCATGTCTTGGAGTCCCTTATTTCATAGAACTTTTTTGGTTCAGATGTGTAACATGTCAGTGAGCTTCTGATGTTTTTGAAGGAAGTAGGTGTTGAGAGCTGACAACGGCTACAGAAAGAAGGAAATAAGAGTAGATAATAGGTTTTGAAAGTAAAGAAAATTGTGTTAGTTTTAATAGGGTGTTTGTTTTAATGCAAAACAAGAAATGTATTAAACCCTTCCCCCCCCCCCCCCACTTTTTCCCAAATTTATGTTAGGAGATGGCAATTTAAACAGCATGTGTTTGCATGTATTTCTGTAGGGTGTGAGATAGTTTTCCTTAAATTCTTTGTCAAATATGTTCTGGAATTCAACAATTCCAACTTTTTTATCCTCCAGTGCTTCCTAGATATTACATTATGCCAGCCATTTGATAGAGGTATCTATTCTGATGGCTAAATGTTTAAAGATTAGAGGGAAAAACAATTCATTTCTGAATTTAGCAGTGCCAAGGTAACTGCTAATTGTTCTAGATGAACAAGAGACTTTGTGGGTTTTGCAGGAGCATTTGTTTTGGCAGGTTTTTTTCTTATTGATAAGAAGCATAGATAGCTAAGACTATATATCTGCTGATAGGTTTGTTCTATGTGACTGTAAAGCTTTTTGTAGTCCATTGCTTTTAGTGCAAGTAAGAACCTTGCCTGCACCTGTACTTTGAATCCTCGTGTTTCTTGTTAGGAAAATGTTTATTATGATTAAACAAAGTGTAGGCCTCTCAAGTCCATATCCAAAACTGGCTCAGACTTGGAACAAATACCTCTTCACAAAGGTGAATAAACCCCCATTGCTATTTAACTATGCTCTTTGGAAATTTCATTGTGGTCTTTAGCCCAAGATTCTTCCTCATAATACTGATGGTGGATACATTTTTCTGATTCTACAGAGGTGATACCATTGTAATACTTAACTATCATCAGTTAAAAATTAAAACCAAACCAACAATTGGAGTAAGAGACAATCACTCCTTCCCTGCCGTTTTGAAGGATAAGTAAGATTGCCTAAGTCCCTGTTAACTGTGAATACTGTGTGTGCCTTAGTCTCCATGCTCTGTCCCCCTGTTGAGACAGGCTGGGTTATCCCTACGTGCTCAGTTCCTGCAAGGCACGGGCTTTCCCTCCACCTAGTGGATGCTCCATGGGAGAGCTGGTTCTCAAACTCCTGCAGCAGCTTATCCTACTGCTCATCTGCCTGGCTCATCTGTCTTCGTTAGCACTTAATCCTGGCAACACTCTATTTTGAATTTTATACATTGTGATGATGTAATAATATTTAATATTTAATATAACTATTATGCAATTTTGTATAACTGCTAAAAAGACCAATGTGACTACTGCTTTCACTTGGGATCATAGCTGTTCTTTTTTTTTCAAGGCACAGTTGCACTAGTGCTAGCCTTAAACCAAGATCTGACAATATGTAATGGAATTAATTAATTCTTTAAAACCCAGTAGCTTTCAGAGCATGAAAACAAGTAACAACACTTCCTTTAGTGCATTGGGAACTGACACCAAAACATCAGTGCTTTTTCTGATGGTGTCTAATAGAATGGAATTTATTAATTCTTGTATTACAGACCTTACCTGTCCCTTTCCTGACAACCCAGATTCACAGAAGGGATAAATGTAGCCTCTCCCAGACTTTCTTATATTCCCATGACCCAGGAGTACAAGCTGCTTTAGTTCTATTACTAAGTACACTAAATGTTGCAGTTATTGTCAGCTTGGGTTTTGGTACTTTTACTCAGTGAAGAGTTTTATTTTTATATGTGTTTTTCAACTTGGAATTCCTGAGGATTCCTCCTGTGCACATAACCTGGGTGTTTACTATGGAATTGCAACGTATGTCGCTGCTGGAGGAAGGTTAAGTCTACGTGTCTTTCCTTGTTTTTTTGCAGTTGCAAAAAAGGGTCAGATTAGAAGCTCTTTCCTTTTAAATAGTCATCTGCACTCGGCTTGGTAGGGCTGTGGGTGGGGAATCACTATCACTATCCAGCTGCCCTGACCTGGATTGTGGAATTTCTGTCTCTGCCTTCCAGCTAACTACCACCTTAGTTTTGCAACCTTAAATTTCCATTGTCAGCAGCTTCAGAACAATTGAAAAATCAGACCTACAGTCACATAATAATTATATCTTTTTTTTTCAGTCCACAGAAATGCATCCTGTATTGCTCAAAGTGTAGTGTCTGTTGTGTTCTTACTGTCTGAATAATTTCCTAGGGTAGCCCTGTCTTGGCTCATCCTTGCACTAAAACCCATCTTTCTGAAGCATTTGCAGCAAGTCTAAAAATTGCCTTTGGAACATAGTTGTTTTACAGAGCTTATCTGCATATTTTCCACCAAGCCTTTCATAGTACCTTTCAGCTCTTTTGTGTTACTACCTTTTCTATCTTCTTTTTTTTTTTTTTTTCATAAGATATTGTGGCTTGATCTCTTGGATGTTTGAGTGGGATTGAGTGTATTTTTACAAACACTGTAGAGAATGAGGTTAGAGTCACTGTGTCCTATTATCTGTTCCATCATCTTCTGAGTGAGCTGTATGCCTTAGAGGGAGGAGCTGCCTGCTGGTTGTGTTATGTAAAATAATAAATAATTTATAATGCTAACTGAATATATCTGCCTTGGTGAACAAACATATATTGAAGCGCTTCACAGGTGCAAATTGAGACATAATCAAAAGAATTCTTTGAAGACATGTGAGAATAATTTATTTGATTTTTTAAGTGGGAGAACTTTGCTGTGAATCTGTGGTTTATTCAAGGGTATTATTTACCACCTAAGGATCAATGTGAGCAGCAAGAGAGATCTGCAATATGATTCTGCAAATTCTTAGCTTTTTTTATTGAAAGCAGCTTTTCTGACGTACTGTATTGTTGCTGATACTAGCATCTGCTCCAGTTAAAGGATCACATGAAGCTTTGGATCATGTGGCTCTTTCCTCTTATCTGTAACAAAAGGATTAATGGATTTCATGCATTGGCTTAGAAAGCTGAAGGTGTTGCAATTACTATCAAATGCCAATTTGAATGTAGCTTTGAAGCTGTGGTGTATGCATGGAATTTCAAAGAAGTGCATCTTTTCACCAAGCGTGGCAATTTGGCATTAGTGCTTGATGGTATGAATTGATACAACTTCTAGAAGTAATTTTTTTTTCAAGCAGAGACTATTGATTTCTATCATATGAACTCTTATCAGCTTTTCCAGTTTTTATCTTGGGAAATTAAAATTCTTATAAACAGAAGAAACTTTGTCTGCATTCCTTTTCTTAATGTAAATGATTATTTCTGCAGTGATTAGTTAACGATGATCTGCTTTGCAAGACATAAATGCGGCAGTGACCTGCTCTCGTTTAGATGTTGCGGTAGTAGAATGGTGGGGCTTTGCATGACTCATGCTTTCTTTGTGTTTATCTGCCTACATGTGTCTGCTGTGAGCAGGTTGGCTTGTCTGTGCATCAGTTAGAAATGAGTACTTATTTCTGGTTCTTGTGAAAAATAAGTATTCTCAATGTAATTTTTTTTTTTTCCGCTTGGCTATTTGAACATAATTGTCTGACACAGTTTTGTGAACATGGTCTGTAAATGTACGTGCTTTTGATTCATGATGTGTGCTGTTTAGTCTGCTCTTAATGCCTGCTGAACTTGCTTCTTGATAACAAATAGTTAATAATTGCACCTTTTTGTTGGTAGACTTTGCAAGCTGATAGCTGTATCCATATAATTGTGTATGATGTTACATGTATGATTCTGTAGCATGGATAAATTATTTAGGGGAAATAATAATCACAAGCATAAATGGGAGGAACAAATATTCTGCTGAAAAGTTATCTTAAAAAAATCAAGCTTACGTATTGATGTGGAAAGAAGGGTTGGGTTTTTTCTTTCACCTTCAGTTTTTATTTTGTGAACTAAATTAGCTGAGCTTTGTATGTATAATATTGGAAGAAAAGGATTTAATTCAGATGTAGAATATAAAGTATCAGATTTTCTACTTGCAAGTTTAAAAGTATTTTTGGAAGTTCTAAAGCAGGACTATATAGGTGGCTTTGACTAAATCTAAAGTAAAGAAATCCAGAAATGTCATTTCCTAAGCTTAAAGCAAGGTCTTCCGTAGGTGTGGCTTTTTCACTTAAAGGACAAAATGAGAAAACACTTCCTATCCTTAGTTAAACTACTCTACCCTCAATGAAGTGGATATTTTGTCTACATTTTAAAATTGATATCATATTAAAATGAAGTTTTATCATCTTTCTTACTGTGTACAAGTTACAGAGAAAATTGAATGAATTCTCACTATCAAACTGACTATAATAAAAACATATTGGATCATCTTAAGATTTGTGGCATATGCTTAAATAAATATTGAAGGTACTGATTAAACAGTGAAGTCTTTTTATATTTGTGTTTTAAGGAAATTCTAAAAGAAATGTTTCAAAGTGTTGGATGATTCTTCCTTTCAGGTTTATGCTTATTAAATGCTTTTGAAACAAAGCAGTCGTATGCCCAAACTCTTACTCGTAACTCAGACATACATACTTTGTTCCACTTTGCCCAAATTCTTAACTGACACTTCAAAGAAGAACTATTTACCTTTCCCTGCTATTTAACTTATCCACACTCTCCTGCCTTCTCAAAGCCTATAGAGCTCCCAATTTTTCCATAAAATGTACAATAATTGGAATTTCATAATTGCTTCTTGTTCTATGCCATTTGTTTTGTCTCCCCTCTCCCTGCCCCATTGGAGTACTGGTGCTACTGCAAAATTTATTTCTGTCAAAAGTCCTTCACTGTTGTCTCTGTGTACTGGCTCAAACTCATCTACTAACAGTATTTCATATATTATTCTGAATCATCTGTTTATTTCTTACATTCTCTATGAGGATTTTTTTATTTCCTTTGCCATGCACATCATCTACATTAACATTTAGAGAAATTTATTTTCCTTCAGTTCCTCAGTATCTCTTTCTGTTTGACTTGTAAGGAGATTTGTGAAACTTTATTTTTGATCTTAAAAATGTTATTCTAATCAAGATGGTTTTTTTTTTCATTGTTTAGTTAGTTACTATTATTGTATCCTCTTAGAGTTCTTCTTTTATGTAGACTTTTGTTCTCATGAAATATTAATTTCAGTCTACTATAAATAATTTTGCCAAAGAAGCCTGAAACAGGAAGAAATTTTGATAGAAGTAATTGTCTGATTTTCTTTGATTTCTATTTTGTTGCTTTTAAAAAGAAGATAGTACTATTTGTATAATTGGACAGATTGAAACTGATTGTCTTGAGACTTAACCTGTTTAATTCCCCAGTTAATTGTACAGTAATGTAAGTTTTTTAATAAGCTGTGTGAAAGTTACTTCTTAGGAATTGCATAAACCAAAATAATGAAACACTGTCCCTTTTTTAAACCATTAAATATACATGTTGCTGTGTCCTTTTGGGGACACATAATTCATTTAGGTGACAAATTACTTTACAAATCGATTTGATACTAAAAAATAAGTTTATAGTAACTTCACAGATACTACATCAGTATCTTAGATGCAGGTACAGTTTGAGTTATTTAAACCTCTACTGCAAAAAATAAATGGGTGGGTTTCAGAGAAAATTACATTAATCTTGTTTTCATTATTTCTGTTTAATCAAAAGCCTCAGCACTCTAGTTTGTTGTGTGGTTTGATTTTTAGACTGAATCCGGCTACGGATCAGAGTCAAGTTTGCGCCGTCATGGCTCCATGGTGTCTCTTGTCTCTGGAGCAAGTGGATACTCTGCAACATCCACCTCTTCATTCAAGGTTGGTGCAAAAAAAAGTTTTCCTAGTATTAGTGCACAAATAACATGCAACTGGAAAAGAAGCAACATATGAAGACTCATTCACATAATTATAGAAAAAACTCAAAGTATTTAGTTTAAATGTCAGTAGTCCGTCATAAAAATGGTACGTGAAGCTGTCTCATGCCTCTCATGCAGTCATCCCTTTTAAATTGTGGTATCGTCTTCTGTGGCAAGAAAATCAAACTTGTGAGTGTGTTCATTAACTTCTTCTAGTTTACTTACCAGAATATCCTGGACTCCAACTGAAAACAAACACTATCTCTGTAGCTTAATAAGTGTGATATAGCCCTGCCTGACAAATTATGGCTTTCCTTATGTCATGCATATGAATATTCAATGTATGAACTGGGTGTGCTGTACTTCTGGGAGAGCAGAACAGGAACAACACAAGAAAAGGGAATAAGGATTGGAATGAAGATCTTAAGCTGGAGGTGACTGCTTTCAGGCAAATATGTATAAAGCTGGTAGCATGCAAGTTCACATTTTTAATAATGTTTTGTGGAGTGCTCTGAAGTAGGAGGTGCAGTAAAGAGAAAACATTGAGACCAGTAGCAAAACGAGTAAGGAATACTCGGATATGGTTTCTTCTGACATTAACAGTATTTCATAATTGCTAATATCTAAAATGCCCTTAGTGTACTTCAGTTGCTTCTTCATAGCTGCAGAAATATATTTTTTAAAATTGAATTGTAGCTATACTGCATCAAGCTATTGTTGAGTATGTAGAAACATTTCAGGCTTTTTTTCGTTTGTGTTTTCAGAAGGGCCATAGCTTACGTGAGAAGCTTGCAGAAATGGAAACCTTTAGAGACATCTTGTGTAGACAAGTTGATACTTTACAGAAATACTTTGATGCTTGTGCAGATGCAGTTTCCAAAGACGAACTCCAGAGGGATAAAGGTAACACTGTAGCTGAAAACTCTTCCCTCCATAGAATGTAGCTTTTTACTGAGTGAACCTCTGGATATTGTTACAATGCAATTTAATGTCTTGTGAATAAGGTATATATCCTAAATTTAGTTAGAAAAGCATCAATAATTTCCATAAATACGTAAATATATTAATTATTTTTACTTTGGAATTCAGATTTGCTTTAAAATCTGCTTGATGATTACCTGTAGCTGTCAACTGTACAAAAGCAATGCTCTTTTTAAGTGTTTTGTTTTAGAATACCAATTGCTAACTTTCAAGAATTCAATTTATTGCTGTCTCTTACCTATTATTTTGAAAAATAAATGGGATATTAGTTTTGATAGAAACAATACACTGTTTTTAAAAGTCAAAAGTGCTGCATTAAGTAATGCTTCTAAGGGGTATTGGCTGGAAATAGAGCACTAAATGCACACTTGAGACCATACTGGACTACAGTGTGGATGTCTACATATCTCTGAATTGCTTATACCAGAGCACAGCTTGTCACTATATCTTGCGCTCTACTAAGGCATTTATATTCATCCCTGGGTTTGTTCTGGCAGCGTGAAACTTTCTGCAGCAATGAAACACCAGAGAAGCGCAATTCCACTTTTTTTAAAACTTTCCAGTGTAGAAGATTAGATAGGTACTGAATCATGGCTCCTGCTTATTCACTTGTAACATCAAAGTATGTTGCTCTCACCAGAGAATTGAATGCTAAACTTCAATGCTGAGCAATGTTAGACTCTGCTGTTAACTAACATTTACACTGGTAGCGGTCTTGGGTCAAAAAAATAAAACAAACCAAACCCAAAAGGGAGGGAGGGGTCATGACTGTTGTTATAGGAAAAAGTGCTGGCTGACCATGAAGACAGTCTTTATTCTTTCTTGCACACCAAAGAACTAGAAAAGCTTTCTCACTCCCATAATACATTCTCTCTCAAATCTAGTGGTAGAAGATGATGAAGATGATTTCCCTACAGTACGTCCTGATGGAGATTTTGTACATAGCAGTAGCAGCAGTAAAGAAAAACGTAAGTGTGTCCCAGTTTTTTTCAGTGATGAAAATTAGAATGAATGGTATGGTGATATGTCTGATACAAGACAGGTGTATTATGCTCTTTCCTAAGCAGAAAATAGCAAGAATAGCTATTTAAGTGTATGTGAATGGAAGTTCTTAGCCACGTTATAATTCTTCAGCAACTTCTAGTGATCCTCTGAGTTATTCTTGATTCACACAAATATAAATGCAAGTTTGTCAAGCTGGAATTTCCTATTCTGTGTCTAAAATAATTGTTGCTACAAAATTCTGTTGAAACAGCTGCATTATTCAAATATTAGGAACTGAGATTTTTAACAGGTTATTGCAAGTGTTACCTGCTTTAGGAGTTTGGTGGAATCCAGTGCTTTTCCACTTAGGGGTGTCCCCCTGTGGTTTCAGAAGTACTATGGCTATCAAATGGTTAAGACAACACTCTTTGTGATTCTCATTTATCATAATTTTAGAGCTTTTTTGCTGTCCTTTTCATTGTTATAATGAATAGAATACTGATTTTTATTCTTATCATAAATGAACTAGTTATTTTACTCACTGTACCCATGCAGCAAATGTGAAGAACTCATGCAAGTCTTGGTGTTTGAGAAATCTGATAGTTCTGGCCTGGAGGAAGTTGTGTATGCAATTAAATTGTATTTGCATTTTTCTTAGACCTTCTCATGTTTTCTGACTGAAATATTCGCTCTATTTTTTGGCAATTCAGTTAGTCCTAAGGTATTTCTTAGAGTTGATTCACAAAGCTTTGAAGTTGCACCTCCAGTTTCAAGTGTAATGGAATCTCCCAAAGTACTCACCAGAAATGTTTCAAAAAATGTAAATACTTCCATGAAGAACCTAGAAAAATATACGGCAAAATAAGCCATTTCTGTGTCTTCTGTTTTCTTTTTAATTGGCTGTTGTTCCTATGTATTACATATTTCTTTCTTGTATTTAAGTATTCTTGTATTTGGATATGCTTTTTCTAAAGCATATCCAAAACTTGTGATGGAAGAGGAAAGGAAAGGGAGTAGAAGGAGCTTTTCAGATTACTTCCAGAATTCATCACATAAGTAGATTTTTCTACTGAGGAGTAACTGTAATGCTGATTTCAGAGGCTAAGTAGGATAACACAAAAGGTTTGAAGCAAATGTAAGCAAGTGTGTTGTTCCACTAACCCTGTTGTCTGTATGAAACTGTACTTTTTTTTTCTTTTGGATAAATGTTACGTTAGATTTCAGAAAACAGAAAAAGCCTTCTTTGACAAATGCTAAGTAAGAGTTTAATTTTACTGCATGATTCATTTTGGAATAGATGTCTTTGTCAAACTCAATTTTTGTACAGTTGTGTAGGAGTTTCAACTTAATTTACCTGTAGAAAATTTTTTCATATCTATGTTGTTCTGGCGCATCTGCAATATGTATGCATATACTATGGGGAATGTCATTAGGAAAGTCTGTATTTTAATGCAGCTGGTCATCAAGCTTTTGGGAACTTACATGCTAAAAAATTGATACTTGGTGTTATGGATACCTGTATAAACTCACTCACTATAGCTCACTACAGGAAATAATTCTGCAACCCCTTGCATTTTGCAGAACTTCTAATTCCACTTGAGTCCTGTATTCCATTAAATTTACTTTCCATCAGTTATTTCTATGAAAATATTTATTCCCATTTCAGTTTTTCTATGCCTCAGTCTGATTTCTAATGGCTAAATTAATTAAATATTTAGTAGCTGAGTGCTAATCAAACAAAGCTTGATTAGAAATGAATAATTAGACTGTCTTAAAGTGGAATTATAAGTGATATCTCAGGTTGAGACAATCATGCTCATGTACTGGGCACAAAAAAAAAGGTCAGACATAACTGGCAATGAAAGATTTATCTTGAACTTCACCTTTTTTAAAGCTTAGCCTCAGTGCAGCTGTTAAGATTTGGTCTCTCAAATTTCAGGTTTTCTTGAAATTTCTATCTTGTCCTGGAAGGACTCTAACAATCTTCTTAACTGTAGCTTACAAGTGGTTGCCTGTTTATTCTAAGATGGTTCTTCACTCAGTGGTTCAGGAAGTGAGGCGTAGGTTCAACCTCTTAATTTACCTTACTATGATAGGATGGAGTGTTTAAGCCTGCTGTTCAAACTACTAGTGCACCAATCTAAAGCTCAAATTGTTAGATTTAAGACTGACTTAAAGGGCCATATTCATACTGACCTTTGCAATTTGTTCTCTGGGTGGGAGGAGAAAGTTAATGTAAGTATGGACATTTGTGTACTTCTCTGAAGGTGATTTGGATAGAGAGGCTTTCTCTTTTCTGTGTTCTATGGGATCTTTAGGTGAAGAGGTAGGTAGAGGACTATAAAGTTTAAATATACTGGCCACTTTCCAATTACAGTATCTAGTAATTGGAACTGTAATAATTTATATAAAACACCAAGATAAGGTATCTATCTGGCTGATGAATATTTGCCCATTGCAAATATTCAGGAATGTAGAGTCTAGATCTCTTAAGTGTTTCCATTCATCCTCTCAGGAAAGAGAATGTGTTTAGATTTAAATTTTCTAAGAATAGGAAGAAGTAACCTACTTAAGGAACCACACTGAATATGGAAGATGTCTTTTGTACTGGAACTATAAAGATGGAAGTGGTACAAAGGCTGAAGGAGAGAAAATTGATGTAAATTACAGTGGAGATTTATGTTGGATTTTTGTGCTTTGAATGGAGGAAAAATATTTGCTAAAATACTGCTGAAAAACTGGGGTTGTTCTTGGAGGAAAACTAATCATACTGACCCTGTTGCAATCCACAGAAGATAACAGCAGTAGGCATCAAGAAATGGATCATGGACGCAAATGTTTTTCACTTAGAATTACTTTAGTGATAAAATATGTTATATTATATATATATAAGGGAGCATAAAATGGAAAAAATGGAAGAACATCTTTCTACTTACTCTCTTTAGAATACTTTCTTTAGAATACTTTCCTGTTTCTCTGGAAAACAGATTTGATCAAACAGTGGGAAGATGTTACGAGCAGAATCTTGGGAACAAGAAGGGAAACACCTATCCTAACAGACACAGAGGTCTAGGAGAGAAAAGCTAAAGAACTATTGAAAGTTAAAGAATGGTATGAAGAATTCCTTGTATGAAACAAAAGAGAAAGCAAGTCAGAAATAGAGCCTAGATAAGATAATGAAAAATGAACTGCTTGGAAGATGTTGAAATTGAAGTTAGAGTGGGAGATAAAATTATCTTGCCTTTTTCAGTTGATGGCATGCAGTTTGATAACTAGAGAGCAATTGCAACAGTAAGAACCCTTGCCTGATTTAATTTTGAAATAATGGATTTGTAGCTGACATGAAAAAAAGTGTAGAAAAGGAATCAGAAATATGTTTAGTCTCTCCAAATAGAAAATCTTCTCACAAGTACTTGTAAAATGCTGAAGCTCAGTGGTTCCTGAAGTGAGGGTTAAGATCATCTCCCAGCATGCTTCAGAAAGACAGATATTTCCTGTGATTAGGAATGAATCAAAATACTTGGTATCCATCATAAGGAACATGTTGATTGGCCATCTCTTTAAAGAAACAGGTTTTACATCCTTCTGCAAGACGTTCATTTTTGCCCATAATGGTAATGACTGAAAAACTTTGGGCACTGACTTTAAGTCTGCAGCTCTGCATCTATCACACCTACTCTGAGACTAGTCATTAAGGAATGGCTTAGAACTGTGGCTGAGACCTAGAAAGGGACAAAAGTTCTCTCTTTTCCAGAAAATTAAACTGTGTTGCTATATTTCCCTTAAATTCTACTGCAGAGATTTCTGAAATTATTTGTTGCAGCTAGTGGCAGTTTCTTCAGCATGTCTACGTATTTCCTAAGTGAGAGAGAAAAATCACATCTGCGAGCATTACAGCTGTGCTGTTAAGCCTGGATGTGAACATAGCCTACACCAGCAGGAGGAATGATTAGTGTGAAACCATCTTTTTCAGTTGTGAAGTATTACGTGCAAAGTTCTTTTATAATTTTAATTATTTTCAGTGGAAACACTGCATCACCTCCTTGCCAGCTTATGCCACTGTCAATCTCAGCCTCCTCTGTGTTCCCTCTCCAGCTGTTGGGGAGGGAGAGCTGCTTTGCTCATTATCATTTCTGAAACAGGTTTTTTGTTCTCTTGCCTTTTTTTTTTTCCCTCCAGCCCCCATCATTTTTACCTTTTAGGGAATGTTTCTGATATTTAAAAAAAAAAAAAAAAAAGTTGTATTCTACCATAGTATGTGTGCTTTTTTAGGTATTTGAAGTTGTGTGTAGTCTGTAATTACTTATTTGAAAAAGAGTTTGATTCCTTCTGACAGGGGGGCATAAAAAACCTCTAGAGACTTAAACCACTTCCGAAGACCATGTGATGATTACTTTCTGTTCCCAAAGTGTAGACACTGTGCTCTGTCATTACAGAATGGAAGTGCTTGAAAGTTCTGCTTTGCTCTTGCAGACAAATAAACTTACTCAAAAATTAATTTTACTTTTTAAACTGTAAAAGTCATACGTTGACAAACTGACAGACTGGAGAAAAAAAATTATGTCAGTCCAGGTGATAAGTCATGAACTTGCTCTTTGGCACTAACAGGAGTTACTTTAACTTGCTGGGCTCAGTCAGCTTCAACTTGAGTGTTACTTCTGCTTTGTAATATTTTCTGACATTCATGTGCAGTGCTTGATATGTTATTATGTCAACCTACATACCAGTGTGACATATAATAGGTACTTTTTTTGCACACATTTTAAACTACTTGTTTAAATAGCCTCAGCAACAGATGGCCTGGTTGACAGCATGAGCAGTTCTTGGAACTGTAAAACTCACAGTACTTGGAAAATTCAGCACATTTGATGCTTTTATCTTATACCTTTTTACTTCTGTAAAATCTGTAATTATATGCTTAAAAGAACCTTGAATTATACATTTTGGATTTGATGACATTTTGAAATTGTTCCTTTCTTAGTGCTGAGTCTGATAGGTTTTAAGGTTGCTCTGTGTTAATTAGGCCCCATTTCAAGCTGTCAAACTGCTATTGTTACAAACTATTACCACTCCCTCCACCCACATGATTTGCCGAGTGCAGAGTAATACAGGATTACAAGCAGGCTTGAAATACAGTGTAGCAAGATGAAGCTGCAAGGATCTGTTTCGCCTTTTGAATATTTTTCTTTATCCTGGGGATAACTGTGGACTTTATTATCACTTTAGATTTTTATTTTAAAATTAATTTTGTAGCTAGTCTGTTGTCTTCAAATATAACACATACATGTGAAGTACTTGTTTGATAAGGGCAGCTATCAGTGATCTTATATATGTGTTTTTAGTGTTTCCACATGTGACACCCAAAGGCATTAATGGCATAGACTTTAAAGGAGAAGCTATAACATTCAAGGCAACTACTGCTGGAATCCTTGCTACACTCTCTCATTGTATTGAACTCATGGTAAAACGTGAAGAAAGCTGGCAAAAAAGGCTAGATAAGGTAAGATCATTTTCCTTTTACTTTTGTTGAAAAAAACTTTCTTTAGCTTGAAATAGAATTTTCAAAGAAGCTGTTACTAAGTTCTGTACTCAAACAACTGGTTTTATTTTTATGTACATCATTTATTAATTTCAGGTGCTTAAATTATTAACCCTATAAAATGTTAAGGAGCCTTGTTCTGACTGGTGATATAGTAGCTCTTTGCATCATAGTCTTTTTTCCACAGCACTTATCCAGATAGTAGTCCTATATTCTTTATATCTGTAAAGAACCTGAAATTATCTCATAGTAGTAAGTGTATTGCTTACAGCCTTCTGACATAGACCTAATTATCTGCACAAGCAAAATGATGTGTAAGTCTCTGAAATGTTTTAGTATGATAAGTGGTGGTGACAGCATTGGAGAGAATAATCAGTTCTAACTTTATATGTCTCCTCAAGATAAAATTATTTCAATGTCCTCTAAGAGATTGCTGAGATTAAATTATGCTTTATACTAATCAGTTAAATCTTTTGTGTCATGTGAGAGTATCTGTTATTCTAGGCAGTGATAGTTCATTCTGAGCCTACTCAAACATGTAACAGCTCTAAAGGAGCAGTGTCTTCTTGTCTGAGATCTGTTGTTGGAGGTATGGCAGGTTGGACTTCAGGCTTTAATTTCTAGAATTTTGCCATTGCTGGCTGGTGTACACTGTTCTCCTTCCATGTTTAGATGTGGAATATATCATGTATCAAATCTTACTCTATTTAGTGATACACTAAAGAATTCAAAGAATGAACATATCAGACAAAATATATCCATATTTGAATCCTTGACCCTGTCTTTTGTATTGTTTGTGCATATGTCAAAGGCCTGGCCCTGTGTCACTGTATTGTGACTTCTGTCAAAAATTCTTTACTGATTCAGCTGAACGTTGGAAGAATTACAGTAGGTCCAAGACTTGAAGCCTGTTTTGTAGGATCATAGAGGAGTTCAGGTTGGATGGAGACCTCAAGAGCTTTCTCTTGCTCTAACCTTCATCTTAAAGTAAGGACAGTTTGAGTCAGACAGTTTGAGTCAGGGCTTTATCAAGGCTGTAGAGAGCCCAGCTCTTCTAAGCAAGTCTGCTCCTCACCTGTTGTTAGAGTAAAAGAGTTTTGCCTTATATCCTGTTGGAGTAACTTTTATTCGAGTATCTGATTCTTATTTTTCAGCCTTGTCCTGTAAACTGTGAGGAGACTGGCTCAGTTTGTTAGTTTATTGAACATATTGGAAGGCTACTGTTAGATACCACAGCAAAAGCCTTCCCTGTGCTGACAAACACTCTTCATTTTTGTTGATGAGACTTTCCTCAGAGCATGTTTTCCTTGCCTGTAGTTCAGTATATTTTAATAAAGAATAATATGTTAAAATTTAATTCGAAATTATTTTAGGTTTGGGTTTTGTCACTTTTTTGTTGTCTTGTGACCTAGCTTTAAAGCATTTGTGGACGATGCAAGTGGTTAGGAAATTCAAGCCTAAATTTCACTTGGGGTCTCATGGGACTAATATCTCATACAACATGAGTAAGTACATTTTAAAGGGGCTCGCAAACTTCTTCTCCCAGGAATTAAAAGGAGCAAAAAGGAGCAAAAGCTCCTGGAACCTTAAGAGTTTTCAACTTGCTCTGCTTTGGCAGACTTGAAACTTTCAAAAAGGCTCATTTGTCAATGACATTTTCTGGGGTTTAGAGGATAGTCATGGTATTAAGTACCTTAATTAGTATATAAAGTCATTACTTTGTATTCCTCTCTTTGCTCACCTTGTGGAAGAGGAAATTTTTTTCTTGAATGAAATAACTAGACTTGTGGTGGGATAGCCTTGGCAGAGAGTGAAATGCCCACCACCTATTCAGCAGGATTAGAGAGAAAAGTAGAATGAGAAAGCTCATGGATCAAGGGAAAGACGGAAGATTGCTCCCTGGTTTATATCACAGCAGAACATTCTTGACATGTGGAAAATCCATTTGTTGCTGATTTAAAATAATGGGAAGTTAATGGGAGACAGAAGGACAAACAGTAAAATAAGTTTTCTTGCCCCTTTTCCCGAGCTCATCTTCATTCCTTCCCTGTAGGCTCCTCCACCTAGAATCATAAAATCATTAAGGTTGGAAAAGACCTCAAACCTTATCAAGTCCAATGGTTAACCTAACCCTTCCAGGTCCACCAGTATACCATGTCCTTGATTGCCACATCTACACCTTTTTTAACATTGCCAGGGTCGGTGATACCAGAACTTGCCAGAGCAGGGCAGTCTGTTCCAATGCTTGTCTGCCCTGTCAGTGAAGAACTTCCTCCTAATATCCAGTCTAGTCCTCCCCTGCTGCAGCTTGAGACTCTTTCCTCTTCTGCTTGTGCTTGTTACCTGGGAGAAAAGACCAACCTCACCTGGCTACAGCCTCCTTCCAGGCAGTTGTAGAGAGCCATGACATCGTCCTTGAGCCTCCTTTTTTTCCAGACTAGACACCCCAGCTCCCTCAGCCACTCCTCACAGGAGTTGTGCTCCAGACCCTTCATCAGCTCCATTGCTTTTCTCTTGACATCATCTCGACATCCTTACTGAAGTGAGGGTCCCAAAACTGAGCACAGGATTTGAGGTGTGGCCTCATCCATTCTGAGTACAGGGGGACAATCCCTTCCTGCTCCTGCTAGCCACACTATTGCTGGTACAGGCCAGGATGCCATTGGCCTTCTTGGCCACTTGGGCACACCCTGGCTCACGTTCAGCTGCTGTCACCAGCACTCCCAGGTCCTTTCCAGCCACTCTGCCCCAGCCTGTGGAGTTGCCTCGGGTTGTGACTCAGGGGCAGGACCCAGCACTGGGCCTTGTTGAACCTCACACCATTGGCCTCAGCCCATGATTCAGCCTGTCCAGATCCCTCTGCAGAGCCTTCCTGCCCTCCAGCAGATCAGCACTCCCACCCAGCTTGGTGTCATCTGTGAACTGCCTGACAGTGCACTCGATCCCCTTCTCCTAATCAGCCGTAAATATAGGAACCATGACTTGCCCAAATATTGAGCCCTGCCAACAGCACTGGTGACCAGCCACCAGCTGGATGTAACTCCATTCAACACCACTGTTTGGGCCCAGCCATCCAAGCAGATGTTTTTTAACTAGCGACGAGTATGCTCAGCCAAACCATGGGCTGCCATTTTCTCCAGGATAATGCAGTGGGAAATAGTGTCAAAGGCTTTACTGAAGTCTAGACAGATGGCATCTACAGCCTTTCCCTCATCCACTAATCAGGTCACCCTGTCACAGAAGCTCGGGTTGGTAAGGCAGGACCTGCCTTTCACAAACCCCTGCTGGCTGGGCTGATTGTCCAGTATGTGCTGTGTGCTCTAGCTTGGCGTAGTTTGTTCCATAACCTTACTGCCTGCTAGCAGCAGACAGTGCAGGGTGAGGAATGGAGTGTTTGCAATTAGTCCAAAACTTCATCTTTGCCATTTCTTCCTCCTCATACTTTTTACCAGCTCTAGTGCAAGTAGCTCTAGTGCCTCCATTGGTGACAGCCCTATGGGAAAAAAATCTGTTGCAGTGTGGATGTCTCATGGGATGTGATTACTTCAGGAAATACCCCTGCAGTTTGGACCTATATGTTCTCTGCCCTGGAGCTGCACCTCCTCATCTTCTTGGTCATGGCATCTCCTCTGTGATTTCTCACTTTTTCTTACAATACTGCTCTCCACAGAGTGTTTTTTACTCCTTTTCTTTTACCCTTAGAAAAGTGTCACATACATGGTGGATAGGCTAAGCTGCGTGTTGCAATGAGTCTGTTTTGGAGCTGGCAAGAGCCAGCTGTGTCTGCCACAAGGCAGCCTCAGTCTCCTCCCACAAATGCTACCCATGCGAGCAGCGCCTTGAAGCTCACATGCTTAATTACAGCAATTGACTGTATTCAGACCTCTGCTACCATTATTCCACAGTGGTAGAGCTGCTTTTGGTTTAGTTTTTAATCTTTTCATTTTAGAGCTTAAACATCACTTTTTAAGAGTAACTTCTATATCTATGGGCCTGATCAAAAGACATTGTTTTCCATATGATAGATGAGGGATAAGAATGGTGTAGATCTTTGTACTTCTGATTTTCTTGAATCTGTCTGTAAACTTCTCTAAAAAAGAAATAAATATTGTGAGATGATAGAAGCATAGATTTTGTGGTTAATTTTCTTTCATTACCAGAATAGTCAAATGTCCAGAATGAAATTTTTGTGAAACATGTAGTATTATCTAAAGTTATTGTAGTTACAGCTTTTCTTTCCACCTTTTATACTTAGCTCTTAGGATCTTGAGCTTGACTTTTTGTTTCCAGCGCAGTATATAATACATTGAATGTATTTTAAAACAGACTTTTCTTAAAATGTATATACATTGTATATACAAAGGATTTTGTTATTAGTATTTGATCCACTGTTCTACTTGCAACAAAGTCTTTGTGATAATGATTTCCATGTTGTCTTGACTGCTGCAGCATTTTTCTCTTCTTGTTTCTGCCTTCTCTAATATTATTGCCAAGGGAAGCTGGCAGATTTGGAGAGTAATGTTTTGACACGTGTGAATTGTAACTAATTTGCAGATTGAATTACAGAAAGTGTGGGGATTTGGGGTGAGTGGGAGAAGGAGTTGTGTTTTAGGTGGGGTCTGTTTTGTTTTCCATTCCAAGTCTGGTAAATTTTCTGTACTTTCTCAGTGACTTATACTCAAGTCATGCTTTATGTATCTTCAGGACTCTCCAGTTCCTTTCAAAAAGGATAAACATGCAAAATTTTGTGAAATCTGTTAGCAGGTACTGCCTCTTGATTGTTTCAGAATGGGAAAGCCTTCAATCACAGTTAAGGACAATATTGTCTCCATCAAAGTGCTTTTTTTTTTTTTTTTTTTTGGTTGGTGTGTGTGGAAAACTACACTACCTTGTTCTACATCAAAGTATTACCTAACTGGAAAATGTGTTTGAGGGAGTGTTCCCAGCAAATTCCCAGTTAGTAAACTCAGCTTTTCAGTATTGTTTTGGGGTTTTCCACTGAATCTTTAAATTTTGATTTGGGTTGCTGAGTAATTATACCCATCTGCAAGAAGTGTATGATAAAGTCTACCTATTAGACGTAACTTGCTTTCATCTGAAGTGATTTTGAAAGAGGACAGAGAAACATCTTGCAAAAAAAGCTGATTTTTGCAAGAATTTCAGAAGTGTTTGTAGCTTTTTCATGGAAAGTATCTGGCAGTATGCAGAATTTGTAAAGGCAATATTAGACTTAGTCTGAGTTTGGCATTACAATTGTTTTATTCAAAATAGACAATGATATAGTCAATACAAGGTTTGTACATAGACTGGCTCCTGTTACAGTCACAACCTGTTACAGGAGAAGGCTATGAAGTTGCACTCTCTGCATGGAGTCCTCAAAATTTTTCACATTACCCTAATTATAGATACAAACTTGTTAGTGTATCACTACATTCAGCATGTTAGCTTTTTACCAGTTTTAGTTTTTACCCTTTGTTATCCCTGCCCAAGTATCTGTGTCAAGGAAGTTTATATGAAATGTTAGATAAAAAGTATGACTCACAATGAAGCATGAACAACTGTGCTTAAACTAGAAACCAGTTTTTGCTTGCTGGTCTGGTTTCTTCCACATGACTTCGAAGGTATCCTCAAGGTAGCTAGTTCCCCAAACTTTCTATTATATATGCATGTATATTGGCACATAGAACGCATACATGCAAATAAATTCAGAAACTCATCAGCTTTGCAGTTGCTGCTTGGAAAAAACACTACCCTGGCCATTCCATTTCCATTCCATTATTGGCATGTTGACAATTAATTTTTGCTGCATCAAATGGTCATGTAATTTTACAGGAGACAGAGAAAAGGAGAAGAATTGAAGAAGCATACAAAAATGCTGTGACAGAACTGAAGAAGAAGTCCCACTTTGGGGGGCCAGACTATGAGGTATGAATTCTACTTTACAAATTTTTTATAACACTATGACTTTTTCTGGTGGGTTGACCCTAGTTACCAGATGCCCACTAAGCCACTCTACAACTCCCCTCAGGTGGACAGGGGAGAGAGAATATAATGAAAGTCTTCTGGGTTGAGATACGGACAGGGAAAGGTTACTCACCAAATGCTGAGGCAAAACAGACTCAATTTGGGGAAATACCACTTAATTACTAATCAGATTTTAAAACCACACTTCTCCTACCCCTCTCTTCTTCCTGGGTTTAACTTCACATCCAAATTTTCTGCCTTCTACCCCTCAGCTGTGCAGACAGAAAAGGACTGGGGGTTGTGGTCAGTTCCTCTCACATTGTCTCTGCCCCTCTTTCCTCATCATAGGGAGCACTCATTACACTCTTACCCTTCTCCAGTTGGGATTCCATCCCACAGGAGATAATTCTCCATGAACTCTTCCAACATAAGTCCTTCCCATGGACTGCAGTTCTTCATGAACTGCTCTGCATGAGTCTTCCCCACAGGATGCAGTCTTCCTAGGACCAAGCTGTTCCAGCATGGGTTCACAGTCCTGCCAGTAAACTTGCTCCAGCATGAGCTTCTTTTCATGGGGTCACAGGTCCTGCCAGAAGGCTGCTTCTATGTGGGCTTCCCACAGGATCACATCATTCTTTGGGCATCCACCTGCTCCAGTGTGGGCTCCTCAGTGGGCTACAGGTGGATCTCTGCTCCTCCATGGACCCTCCATGGGCTGCAGGGGAGCAGCTGCTTCACTGTAGTATTTACCAGCAGCTGCAGGGAAATCTCAGCATGTGGAACACCTCCTACCCCTCCGTCTTCACTGATCTGGTACCTACTGAGCTCTTTCTCTCACATACTCTCACTCCACTCTTCTCCAGCTGCAGTTTTTTTTTCCCTTGTTAAATACATTATCCCAGAGATGCTACTATAGTCACTGATGGGCATGGCCTTGGGCAGTGGCAAGAGCAGGTCCATCCTAGAGCCAGCTCACACTGTCTCAGTTGGATGTGGGGGAAGCTTCTATCAGCTTCCCACAGAAGCCACCCCTGTAGCCACTTCAGCTACCAAAACCTTGCTACAGTAACACAATACACTTTTAAAATTGGGTTGTTTCCTAAAGAGGGAAAGTGAAGTTTCACAAGCCAGTGCAAGTGTAATTTACAAGTGTATTCATGCCAAACTTACTTTTTCACCTTGGAAACTGAAAGTGCATGAAGAATCTCAGTCCTTAATTTCTTGAGTGGAAGTATATCTTAACCTTTGATGTTTTGCTTTTGTCTGAAGTATGCTTCTTACAGATATTTCTGGTGGTTTTTTCTTACTTTCTCATACATTTGATACCACTTATATGTAATTGTACTTTACCCTTTTATTTGTTCAGCTGTAGAGATAAATAAAACAAAAATATGAAAACTCTGACACCAGAGACTGTCTTAGAAGATGACGTTTAATTTTAACTGATATTTAATTTGTCACTGCCACTTGAAATACTATGTTTTCAAATTCAGATTTTAAGTTCCTTGCTTCTGTTAAATTGCATTTCAGCAGCATTCTCCTCAGTGAGGTATTTAGTTCTATCCTAAGATGCATAAACCAGCCTTTGAAGAGTAATAGTAGAATGGTTTAGGTTGGAAGGGACATTAAAGATCATCTAGTTCCAATATTCCTACCATGGTCAGGAACTCATCCCACTAGACCAGGTTGCTTAATGCCCCATCCAGCCTGGCCTTGAACACTTCTACAGATGAGGCATCCACACTAATGTAAGCTAGTTCACCTGTAATACAGTAAGCTTGACCCTTTCATGTACATTAATGAAACACGTTTCTACTTTCAAGTCATAGCCTGAGAAATATCAATAGTACTGTACAGCTATTTAAGATACTTGACATTAGATTAATTGTTGTCACTGAGACATTCACTGTAAAAGAATTAAATAAATAGGAAGTTGAACTTTGTCTACTTGGTTATTAAGAAGCACCAGCTGCTTCTTCCAGGTGTCACTGCTGATACAAAACTTGGGGTTTTTTTTTAATTTGCAGGACTAGGTTGTTTGACAACACAGTAAAAGCAGTAAACCTAACCATTTTAATTAGACTAGAGTTTTCAATCCTTGACTTAACTCTACCTGCTCTTTAGTGTTAAACTGTTGTTTCCAAGAATGTTCAATAGAGATCCCCCAAAATTATGTCTTCCCTTGTTCTCTTTTTGAACACACATGAATATCAGTGCCTTTAGGCGCTTAAATACTTGTAAGGAGTCTAACTACATGGTTATGTTAATAGATGTACTTTACTGACACTGTAAACATTTTCAAGAGAAGACATTTATTAATTAAGTCCTAAATTTGGAGTCAAAGCATACTGACACTATTACTCACTTTCCTGGGGTTTTTTCTTCTTTATGTAACTATCATTAAATTGTTGTCAGAGGAAGACACTTCCTTTAACAAGTAAAGGTTTTCAGAGAACTTGTAATCTAAGAATATTGGTGAAAATATTTGAGATCTGTAGAAGAAATTTGCTTCCATCAGTTACATATAGAATATAAATACGTATTTTGAATGTTAAATTGAAGTGGAACTTTTATATCTCCAGGATTTTTAACTAGTTTTTTTCTTATGCTCTAGGAGGGTCCTAATAGTCTGATTAATGAAGAAGAATTCTTTGATGCTGTTGAAGCTGCTCTTGACAGACAGGATAAAATGGAAGAACAGGTACTAAAACTTGAAAAATGTCTTAATGATGAGCACTTCCTGAGAGACTTCTGTGTTTTACAGTCTGTCCTGAAGTGTATCTCTTGAAGCTCCAGTTAATTTATTCTGACACTGATCAGGAAATTCCCTTACTATTTTTACATTAAAATATTGTTGCTTAATGCTAATTTTGAGAAAGTAACTTCATAGCTTGTCTAGAAAAGAATAGTATATGTGTTAAGTTTATTGAATGTCTCTAGTTTCTAATTCCTAAATAAATGTCCTGTATGAAAATTATCTATATGTGATTATAGATAATCACATATAAGATTGTTAAGATAACAATATCAAATACTACTGTCTCTCAAAATCTCAGCTGTCTCTCAAAATCTAATAATTGATCTGAAGTTTCTTTTTATTTCAGTGATATATGGAATAGGAAAGACATTGTTCTGCCTGGCTACTTCACTAACTCATTTTTTAATACACTTCAGTGACAAGTATCAAAAAGGGATAAGGTGCATTCTAGAAAATAGAGTATGAGAAAGTATAGTAGCGTATAAAACAAGAGGTAATAACAAAGTCTTGCATCCTTTGTTGTAAAAGACTTTATTCTTAGGAATGTAGTGAATAACAATGACTGGAGAATGAAATAACTTTCTAGTGGACCTGTAGTATCCAACAGAGTTTACCCTATGTTGGGATCTCTTAACAAAGAGTAAAGGTTTTGAGTGACTGTGATAGTACTACAGGAATCTTTAGTGCTGCCAGTGTGTTTTCCTTAACTCAGAAATACACCTTGAAGTTTAGATTAATTCAGTCTTCAGGCCCGCTCACTTAGAATTCCAGTGGGATGACAGCTTCATGCCTGTCATGGACAGCATTAGTTGTTGTAGTGACTACATAGATGGAGCATGACTCACTTTGTTTCACAGTCCACCCTGTAGCAGCTGACTAATAATAATTAAACCTATGTTGTTGCAGTCCCAAAGCGAAAAGGTTAGATTACACTGGCCAACATCCTTACCTTCTGGAGATGCATATTCTGCTGTGGGGACTCATCGATTTGTGCAAACGGTAATATATTTATCCTGATCTTCTCAGAATAATGGGCTGGTCTCTGCTGTTTCTATATGATATTTTGTATGAGTAGCTGAGATTTTTTTCAGTGTTTCTAGTAACTTCCAGTGGCCTACTCATTTTCAAAAAAAAGTAGCTGGAGCTGAAGAAGGATTGCTTTTTGTCTTGGCTCAAAAATACTGATTTAAGAACCTGTTTAGAATATTCTTTACTTGTATCAGGCTTGTCAGTTAGAAAATATGAAATATCCCTATTGGCTAATGTCACTAGAGGACGCAAGGAAAAACTACACACCACAGCTATGGTCACGATGAAGAGGCTTATTTATTTCCTCTGACTCTAATATTTTACAGTTTTTAAAAGGTGTCAGTGGATTGGAGGGTGAACGTGCCACCTCTCTAATGACACTGGACAAACTACTAGTACATCAAATTTCTCTGCCTCTATGAAGCAATGTAAAACAATAGGTTGTTTACAGAAAGTTGTGTGAGAAAGTTTTCTACAAGAATGTAAACTCAGAAGGCTTTAGAAAATCTTAAAAAACCAGGGCGACAGGCTAACTTCAGTATTTTCAAGATACCTTCACCCAGATTCATTTAATTTATTTTATTTTTAAAAAATAATAATCCAGTTGGTTGTATCAGGATTGGTTGACTTGTTTTTGAATGTAACTGGAACCACCATGCTCCTGTCAGGGCTACACTGGGAGCATAATATATAATAGGTGCATGAAATCAGCATTTGCTGCTGTGCTTGCTGCTTATGGTGCTTTTGTTTTCCTTTTCTTCATTATCTTGTGCTTGCAAGTTGGTACTGAATGCTCTGTTGTGCCCTTGTTCTGATTACTTGGTTTTTTCTTTGTCTGTCTCTGGTAGCCCTATAGTCGCTCTTCCTCCATGTCTTCCATTGATCTAGTCAGTGCCTCTGATGATGTTCACAGATTCAGCGCCCAGGTACTGTATTGATGTGTCAAGTGGGGGTTGCATATCTTTGCTTTATATCATCCTTTTCTCTCGAACCCGTTTTTTGGTTTTTTGTTACATCAATCACTGCTTGCTTTAAACTAGTACATTGAGGCAAACAAAGGAGTTCTCTATTCCTTTACTAAATGGTTGTCTTTCTTTACATCCAGCTTGCATGCATACCACTTGTGCAGAGGCCCAAATCCTGTGAAACTATTTGGTTTACTTCTTTAGCTTTAATAAAAAGGTCTATAGTTTGAAAATTTTGTATCTCTAATTATAATGAAAGTAGAATAACATGTTTTACAGGGGCTAGAGATGGTCTTTGCTTCAGATTGAATAGTTTTTCTTGCTTTTAAATCAAAGGTTTGACTTTTGTCTGAAGTGTTAATTTGTAATGATATTAATACATTGAGTCTTATGGTTCACTATTACCATTTTTTACCCCTATGATTAGTTTGATTACCACCAGAAGGCCATTAAACATGTTGACCAACAAGACTGCATGTATGAGAAATCATATTGAAGTGTTCATGTATATTCACTTGTCCTTCAAAAATTAAGTCTGACATCCTGAATATGTCAATGTTGCCATAATGATATATTCCAGTAATGTGCACAATTACTTTAGATACTTACTAGGAAGGTGATAGTTTAGAGTAGAATTAGATAAGTATTTGCTTTTTAATCTCCAAAACAGTAGTTCAGATATGTTATTCATGCTGTTTCTTTCCTTCTGTGGTCCGTATGTGATGGTGAATATGGAGCTTCCTTCTGGGATCTCCTCTTCTGCAGGTTTTTTAAAAGCTCCAACCAATCTTTTTTTTCCAAATGAATGGAATTTATTTTTGTTTTTAACAGAGCCTGGAATTTTATTACCTGCAGACCTTACTACCAGCTCCATGAGCAGAACCAACACTTAAGGACTTGCCTAGTGGACAAAAATTCCAAGACCTTTTGCAATCAGTTTATTTCTGAAATCTGAACATACTGCAAGTGAAAAAGTATGCAACAACTATTGCACAACAGATAGGCTCATCACTGGTACTCCAGTAATTGAGTTAGTTTTCTAAGTTGTTTTTTCTTTGGGAAGAGGGGTAATAAAGTGAGGGGATAATAAAGTAAGGGAGTAATAAGTAATAGAAAGCAAGTTTGATTGCCAAGAAAGGAACTAGTACTTTGTCAAGTTGTGGGTGCAGAGATCATTCAGCATAAGGGGAACTCATATTTTCCAAGATATGCAGGTGTCCTCATTTTCACCTGTTTAATGCCTGTGATAACATTTCTGTATTCATATGGTAAACCTGAGTTGTAGAGCACCACTGTGACTGCAGAGCTGATCACTTACAAACACACCTGAGGTGGACCAGATCCTTATCAAAATGATGCCAATTGTGGTTAAGTATCAGGATCAAATGGACTAGAGTAAAGTTGCTCTTCTTGCCTGCTGCACAGATTGTACTACGTGAAAGTTACTATGGAGTGCCTCCTAATTCAGTTTCAAGTTAATGGACTCACTACAGAAAGTATGAATATCCCCACATGCAGTTCCAGCTTCCAAGTATTTTCCCTAAAACAAATTTTTGCCAGACTAACAAGTCACTCCACCTACTCTGGAGTTTCAGTTCTACTGAACAAGACAACAGAGAGTATGATGAGAATAGCAGACCTTTTCATTCTACCTGCTGTGGACTTTATTAAAAATTTATTAAAAATTGGCCTTTGTTCCCAGGCTGACAATTTGCTTTAGGAAGGCAAATTAGTATCTTGGTTCTTAATAAATGTGATTTTTTTTCCTACACTTCATGTGAATGAAGGGAATATTAGTATCAGTAAAAGGTCAAGTAGCAATTTGCAGCCCTGTTTTTAAGACTGAGAAGTGTAAACATGTGTTCTGATTGGAGCTGTTTCTTCAGTGTGTCTCTAGAAAGGCGTTGTTGTCTCTGCCAGCTGAGTGGGAGTTCAGATCACTTTCTTTTAAAGATCTGTCAGCTTTATAATAGGTTCTGAGTTGTTCTTAGGCCCTTTAAAGGGAAAAACTTGCCACTCAAAGTTCAGTTCAAGGCTGTATGGCATACAGGTTACAAATATTTTTGCAGACCATTCTTGTAGCCAACTAGGAACCCAGAGGTAAGAGTGAGCCTCTCAGGTGGGAGAGAATCTTTGGATCTTGACTGTGCCTCTGAAATTGGTGCAAGTTTGTCAGGTGGTGACCAGTGGCATAGACTAAATACAGTTTGTACAGACAATGTGCACAAGCAGGTTGTATAAATACTGCATTTCCTGGTGAAGCAGGAGTGTGTTTAGATTGCATTCCTGTGGATGCCTCGTTCTCTTCTTTCCTTGATATTTCCTTCATTCCTTTGCATCTAGCACGTAAAGCAAAAAGTATCAAAAGACAAAAGTAAATGTATAAAGCATAGCTTTTTCTTTAATAAATTAAGAGATGGGATAGAAAATATGTAAGGGCCTGAAGGTATGGGAAGTACATGCTGAGAGCATAGCAAGAATTCCTTTCTTAAAGCAGTGTGACCTAGAGCTAAATAATTGAATATTTAAATAGTCCACATTCTTATCTGGTTTGTATTGTACTGTCATTGTTTCACTGGAAAAAAAAGGGAAGAAACTTTTGTAGGAAACCTGCTGGTAACTGGCAGCAAAAGTTGACTTTTCTAGAAGCTGAAACATAAGTCTTGGTGGTGCTTTTTGTTCACTGAAGCTCAGAACCAGAGCACCGAAAAGCTGGATTGATAACTTTGCCTTGTCTAGAGAAGTCTATGCTTAGTTAAACTAAGACGAGTTAGGATTTCAATTCAGTGGATTTTGTTTATTCATGTTGTGCTTCTAGAGTTTTATTTGATTCAGTTACCTTTTTTCTTTCTGGTCTTAAGTGTATTGCATGTTGAGTACATAGTACACACAAAATTACTGCCTTGAATTAAAAGCAAAACATGTTTCAGTTCTGTATCATATTTAAAAAAAGATTAATTAATATTATTTTTGCTTTTTACTTGTTTTCATACTTGCTCAAATATGTTTTACATATTTTACTGCACACTAGGCTTCATATTTTTGTAAGATGTGCAAAAGCATCTTGGGGTTCAGACTGTTCATTTTGTGATTGTGCACTTCTTCAGCTAATTTTTGTGTTGGTCAATTAACTAATTTTGTTTGTAGTGCTTTTCCTTTGGAAAAAAAAAAAGGTATTTTTAATAGTTTAGGAAAATGCTGTGAATTGTGTGGACTTGCTTTCTGTGACAGGTTTTAGTAGTCATCTGTCTTTTGGGTGGGAAAAAGTTATTAAAGTGTTTCAAATATTTGAAACATTACACAGCAATGGATACCCTATGATTTTGCTTCTGTTTTTATTTGGGGCATTAGGACAAGGGTGGGGAACCAAAGAAACAGAATAACATATTAGATCTAAAATAAACATCATCTTCCTGTCCCAGTACCCATTTTCATGCAAATTGTATGGAATAAAAAATGAGATATTTACATAGCTTGATAAAAATACAGCAAATATTTGGCTGTAAAAAAAAAGGCACAGCTTCTAGCAAAATAAGTTTTAAATGAGCATTTTGTAATTATAGCATCTCTGTACCATCATAATCCTTTGAGTGTGGGCATTTCTAGTTTTTTTTTCTAGCTGTCAGCTGTGCAAGGATGCCTCTGAAACAGAGGAGGCATGCTTTGCTTGTGATTCTTTTCTTCACTGCTCTTCCAATATGACTTTTGATGTGCATTTGCTTTTTAGAGCTTGTCAGTTTTCCTCCCTAATCCCCTGCCTTTGTTGAGCTTTTAAAATGCTCTTCAGTGAATATCTTACAGTGTATTGCAGTTCCATTTGGAGATACTTGTAGTTCCTATCTGCTGAAATAAAGAACTGTTTTAGGTAGAAGTGATGAGGTTTGACAGTTTAAAGGCACAAAGGCAGGCTAGGAAGTACCCACAAAGGATGAAGTTGGAATTTGAATCAAGATTTTGGCTTTTGTTTCCGAAGGCCAGCATTATTTGTTTGTTCCTGACCTAACAGAGAACTCTCTCATTCAAATTCAGCTCCTGCAGAGGAATTGAAGTATTAACTCTTGTGACTTCCAATGCTGTACAATATCTCCCCAAAAACATGGAAGGAATGAGTTAAAAATTACTGTTTTTTTTCTTTTACAGGTGGAAGAGATGGTACAAAACCACATGACGTATTCCTTGCAAGATGTAGGAGGAGATGCCAATTGGCAACTAGTGGTAGAAGAAGGAGAAATGAAGGTAAATGTTTCGGGTTTGGTTAATTCATAAAAGATGATACACTGTGAAGACAGATACTTCCACTGTACATTTAGCATTGTTATCTTTTCTGCTGGACTCCATGATTTTAAGGGTCTTTGCCAATCTAAATCATTCTATGATTTTTGAAAATATTATCAATCAGCAAGTTATGCTGTTGTAACTTCTCTCTGGGAATAGCACGGTTCAGGTTGGGACTGGGGTCCATGAGAACTGTGGCTTCTAATCTATTTATTAATACAAAATTCTGTGTAACTCTTGCAATAGATTCATCTTTGCAAATTCCTTTCTCATTCTCTCCTACTTAAAGCTTGGTATCAAAATAATGTGTAAATTCTAGGTACAAAAATAACAAGAGTAACAAACTACGGTGTTGGCTGCTCCCCCATGATTATAAATCCATGTCAGTAGTAATAAATAAGCTAGCTTAATAATTTTTGGAGTAGAAACCTTAAAGTACTGGTATTTTAATGTGAATTGCCACATAAGAATGTCTTCAATGGATGTTACCAGAGAACACTTTCATGGCAAATTATTCGCATGATAAGCTTCTAGGTAAGTGGTTTGTTAGTTCAGGTTTTTTTAGACTGATTAAATTTAAACAATTAAAACATGAACAGTTTCAACAGATTCTGCTCTACATATCTTTCTTTGTGTTTGGCTATAGGTATACAGACGAGAAGTGGAAGAGAATGGAATAGTTCTAGATCCTTTGAAAGCAACCCATGCTGTTAAAGGGGTAACAGGGCATGAAGTTTGCCACTACTTCTGGAATGTTGATGTTCGTAATGACTGGGAAAGTAAGGCATTTGTTCTTCAGCTTTGAAGGTTTATCAACAAGAATAGTATTTATAGCATTGTCATATTTTCTGTGACTGTTCACTAATGTATTTCTTTTCCTTCCCCCCACCCCCCCTCCCTTTTTAGCAACAATTGAAAATTTCCATGTCGTGGAAAATTTAGCTGATAACGCAATCATCATTTACCAGACACATAAGGTAATAACACTTCATTTACATACCTTACTGAGACATCTGAAGCATGCATGTTCCAGTATTCTGAATACTTTACTGGTCTAACAACTTAAAATACTGTTATGGACAATATTCCAGAACAAGTTCTCTATTAAACTGCAACTTCCATCAATTTTTCAAACTCTTCTTGAGACCATAATTGGTTATGCATGTGTCTGATAGAGCTTGTAGTGGCAAGTGAGGCCTGCTTTTCATGTCATGATTATATCACTGCCAGCAAGGTCAGAGTCATCCAAAGCAAACAGAAAGAATAAATCACCAGTAACTACAAATAAGAAACCTACGCCACAGTATCATATGTTTGTTTGTTTGTTTTTTTTTTAAATGCAGGTTACTGTTCACCACATACCATCTCATAATGCAAGTCTTTTTAATTGTTGCTGCAACATTTTTTCTTGTACCTTAATTGTTTTTCCCCCAAAATGGTTTTGGTGTCAATTTATAAAAATGTTCATTTGATTACAACCCAACAACTGAAATGTAAAGATCTAAAAAATTTATAGGAATAAAATTTACCTTAGTCTTGTATGTTTCCAAATATTAGTATATTCAAATATTAAAACAAAGGTTTTTCTCTGACAATTTTACCAGTAGTGCAGTTACATTAAAACTTCTTTAATAGAGGACTCTCATTTGAGTAAGACAGTTGTGTCATCTGTAGTGTGTCATCTGTATTCTGGTAAAAGCCAGAACTTTTTTCTCCTACTGAATGTCAGGAAAATAAGTTCTGTATATTTTCTTATTTTGTCACACATTTCATTTCTGAAACTTTCTCTTGGATAGTATCAGTTTGCTATATCCGTCACTGAAGTAGTAGCTTTTTGAGGTAATTTTTAAATCCATCCCCCCTGTCTCTTCTCTGGAGACGTAAGTAACTACAGATGCATCCCTATACACCTAACCCTTAGTTCAGTTTGTAGCTTGCAAGTATTAACTAAAACACAAACCTGAGGTTCAGGGTACAGGAGGGTAACTGCTTATTCCTATTTTTTTAACTGAAAAATTCATTGCAGTTTAGTGCTCTGCATTTCAAAGGCCTTAAAGTTTTGCCTTTTTTTTTTTTTTCATATGAAGTGTAGCCAACCTGGAATTTCTGTTCCCTATTTACAACAGCTATGTTCTCTTTCAGTTTTCAGAATGAAATTACTATCTTGAAGATACTTTAACTTAATAATATAACTGATCTGGTTTGCCTTGCTTGGATTTTAATTTTAACTAAGGCTAGTAGTTAAACCTGGAAAAGCTTATGTTCAGGTATTTCTCTGCAGAGAGTGTGGCCAGCCTCTCAAAGGGATGTGCTGTATTTGTCTGCCATCAGAAAGATACCAGCATTCAGCGAAAATGATCCAGAAACATGGATTGTGTGCAATTTCTCTGTAGAACATGACAGTGCTCCTGTAAGTATTATTTTGATTCTGTGAAGTTCTGTAGTTTTTCTGTTATGTGGTAATGCATTTGCAGTGCTAGTGTGAGGGAGATGGAGGGTTTTTACAAAAATACCGTTGATTTAAACCAAGTGGTAACATGACTTGATAAAGGCATTCCTAGCCAAAAGCTTTCTTGTCTTATCTCTCATTTGCATGATCTAAGGTGTTACAGCAGAATGGAAGCAAAATTTCTGGAGATGTGAAAACTTTTTAAATAATTGAGGTCATTTTGTATGGAATCAAATCAGTATCTCTTCAGCATTGTCAAATATATAAGAGTAGGCTTGTATAATTATAGATAGGATTAAGTCTCCATTTTACACAGTTTTGCCTTGGTTCTACGAGATAATAGCAATGGTTGTTTTCCTTTGATTGCTATTCCATAGCATGCTTTCAAGGGAAAAGTTAACTGATATTTGCAAATGCTGATACATTATTCTTGAAATGTTTCTTTACTGAGTTGTCACAACAGTTGAAGTAATTAACTTATAATTTGTTTAACAAGCAGAAGGTTAAGATTCAGACATTTTAGATCTTTCCCTATCTACCATGTATTTTTAATTTTACTCACTTTCATGTTACATCCATGTAAGTGCTAGAAAGCAGACTTTCAGAAACACAGCTTCTAGAGTGTCTTAGACTTCATGATGAAAAGATGTTCATGCTCAAGTATGTTGAAACAAATTTAGTTTAAAGCTTACAATGTTTCATATTTTTGGCAGCTGAACAATCGCTGTGTCCGTGCCAAAATAAATATTGCAATGATTTGTCAGACTTTAGTAAGCCCACCAGAGGGCAACAAGGAAATAAGCAGGGACAACATTCTGTGCAAGATTACATATGTAGCTAATGGTAAGTATAAAATTTTTCAGTATGACATTGATGATTTTAATTTTGGGGAGTTGAATACTGGCACAAAAGAAAAAAAAAGGCTTGATGCCTTATATCTATATATAGCATCACCTTTGTGTTCATCATGATCAAAAGATCTCAGATTAAGGTACTACATGAACTGGTGAATGGGATCATTCATTATATGGTACTCTGGGAAGAATAAATGGAAGAGCTGTGTAGCTCAGTCCTAAGTATATAACCTTGGGGTGGAGGAAGGTGGGCAGAAATGTCTGTAACTGGAATGAGTTGGCATAGCTTTTAGTTTCAGTAATGGTATGTTGGGTCTTTTCATGTACCACTGTAATTTTTTTTCTCCCAGTTCATGTCATTAGGCTGAAAAGCTGCTGATACTAAAGATACAGCTCTTATCCCCTGATGTCAAGAAGGAGTAAATACATTTTGTATGAAGATGCTTGCAAGCTGTACAATTTAGTCTACATTTCTTAATTTTTTTTTTAGCTGATAGATCCTTGGTATTGACTGAAAGATTGTCAAAGCTAAATTGTATTGTTGCTGTACCCAGTATTTAGAAATGTATTGTAGTACTGGAGATACATGCTTACTATCTTCTCTCCCAGAGCCACAAAACACTTCAAGGGTAGCTTACTCTGTTTTTTATTTTTTTTTAAGTTTTTGAATTATTTAAAAAGTATATTTTCACTGCTAAATTCTGAACTGTGACTATATGGGAAGTGATAGCTTTTTCAGCAACATATTTTCCCTGTGAATGAAAATGTAATTTAAAATAATTTCAAATTTTGTTTAAATGCTTTATAATCATTTGCAGGGTGTTGCCTTTGTGGCAGTTCTGCAGGCAAATACAGAATTACTGAAAAGTTAAGACTGACTCTGCTTTCTTTGAAATAGGAAGTTGCTCAAGTCTCTTTCTCTTTGTTTCTTGGAAGCCCATAGAGAATATCCTCTTCTATTCAGGCATTTTCCCAAGACTTACCATACAGCATATTTAATGTTTTCTAAATAATGGCATCATAGATCTGGACTGAGCTTGATGGCAGGTACCACAATTAGAAAGTGCTAAACATAAGCCTAGGGACATAAAAACAATATGCTGATGGTTATTCTTTCTTGTTACTTCAGGAAGAGTTGCAGGAGTAATGAACTAAAATTTACTTTTTCAACATTTAGTGGAGTTGCTTTATTTCAATGTCCTTCTTCCTGTTTACTTCTAGTGAACCCGGGAGGATGGGCACCAGCATCAGTGTTACGGGCAGTGGCTAAACGAGAATATCCAAAGTTTTTAAAGCGTTTTACATCGTATGTGCAAGAGAAAACAGCAGGAAAGCCTATTCTATTCTAGTACTAGCAGGTATAAATACTTCTTAAATTCTTGATTCACCATTTTAAAGGCCAAATTGAAGTATGCAATCTAGGAGTGTCTTACATTATTAGCATGGTTTCAGTGCTTGCTTTAGCATGCAATATACTTTTTTAAAACCATCGTGTAATTCATGTGTACAGGCTACACAAGTTAGCCAGCATTAGTTTTCATAGACTTCTATTGGCTCATCTTGCAAGTTTTTGCATACATGTCCAATTTATATAGGAGTAAAACAGGATGAAGTACTGGTTTTTTTCACAGGCATTTTACACTTGTTCTGAAAAAATACATACTGAACTTACTCTAGAGCCTCATGAGGTTTTTATAATTTAAATTCTACTTAAAATTGCATATTTCATAGACTATGCATACATTTCAGTTTTCTTTTATATTAACAGAATAGTTTTGACCTAGGATGTTTTTTTAATGGAACTTCACTGAGAGACCAACATGAATTACTAGAGTATTTAGAAGACTGTGACTTAAGTTTTTAGTCTCTCTGATGAACCTAGGAAAGAAAAGGGATTTCCAGGTGCTTTCTGAAGTCGATGGATATATTCTTAATGGTATATGCTATTGGCTAATCTAAAGTTGTTTGAACAGTTAGGTGATGATACGACATTAGAAGAGGATTTCTTGATCACTTTAAGGATATCTAAGCCCCTTAGTGTTAAATAAGGCTTAACTCATTTTTGCTACTTTCAACACCTGCTATGTATTTCATTTTCTATAACTGTCATGTCAAGCCACAGAATTCTGTTTAGTTGTGCTAGTGCTATATAGCATCATTCAGTCACATCTGAAGATGAGTCTCTATTACTTTTTCTATGTGTGACATAGGTTACTTCTATTTTTGGGTTCTCTTTACTGTGTCAGACTCCAAAAGTCTTAGTTGTTTCATTCTTCTGTGACAGTTATCCTTGTAATGATACACAATTTTAAATGTGAATTGTTAGAGAAGTAGTGTAAGTAAAGCATTAAGAACATGGCATCACAAGCCAACAGTTAACACATAATCATAGTGGTCCTGATGATATTTAAGGTGTTTAACAAGTTCATTTTGCTAGCAGTATACAAACTATTCAGTGCTGTATTTTTTTTTTTTTTTTGCTTACCTGCAGCAATCAGAACAAGACTGGGTGAGCATTCCACACTGGAGAAGTGACCATGCATAGAGCACTCCACGCTGGAACGAAGGATCTACAGTCTTTTTATGGCCCAGGTTCTAGGCTTTATATACTGAAGTGAAGAAGTGTTGCAACACCATGGGGCTGAATATTTAACAATAGCTCTCTCCTGCTAACTTTCTTGCTGAGTCAGTGTGTAATTATAAATACATGTATTGATAACATGTATATGGCTCTGTTTTTATTTACTTGCTTTAGAAGAAGAAAAGCGCATACAACTTTGAATCACCAACATGGGCTACTGTGTTAATTTTAAACAAGTTGTAGAATTTCATTGTCAACCTTCCTAAGATACTTGTGCAGTTTTTGTGCATGTGTAAAAAGCACAAGAGACAAATGCACATATAGCATACTGTATGTGCTTTATATGCACAAAAATGTGTGTGGTATGTTGGGGGTGTTGAAACGAGTGGCTTCAGTAAAACCTAGGTAACTTGTTGGCAGGTTTTGTTTTGCTTTGTATAATCACAGTTCATTGCTGCTGGTTTCTATAATGAATCATCTTGTTACATAAAATGCCAGTTAATATCTGAGGGCTGTCAATATCCTTATGACTTTGCCTTTTCTATTGTCTTACTCTTATGACGATCTTTAGTTCTGAAGGAGTAAGAGTGTGAAAAGCTTTATTTTTCCAGATATCTTTATATTTCTATTGTATTTTTTAGTTATGTAATATGTGCTGCAGAATTTTTGTCTTTAAACATGATCCAGAAATACCTAGAAAGATTCTGTATGAGAGGGCAAGAGACTGCCTAAAACCTAGGAGACATCGGTCCATGCTTTCTGTGGACTGCCTTCTTGGATGATATCTGGAGCTTTCCCAAAGCTGTGAGAAGGTACACTATAATATTTATTGAAAAAATTTGGATTACATAAAACAACATTCCCAGTCTAGATTGAGGATGAGTACATTATTTTCAGATCCTCCATGTGTTTTCCTCATCTCAGTAAAGCTGTGCTATGAGGTTCACATAGAAAATTATTTGCCTCTTGATCAAAAACCCATCAGAGCTATAAGAATGCATAGTTCTTACTGGAAAGTTTTCTTTAGCTGCTGTGAAAATTTAATGTCAGATGTTTGCCTGCCTTTGATTCTGGAGATACTTGTTAGGAGAGGAATGTGTTGGGCTAGTACTGACTGTGAGGTCTTTTATCCATGTCCTATAGTTGGAAACTCTTCAGAGACTGCTTGGTGTTTCACTAAACTCTGTATCTTGAGGAAAAAAGTTGCAGATATATTTTCTTTAAAAAAGAAAGCTGAAAGTCAAATTTATTTGATAAAGTGTGCTAGATGCCTGAAAAGAGATATAATACAGTAACTTAGTGAAGATTTGGTAAATGAGTAAATGTGATCTGCACAGTGTTGAAAAACTTCTCTGTTCATCTGCTCTGTAGAGATGAAACCGTACCTAACACATGATTGCACACGCATGCAGATTTCATGCTCCATAAATCTTTCCTTTTTATTTGCCTTTCTCTAACGGTGTGCATGGAATATGCCTTATTACAGACTTATTCTATTGATTTGAATATGTAGAAAAGTGCCTATATGGTAATGTTAGTAAGGCAAATAAGATGAAAATTTGTACATCTTTACTATATCAACAGTGAGCATTTTATATACCAACATTAAAAAACAAAATCTTATACCTCAAATGTACTTCATCTTTTTACAATCAACCAAGCAGTGGTACATTCCACCATAGCCACTGATTGGAACTTAACAAAAAAGTCCAAAATATAAAGAGTTTAACTCCTTATTTGCTGTTTCTGGTAATTGTTGGAACACGGGCAAGTTTATTAATTTAATAGGATAGCTTTATTTTACAAAGGTATGGAAAGTTTACAAAACAGTATATAAACTTACATCATTAGTTGCATTTGCACTAAATGTGATGTACTTTTGCGACTTATTCTGTAAATAAAATGACACTACAGATACTATTTGTAAAGAGTATGTTTTACTTTTAGATAAAGGCACTGGTACTTCACTGTAGCTAGCCCTGCCCAATCAGATTTGTAAGAGGCTTTTTAAAGACTATGGAAGGAGTTACATGACTGAGAAATCATTATTAATGGACCTCTGAAAAAGTAACCTCAAAAGGCAGTAGGCCTCTCATATTGTCCTTGTGTGAGTAGCCATTAGATCCTTTCTTCTGGAAGGGGTGTTGCTTTTATGGTTTTACACAATTTACCTTGTCTCTTGAGCCCATCCCTCTTGTCAGTCACTGCCAGATCTGTGTGCTCTGAGTTAATTTCCTCCTGTTAACAGATCAGGAGTGTTAACACAGCTGTGGTGGTCTTTGCAGAAGCAGCTGCTGACTCTAGAATGGTTGTTTTGTAAGCTGAACTAGTTGAAAAGGCTGAAAATGCAGCAATCATCAGATACTGTTCTCTGGATATCTATATCTGTTTGGAGAATTTGGATGTCGCCAAACTAGATCTGAAGGACATGACTTGATAGAGCTTGTACTGGGAGTGAAGATGAGATGGTCATTGTTACTCTGAGAACCTGAAAATCTTTGACAAATTTATCTGTGAAAAATGTGATGCACTTTGAAAAAACCTTACCTTTTACTTAATTGGGCTGAGCTGGCTTATCTGAAGTTGTGCAAATTCTCTTTAATCAGATTGTCCACCTGTATTTTTGTCAAGTTGTACAGATAATGCTGTATTTGAATTGCCGCTGTTCATTTACAGACTTAAAACATGAATCATATTTTTGAGTACCTTGAGTGTGTAGAGTTGTAACTGTTCTATAATAGCTTTATGATCCTTATGATAAGTTTTAAAAATTAAAATAAGTTGGCTCTTACATGTTACAATCACAAATTTAAAACCAGTATTTAAAATTTAAAAGTATTAAAAATTATGAAGAAAAATTTGGGCTTCTTGTTGTCTTTAACTTTCCAATGTTTGGAGAAATCCTACCTTTTAACCAACTTTTAAATAATGAATGAAGTATCATACAATATTCTAGTGCATGGAAAACATTTAGCAGGAAAGCAGTTTACTTGTATTACTGAGATCACTTCCAGAGTATGCCAGCTCTTCATTTGTACGGAATAAGAAGATTCTGGGAGCTTCCATGGGAAGAACAGCAACCCAGGACTAAGATGTGCCAGAGCATATGGCTTTTCCAAGGTAAGAATAATTTTTAGTAACTGGGATAAGCTTCCATGAGCAACTTCTTAATAGCAGAAATAGGTGGTGCCTAATAGATCAATCCTACCTTTATTTGTTATACGGTGATTTCTGTTTCTTTTTATAGCAATCAGGAAAATTGTAGAAACCTTACAGCTGTGTGGGACTGGAGGATCAGTTTGAAGTAACAGAAGGCATTACTTGAACAGAAACAAAACTTCAGCTCAGCTGTTTCAGGCCTCTTGTAATATATTGCAAAAAATAAAGAGTCCTAAAGTAATCTCTGACCTTGGAGAAGGCAGCTATTTTACCTTGCAAAAAGAAATCCCCCTACCCCCCCCCAACAAAAAAAAAGTCACATTCCACATTCATGGTACCATAACTTATGTGCATAATTTAAAAATTACATACTTTCCAGTAAAGAGAGGTTGAGCATTTCTGTGTAACTACAATATCATTTGACCCTGGATGATAAATAATAATTAGGGCTATGACACACAATTTACTGGTGTGTATTACTAACACTAATTATCTTCTGTCTCCACCTTTGACAAAGTTTTATAGGAGGAGAGAAATACATTTTGTTAGAAGAAAGGTAGAAGAAAGGAACACACTTTGAGCATTAGCAACCTGAAAGTGTCCTCAGCTGTAGCACACCTGCCTCTTCTATGCATGGACTACAGCCAGCATAAGGAAGTCTGGTACTGAGGATTGCTGCAGTTTTCAGGGTATAAACTCATTCTCCTTAAAAATAATTTTTTATTATTATTTATTAATTTGGATCAGTCAATAGTTAGACCTATTGTCATTCACAAGACTTCCTAAACTTCTGTGTGCCAAGAGATAAGCCACAGATTGTACAAGTCTGTAGCCAGTGATTTTTAACCAGTGCTAAGAGTGGCAAAATATGGCAACAGCCCTGACAATTTCCATTTGCTGGGATAAGACTGCCACTCAACTGTGGAGCAGCCTGGCACATGCAGCACCTAGGAAGTTACGCCCTGTATATGAAGGAATTCCAGCTCAGAGGCCGAGGATAGTGTGCTGTCTTGGTGAGGGCGAGTCATGCACCAAGTATGAACAGAATTGCAGGTGTGTTTGAACCCTCCAGAAAATACTTGTAGTCAAGGTAATGAGCAGTCATGCTGGTGATGCCTCACTGCTGCCCTGCTGGAAATCACTGCTCTGTCTTCAGCCTGAGGGTGCTCAAGCACCACCCCAGTATTCAAGGCTTCCCCACGCCCCAGAGACTGGAGCCTGCAGCACTGATCCAGTTGAAAATGTAGCTGTTTAAAACCTTTCAAAGCGGTTTCTGAGAGTGGCCCCTGCTTTCAGTTGTTTCATAAAGCACTTGGGGTGGCAATGTTTCTGACAGAGGTTGGAACACTTTAGCAGTGGGTAAAATGGTTGTCCTCTGTAAAGAACCTGAGAAATTTAAATTAGCTCCTTTATATTTCCTGACCTTTATTTGACTGAACTGTATTTGAAAACTCTAAAACTTAATTCAAATAACACTAAATTATCACGGCAATACTAGGGTAACCAACCATCCTGCTTTCAAGAGAGGTGCTAAGCAAAATCATCAGTAATTGAACTAGCAGCTGCTAATTTGCTTGTAATACATTTTAATGAAAAATAGTGAATAATTTTTTTAATAAAAAGCACTTAACATTTCAATATTTAATATAGCTGTCAGCTATGTGAAATCCAGTAATAAAAAGTACCTGGTAATTTACTTTCTTATTAACTAAGACTATCCTAACCAATTCCAGTGAAAATAATGGAACACCATTAAAAGATGGGAAAACCACTTGCAAATGTTAATATTACTAGATTTTCTTCTAACTTTGGTTACATCAGAAGAAACAGTTTCCCTAACAAGTACCTGTTTCTGTCACATAAGCTTTGGTCAAGAGGTGTACAGTTAGCTGCTCTTTTATATAGCAGTTTCTGTGTTGATGCTTGTGTGAGACAGCACCTCCTGCATTAAAGGGTATTAACTTCATCTATTACTGAAAAGAAAAGTTTTGGATGACTAGGTAGGATACACAATTGTGCTTTAAAAATCTTAAGATGGCAGTGGGATCTGGGTACACAGAGGAATGAATTCCAGGAAGTCTGACATTTTTAGAGTGTTAGACAATAGGCTTTTTAAGTTATGTCCCATGCAAGAGAAAGAACACTATGGGTATTAACGTTTACTGATTTTTTTAACAGTGCTAATTTAAAGTGTCCACTTTTGTTCATAAGTGAAAGAAAAAAACCACTCAGGAATTGCAACTGCCAAAACTGATATATATAGTACTTTATTCCCTTCTCCCTGTTTTGATTTGCCCACAAAAAGCTTTTTAGAAAAACATCCTTTTCTAAAACACAAAAACAGTGCCTTAATGACCCAGATTTTCAATCACATTAGTCTTTTGGGGTCAATTTTCTCCAGGTGTACTAGAGGCTTCAGCTGCTCAGCAAAGTTCCTCATGTCATCAGAAACAATGTCTTGCCCTGCTGGCGCAACTACATTGAGCTCCACCAAGTAGGAGAGGGAGAGCGGCTCAATGCTCTCCGTGTTTCCTGGCATCAGTATGCGGAAGATCTTGTACACCACGATCTTCATGATGCCCTTGCGGAATACGTGCCCTTTGGCCACGAACTCGTGGTCCATGCGGAAGCCCATCTCCACCAGGAAGTCCGTCAGGTTCTCGGACGTGGCGATGTCCACGCAGTTGCGCACCAGCGCGTGGCGGTTCTTGTCGCCTATTTCGGGCTGTCCCAGATAGCGCAGGTGCCAGGGCATCCCGCTCTTGTCCATGGAGCGCCGGGCGCGCAGCACGAAGGGGCTGGCCTGCTGCCCCTTCAGCAGGAACACCATCTCGTGGTCCAGGAAGGTCTCGGGCTCCATGTTGTCGCACAGCCCGCGCAGGCGGTGCAGGAGGCTCTCCAGGCTCTGGTCCAGCACGCTCCCTGCGGAGACAGCGCCACGACCATCGCCTCCCCCACAGGCCGAGCTGGGCTCCCTCCGCAGCGCACCCTCCCCAGCGCCCTCCGGCCCGCCCGCGCACGGCGCCAGCCCCCCCCGCCGCTGCCCGCGGCTGTCCGCGCTGCTCGGTCCCGCGGCCGCCTACCTTGGAGCAGGTATTCCATCATGTTGATGGTGCCGCCCGTGACGGGCATCATGGTCACCGGCGGCGCCTCCATCGCGCGCTCCGCACCGGCCCCGCGGCCTCGGTGGCAGCGGCGAGCAAAGCGGCAGCAGCGCCCCCTGGCGGCTCGGCGGGGCCGTGGGAGGCTGCGGATGCGGCTCAGGGCGGGGCGGGGCCGGCACTGGGGCGGGGTCTGGGGCGCCCCGCTCCCCTCACACGCCCTAGGCGGGTTTCGGAGGCGGAGCACGGCTTCTTCGACCTCCGCTTGGCGTAGCAGGCAAGTTCCTTATGCTAAGGGTGGTCTCGCACTGGAACAGGCTTCCAGGGAGGTTGTGGAGTGCCCCTCTCTGAAGCCATTCAAAACCCACGTGGATGTGTTCCTGTGTCACCTGCTCCGGGTGACCCTGCCTCAGCAGGGGTGTTGGACTGGATGATCTCCAAAAGTCCCTTCCAGCCTTAACGATTCTGTGATGCCGTGTTTCTATCTTTTATTCTAGTTTGCTCAAAGCCGGGAATCAGGAGGTAACCCACGAAAGGCTGGCTGATCATCAAACCTCTACACTATTTATACCTTTTAACAAATCAAGGCATCAGCATTTGTTGGCTGTAAGTTGTACAACTTTTCAACTATTTAGTACTCAAACCCTATTTTCTAGTTGTATCTCTTGCTTCTCCAAGAGAAGAGCCCTTTTAGTCTGCAGACATGGTTCTTCCCTCCCTTTGGGTCAGGGTTTGGTGGTCAATGAGACAGTGGTCACGGTCATCAACTGCTGGAATTACCTTCCCTCAGTTACCGCCCAGTCTTGCTGACTTCATTCCTGGCAGCTCTCATCCAGAGAGTCCATTCATCTTGGGATTGTCTTCTCTTTTCATCAAAACAAAAGATGAGCCAAGTATGCAACATTCACAGTGCAATTGCTTAAGCATAACTGTTCAGCTACAGCTTCTAATTAACAACTGAAAAAAAAAATTGCAAAGTTTGGTTCAAATCTTGAGACCTCAAATCTTGAGGGACCCAAATCTCAAAGGGCTTGCTGCCAGCCTCACCTCAGCGCAGGGGGCACAGTGGAGGGCAGTGGGAGGCCAGCAGGCAGGACCAGCCATCAGGGGTCATTGTGGCTGCACCCACATCATTCCCCAGGGAGAGGTGGCACATACAATTAATTCTGTGGAAAATCTCCACCAAAAATGGTCCAATCTGTCTCACAGCAACAGCAAAGCGGCTGATGCTCTGGGGTGTTGTGGGCCAGGCTTCAGCTCCTGCAGCAGAAGGCAGAAATCTCATCTGGGCCTGGTAGGATGTGCACCATTTCTAGGCAGAAAAGCCTCTGTTTTCAAAAAGTGATGGAAATGCCCAATATGTACCAGCTGAATTTGCTCCTGTCAATACCCAAAATAGAGTTATAAATGTGGCATTACTCTTAGCAGTTTTTTGTGTAACAAACCTTTGTGCCACACAGCATGTGAACAGTATGTCCATTTTTCCTTTATCAGTATCTACATAGTGGTGGTATCCCCTGAGACCCCCCATAAAAATTATATAAATACTGGTACAAGCCAAAGACCTGCAAATGAGAAATGGCATAATCGTGCCCTCCCAGGGCAGTAATGGTTTGTATAACCCCTGATGTACTAGAGGTAGTTTGGTGACCTGAGGGGTGAAATGCAATCCATGAGGGGAATATATATATTGCCATAGGAGGGAACCACGCCCTAGGGAGCTGCCACAGTGGAGACACATTGTACATACTCCCCAGATTGTAGATAAGAGGCCTGTGTTGAAATAAAATAAGAAATTAGTCAACAAAAGGTTTGAGTAATGGTTTTAAAAGCATTCCTAAGCTTCAAGGAGCAAAAAAATAGGTTTTCTCTTATATATGGATCAGCTTTAGTTAGTGTGGTCATCATACAGTTAGCATGGAAAAATATTGAGAAACATAGCTAAGAAGAGTAAAAGTTAGTAAAAGAGTAAAAGTTAGTTAAAGCACTTAAAAGTGTTTTAAGCATTTCAAGAGGGGTAATTTCTGAGGTTCACTTCTCTCTGTGATGATACCAATTTTCTTTTCTGTCTAGCTGAGGTGCATAATAGTGGTACTACAGATGCCTCATGAAACCTAAGGGGATGTCAATTTTCTGTCTCGAAGTAAAAATTCTTTCAAATTCCACAGCTGTAGCTACTCAGAGTAGTTTTGCACCACAGTCTGACAAGCTATGCAGTAGTGCAATCTGAAAATAAATGTTGTCCCAAAGTGGTCATTCCCCTGTAGTTCTAGAAAAAATAGGTGATCAAATGTGGCCCCACAGCCACAGCATCTCCAAGTACCTTCACTGGCAGAGTAAAAGACAGCATAGTCCTGCAGCTGCTGAGCTGCTTGTCACTGTGGGCTTGGGATATCTGTGGTACACCTACATACCTTAAAGGTATCCTAAAGAAACTTTTTCTGCAGGTGTTGAAGATAGGATGCAGCAGATGCCACAACAGGTTGTCAGACAGATGGAGGAGATGGAGAGAAACAAAGATAGAAATGAAGGGTAAACATGTTATTCCCAGCCCCCCAACCACATTCTGTTCAGTGCCTTTGAAAATCCATCTTACTCACCTGTCTTTGTCAGGGAAATGGGACGTCCATGTGGGACCAGACTTTTATCTCAGCTCTGTGTCACGTGTCAAGTGCTCAGAGCAGAGCTCTGCAGGAAAACCTCAGGTGAAATGAGTGATCCAGCCATGATCACATTTAAATTATACCAGCAGAAGGGAGGGTCAGCTAGACATAAACTGGATGAAAGGTTACTAAAACTCAGAATTTTTTCTTACTCATGTCACAGACTTGAGGTCCAAATCCAATTTTGTTACATCTATCAATCAAAAATGCTTTCAGATTAAGTATACAGCACTCTGCATTCACTCATAGTAAATTAACAGCAAAAAATCTTCCACCCCACAAACCTGTGTGTTAGCTTCTTGAAATTAATGCAACGAATCACACAATTATGTAGGCTGGAAAACATCTCAAAGTCATCAAGTCCAATATATGACTGAACATTACCTTGTCAATGGCAGTGAGTGCTGCATCCATTTTTTTCCTTAAACGCCTCCATTGATGATGACTCTACCACCTTCCTGGGCAGCCCATTCCAATGCTTGACAACCTTTTCAGTGAAGAAATTCTTCCCAATGTCCAGCCTGAATCTCCCCAGGTGCAGGTTGAGGCCATTTCCTCTTGTCCTGTCACGTGTTGCCTGTCAGAAGAGACTGATCTGTACTTTTCTACAAACACCTTTCAGGCAGTTGTAGAGAGTGATAAAGTCTCCCCCGAGCCTGCAAACTAACTTTAAAGCCCTTGTTTAAGATGCAAGTGCTTAACAAAATCAAATCTAAATTTCACTTGGGGTCTCATGGGACTAATATCTCATACAACATGAGTAAATACATTTTAAAGGGGCTCACAAACTTCTTTCAACTTCTACTCCCAGAAATTAAAAGGAGCAAAAAGGAGCAAAAGCTCCTGAAACCTTAGAGTTTTCAACTTGCTCTGCTTTGGCAGACTTGAAACTTTCAAAAAGGCTCATTTGTCAATGACATTTTCTGGGGTTTAGAGGATAGTCATGGTATTAAGTACCTTAATTAGTATATAAAGTCATTACTTTGTATTCCTCTCTTTGCTCACCTTGTGGAAGAGGAAATTTTTTTCTTGAATGAAATAACTAGACTTGTGGTGGGATAGCCTTGGCAGAGAGTGAAATGCCCACCACCTATTCAGCAGGATTAGAGAGAAAAGTAGAATGAGAAAGCTCATGGATCAAGGGAAAGACAGGAAGATTGCTCCCTGGTTTATATCACAGCAGAACATTCTTGACATGTGGAAAATCCATTTGTTGCTGATTTAAAATAATGGGAAGTTAATGGGAGACAGAAGGACAAACAGTAAAATAAGTTTTCTTGCCCCTTTTCCCGAGCTCATCTTCATTCCTTCCCTGTAGGCTCCTCCACCTAGAATCATAAAATCATTAAGGTTGGAAAAGACCTCAAACCTTATCAAGTCCAATGGTTAACCTAACCCTTCCAGGTCCACCAGTATACCATGTCCTTGATTGCCACATCTACACCTTTTTTAACATTGCCAGGGTCGGTGATACCAGAACTTGCCAGAGCAGGGCAGTCTGTTCCAATGCTTGTCTGCCCTGTCAGTGAAGAACTTCCTCCTAATATCCAGTCTAGTCCTCCCCTGCTGCAGCTTGAGACTCTTTCCTCTTCTGCTTGTGCTTGTTACCTGGGAGAAAAGACCAACCTCACCTGGCTACAGCCTCCTTCCAGGCAGTTGTAGAGAGCCATGACATCGTCCTTGAGCCTCCTTTTTTTCCAGACTAGACACCCCAGCTCCCTCAGCCACTCCTCACAGGAGTTGTGCTCCAGACCCTTCATCAGCTCCATTGCTCTTCTCTGTACTTACTCCAGTATCTCAATGTCTTTCTCATAGCGAGGGACAATCACTCTGCTCAGATATATAGTAAGCAATTTACATCATTATTTCCTTACATAATTTGCATTTTGAAAAGTTATTGAGAGAATTTCAAGGTTGGAATTACTCATTAAGTGATTCTGTGTGTTAACAGATAGTTCAGGGGCTGAGTTGTATGTCAGTACTTGAGGGACCATCATAACTAAAGGGATTACATTAAGTTACAGCGCAGAGAGAGAAATCCATAATAAACATCCGGTAATTGATGACTTACCATAAGACTCAGTGTATTGCACATTATTATTTATTCCTCCCCACCTCACAAAGCAAGAACAGTTTCCAAGCGAGATATTTCAGTGAACTGGCCAGCCTGGTGGCTTGAGACTTTGCCCCTTTCTTAAGCTTGTATCGCCAAAGCAAAAACTAAAATTGCATGTAGTTTTCTATGCTATGTGCCTGTGTTCCCTAGATTTTAAATGCCAAATATAGAATGCATTGTTAGATATTAAAAGAAACTGCTATGAGGAGTTAACTTGGAATTCTCTGCTCTTCAGACTTACCCAGGAACAATTTTCATAAGGGAAAACCAAGATTATCCTACAAAAAGTGTAACTGTTTATCCAGAAACTCTGCCAACAGTGGTGTAACTCCTTTCACCTTATAGACTTGCCCATTCTTTTTTCCACTAATAAAGCATCTTTTAGAGCCAGTAGTCCCAAAAGTTGAACTAATTTTAATGTCTGGTGTAGTTAAACAGGACCAGCTCACACAGAGCTATGCCAGCTCTCACATAGAAAAGATGGGGAGTGAGATGGACTCCTCTGTGTACCATTACATTTGTATGTGGCTTGTTTCCAGTACCTTTTTAAAAAAAGTTTTTACCCTTAGCAACATCGTTATACTTGTGCATAAACCTGTGCATTGGGTGGGTGTGGCCTGTGGGTGAAAAACTGATTTTTCAGCACTTTTGCCCAGCAATTAGTGCAGGCCAAAAGAAGGTAGCAACATTGCCCAGTTGTTTTGAGGATGTGGGAACATTTTTGGGGCATGGAAGACCATGTTTCTGAGACTGCGGACTGAGAATGATGCAGCCTCTGACATACACGTACTGTAGTATTGCCTTCCATTTGCTCTTGGAGCCCAGTGGTTCATTAAGGGGACATAGGAAGAAATTCGGCAAACTGTGTTGTGGTACCAGGTGCAGAGCTAGAAGCTAGACTTCAGTGCCTTTTCTTGTGATGATGTGCCCTTTCTTCTTGCATGATAGACTTGCCTAATTTTGGTCCTTCACTCAATGGTCCTGGGAGAGATTGGTAATTGACATAATTTTTATGGCATGGTTAATTTCATCCTGATGTTCCACTTGTGAAAGTGTGGACTGACCTTGTAGAATTCTCCTCCAGAAGGATAAACTAGGTAAGGAAGAAATTATTTCTTGTGAGGGTGCTGAGATGCTGGAACTTGGAAGTTATGGCTGGACCATGATGGAAGTATTCAAGGTCAGGTTGGATTGGGCTTTGAGGAACCTGACCATATGTTCCTGGTGAAGGATAAAGAAAGAGGTGATTTTTTCCATTCTGCAACTGCTGCCTAATATGAGCTGGAGGAGAAAGGAAAGGAAAGCTGCAAGGAGGAGAAAGGAAACATGACTGGCTCCTCTTGACACTTGGGTTCTGTCTGGTGCATTGTGTCCATGGGAGAGGCCTCAGGAGGATCCAGGGAGAAGAAAGCTGCATCATGTCTGTTTCACGGTGTCATCAGACTACACAACAGGAAGGAAGAATGTCAGGAAGGAACATGTCAGGTGGACCAGGCTGATGCCTTTTTAGCCTGTAGACTTAGTAATGTTAGTTTTAGATTTGGACTCAATGATTCTAAAATTCTGTTCCAACCTAAACAATTCTGTGATTCTGTGGTCTAGTGAAGGCGTGTCTGCCAACAGTAGGGGGGTTGGAACTTAATGCTCTTGTGAGTCCCTTCCAACCCATACTCTTCTGCGATGCTAAGAGCTGGTCTTTACTTGCTGTTGTGGATTTCACTTGTGTATATTGGTGCCAAGATCCAGATTTTCTGTTTTTATACAGGCTGTGGCTGGGATGAAATTAGTTGTCTTCATAGCAGCCTGTATGAGGCACTGTTCTGGATTTGTGACTAAGAACACTGGTTACACAGCAGTGTTTTGGCTGTTGCTGAGCAGGGATTGCCAGCATCAATGTTTTATTTTTGTCCTTCTTTTTCTCCTGTGTTCACTGCCAGTGAGTAGACTAGAGGTGAGTAAGAGGCTCTGAAGGAACACAGGGAGTCACATCTGATCCCAACTGACCACAGCAATATTCCATACCAGATGGCATTGTGCCCAGTACCAAAAGGTCTGGGAAAAAGATGAGAAAGTAGGTACATTTGTGGTTATAGCATTTGTTTTCCCAAGTAACTGTTAGTGTGCCAAAGCTCTGCTTGCTGCTAGGGAATTGTGAATAAATTCTTTATTTTGCTTTCTGTGTGTAGCTTCAATTTAACTCCTAAGCAGTCTCTTATCTGAATCTATGTCTTCTCATTTTTGCCTTTAAAATTTCTGTTTCCTGTCCTACCTGAGTGGGGGTGAACAACAATAAGGTCAACCCACCATATTCTTCTAGAAGGCCTAGTGGGAATAGAATGGGAGCAACCTGTGAAAGCTTCGGCTAAAGCTCTTAGTCCCCTAAGAGCAGACTAAAGTAAAACTGGTGGTTAAGATAGGATGTTAAGTAGTTTTGTATTATGTAATAGACTGCAAAAGCCTTGGAGGACTGAGGTGAGGTCAACTTTGGAAGCAGGCCTCCCCCCTTCTACAGGCTGGTGAGCAAGGTGAGCCCGGGGCAGCAGTCATTCCTAGGCAGGAGGACAAGGTATGGAATTGTCAGTGCTAGGGGTGTCACTGGATGCACACCAGTGTCACTACTCTGTCTGCAGGACAAGATGGACCTGAATATAAACTTGCCCTGAGGCAAGACAGGATCCCAAACCATCGTCTTGTTTCAACAGGTATCATTCTGCAATATAAACCTTCTCTAACCAAAGCCAAAGGAGAAAGAGGATATGACCTTGAAAATGGTAAGCCATGTCCTAAAGGAGATCGAGAGGATCACATATCTGAAAAACACTCTGAGTAGTAGCCAGAGCTCTCACTGCACCCCAAAAGGCAGCTGGAAGGAGTAAGACAGGCCCTCTACTACAGCTTTTCCCAGGGCGGTATTCACCATATGAGCAAGGTTCACATCAAGGATGAAAATTGTCCAGGGACTGTGCACTGACACACCCAGTGTACTTGTACACTCTGAGAAAGCAAGTGGTCTCCCAGCTGCGCTCTTTTCCAGGAATCAGTGTGCCTGCCTAGGAATGCCTGTGCTGGAGCCTGGCAGAGCCACATTCCCCTAGGTCAGCACATGATATACCAGGCTTCTGGTATCACAGCTGTGCTCAGGGTGTATGTGGTGTGCATCCCTGTGCTGGAGCTGCTCCCTCCATCAGGAAGGTTCAATAATGCTCAGTTCACTGACAGCACCTTGCAGCAACTGGGGAAATTAAAGTGGGCAACAACTGTGTGGTTAGAGGCAGCTGGGGCTGCAGTGCTTGCAAGCCTCACAGTGCTGAAACTTCCACACCAGGCAGCAGAAGGGAACTGGTGTGTTACAGGGTAAAATAGATTCAGCACAAAGAGGAGAAAGGAGTTGAAGAGAGAAGCAAGGTGGTAGCAGAGTCAAACACACTATTTTAAATGTTTTTTTTTTTTATTCTAGGGTTTTAAAATATTTGGGAAACCATTATCAATGGTAAAAGAACAGCACCGAAGTTACGGCAATTCTAGAAATTCGATTCTAGACAGGTGGTTTGATTTTGCCAAACAAGCCCCAGCAGAAGGTATCTCTAATGCTGCAGTGAGTTAGTTCTCCCCCTTGGGCAAATTGCCTAATTAAGCTTTGAGGAGAATAAATGAGTGCCAACAGGCTTCTGCAAACAAGGGGAGAAGTTCTGGTGTCACAGCCCTGGCTGTGTTTAGCACTGCTTGCCGGTGTCTCTTCATTAACTCTCTTAATTTAGACTCTACAAATATGTTACTAAGTCATGAAGTAAGCTTCAAATATCACAATTAAGCCAATGTGTTTTCCATGGTTTTACTGAAACTGAAAAAGTAGTTCTGTACCAAAATGTACACAGTTTAGTAATAATACAAAAAGTTAATTCTGCCAGACAGAATATCAGTTAAATCCACCAAAATGAACATTGAACCACCATTTATTGCCAGACCAGTGTTAAATAAAATCATTGAATGAACACACAAACAAAGTAATTCCAAATTTCCTTAAATAAAAATAGTAGCAATTAGCAACAATACTGCAGGAAGATAAACATTCATGGTATTTGCTATTTACATGGCATCATAACATGTCTAGCATGTAGTATGTCTTCATGCTTGCACATTACTTTTATGAGCTCATTACAATGGATATTAATGTGTAAGTACTACAAAGCAACCCACCATGATGTATATCAAATCTGCATGTTAGAAGAACACCTGTACTAGTCACCCCTTTAGGAATGATGCTGCAGGAAACCCAGCCCAATCCACTGATTCCCCCCATGAAAAGTCAAACAAGAAAAGCCAACACCAACCAAACAAAAAAAATCATCAAGCATATTAATAATTTTCCTCCTGTGATTAACTAGGCAAGGCTATGCATTTAGCAGTATTCCCAAAGGTGAATCAAACCAGAATAAACCTGGGTTTTCTTTATTACAGTAAGAACACCTGAGACTGCTTCACTGGTCCAAGTACAGCATTTTATTACAAAAACTGCTTCTTACATTAACATGTCATTTCATTGAATCCCCTTAATTAGTCCTTTTCATTGACAAAAAAAGCTAAGATTTCTTCTTAAAATAAATACTCCCCACCTCAAAAAGAAAGTTCAAAAGGAAATTAAAAGAAAAAAATCCCCTCCTTTTTTTTTAAGAACAGTGTGGTTTTCTGGCTTATTATCTCAGCTGAAACAGTGGATAAACACCTATTCTTGGAGAATAAGCATTAAACACCTTATAAAAATCCCCAACATAAGGTACACAATGTGTATGTATATTCCTAAAGAGATTCTTCTTAAGTGTAAACATCTGTTCTTGACTCGTTTGTTTGAATGCACTCCTATCAAATAATGTTTGAGAAACTACATTTATTTAAATACCTGTCTGACACATAACTGTTTTGAAGTTACCATTTCATTTTTTCTACAGAGTACCAAAACAGTTGAAGACACTGTTCTTCCCTACTTCAGTACAGATTATATTTAACAGTTCAGAACTTTACAGACCACAGGTTTTACATAAAGGAATAACATAAATTTTGGAGTTAAACACTGAACACTGCTTAGCTGAAGCAGCAGCAAATTAAGTACTATATATAGAGATTTCTATTAAACTAGTATCATTCAATTAAACTGTCTGATAGTCTTAAGACCTGTTTTACACATGAACAAATTAAAACTGGGAGTTCATATAAAGTGATTAGGCTTGCCATCACTTCAAAAAACATGTTTGTTTGACCAGAAAATAAAGATGGCAAGGACCAGTGCATTCAATCCAAGTTTACACCAACTTCTTTTGTTTTGTTACTTTAAATGTACGAAGTACATTACATTACTTTTCAGTTTAGTAGTTACCAGGACCTTATTAGGCAAATTAATCTCAACCTGTAAAAACATAAGACTGACTCTTCAGAAAATTATGTGTAAGAGTAAGAATTTGAAAGCCATGTTCAAGACATCTGACAGGACTTCTTTCACAATCTCTAACCACTGAAGAAGGTCATGCATAGCTAGTCTCAAAGTCTTGGTCTCTTATTTTCTCTTACACAGACATCATTGAGTTGAAGACAATCTTTATTCTAAACTTCATAGATTTTGGTTTTTTTTTCCTTGTTCACCTGGTCAGTTACTAGATCAATTCTTCATTTCAAAGCCATTTTAGTATTCAAGCTGCCTTTTTAGTGCAAGTTCCTTGAAGATCCTGTAGATTCATCTTTGACCTAATAAAACAGCAAGACAACTACATTAGATAGTTAAAATGTTACACTGTTTTTATGTGCTGCAATTTGTCACATAATCATTATTGACTCTCCTGTACTTGTAAGAGGATCAAAACAGAGAAATACACAATGTTTTCCTTTTTTACCTGTTGTGGATCATGTGGCTTTTGACTAGATGCCCTGCTGCAAGAGCAGCCATTAGTGACAATTCCCCTGCCATCACTGTAGCACAAACAATTTTAGCAAGTTGACGGGCATTTTCACCAGGGTTATCTTGGCTTGCACCTTGAACCCCTAACATCTGGAAAAAAATACAAGGCAGTATTATGCTATGAAATCTAAGTCAATTTATGATATAGTTGGTATTAAAGTAAGTATTTCTAAATGATATCCAATGAGTCTCTTTAATATTATTAAGACATTAGTAAATGTCTTAAGCTTTAGAAACTGGATATATGAAAATAATTAATTAGACATTTCTAACACTTTCATATAAAATACATCAATTTTCAAGCAGCCCCATTCCCACAATTTTCCTTGCACACCACATGAAAGCAACCTTTGATTTAAGAAGGTAAGTTGCTTTCAACTTTCAGAACTATACCTGCAAACAGGCCTGCTGTGGGAGCAAGTTGGTGCCTCCGCCAACAGTCCCTATTTCTATAGAAGGCATTGTGCAGCTGATGTACAGGTCTTCGTTGGTGGAACCAGTTCTCTCCATCAAAGTGATGCAGTTGGAGCTGCCCACATTCTGTGCAGCATCCTTCAGATCAAGGAGGAGAAACAACAATCAGCAAACAAACACTTAAATCAGTGTTTGATTAAGAGTTACTGAACTAAAGAAAATGTGAACTGGTGTGAAACAAACCTACCTGACCACAGGCAATGTAGATCGCTGTCACAATGTTTGCTGCATGTGCGTTGTAGCCACCTATGCTACCAGCCATCGCAGAACCCACCAAATTTTTGTTTATATTAACTTCAACTAGATCTTCCGTAGTTGTTTTCAACACCTGGACAAAGTGATAGATACACTTTTACTAACCTTTTCCTCAGGCAGGAATAGAAATACTCTATTTATGGTTATTCACAGCCCTCACTCCTTGTTTGCTTCTGTATGGAATTTGACTCAATCATTGTCCTGGATACCTTTTACTTTTGTTCCAAAGGAGATTTTCAAATGTAGGATGTCCAAGTAACAATGGAAAAATCAGTACAAAGTGTTTGGACTTGCACAGGCCTTTGAGAAAAGCTCACAGCTGGGTACTCCATTTCTAAGTCTCCCTTGTATTCAGAATGGAACAAGCAAAATCATCTTGGCAGAAATATTCCATTAATTTATTCTGACATGATTGTAACATTCAAGTTATTCCAGACACTAAACTCTTCCCAAATTTGTTTTGCATATGAATATGGAGCCAAACTGAAAAGTTCCAACACCACTATTCTACATAGGTAATTAATACTATTTATTCTACATAGGTAATTAATACTATTAACAGTAACATTAAGTTAAGTGGCACATTTATACTATAGTGACTGTATTTTGAAACTTTCAAGTAAGAGATTTATACTGAATTTAATATAAAAACTATCAAAGATGGTCAAAAGAGATACTGTTGTTGAGCAAAATTTAAGACATTCCTGCACAGTAGGAATAGTATTTACAGAAATCTGCACTAAGTCTGCAGCACTGACAAAACTGTAACATTTATGTATTAAGAGTTCAATATTAGTAAATGTGGTAACATACAGGGCTGGGGTTTGAGGAAAACCTTCCCAAATCTACCTAAAAATTATCAATGCCCATTATGAAAGGACTACCTCCCCGTTACTACCCTGGAATGAAATCCTGAGGTTATAATAGATATTGTCAGTGACAACAATTTGAAAAACAGTAAACGACCCCAGAAGACATGAACTATGCCAATGTATAAATCCATTCTGCACACAGAATCCTGGAGAGAATTCTACAGAGTGTCCAACTCTGTACTCAGAATTTTAGACATGGTAGAACTGTAAAAGATGCAGAAGAAAGCATGTTCAAAGACATACTAGAAGTCTGTTTACTCATCACTGTTAGAGAAACCAGTACTTTTCAGTCTGAAATGAGAATAGCTGGGAAGGTGGACAGGCTGTGTCAGAGCTGTAAAGTCTTGAGCAGCTGAGTGAAGATAACAAGTCTTAAGCATCTCTCCCAGTACAAAACTGGGGCATCATCAAATGGAATCAACATGAAGGTAGCTCTCACACAAGGCGAAGCTGGACTGTGGAATACTGCCCAGAATACTAGTTCTAGAAGTTTATGTAGTTTCCCAAAAGGGACTGGACAAATCACTAGGGGAAGGTAAGCAAAACAAAACAAAACAAAAACAAACAAACAAACAAACAAACCCAAAAAAAAAAAGAAAAAAAACCAAAAAAACCCCCACAAAAAAACCCACAAAAAAAACCAAAAACCAAAAACCAAGGAAAAAAAAAAAACAAACAAAAAAAAAACCCAAAAAAACCCAAAACAAAACAAACCAAAAACAAACCAAAAACCCCCTATCCAATATGCAAACACCCACCTATAAGATCTTAAACAAGTGTTACAATATAGTGACTTCTTCCCTGGATATTGTCTTGCATGGCCAGTGCTGACAACCACGTAACAGGCAATGGATTTTATCTGACACAGAAGCCATCTTCTGAACTCAGGTGGAAGAGAATCTAAGACACTATTGTAATGGAGGACAAACTGGCCAGGGAATACAACTGGCATTGCTTATACAGCAATCCCCTTGGTCATGCAAGATGCCTACACAGCTTTGGGGTAAGTAAACCACCTGATTATCTGTTTCCATTGTAGTAGGAAGCATATAAATACTGAAGAGAAAGCCAGGTGCATATGAGACAAAATATGAGTGAAAGGGTTAAAAGACTGGGTTTAATGGCAGACAAAACACTACATGTAAATAATCTGTCAAAATGTGGCATAGTTTTTCAAAGGTTAACCATGAAAATCCTAATGCTTTCAACTACATATGCATCATAAACACATACACACTATTTCACACTAGCCACAATGAAAAAGAAAGTATCTACTGACTCAGAGAAATGGCTTATCCTACAGAAGTACCTGAAGAGTGTGTAAGAACTATCCTTACTTGGAAAATGACTTTCAGTTCATATTTACAATGTAAAGTAAGCATCTGTTTTGCAAAATGTATGTATTTTTATAAACAAAAGAGCAGACACTTACTTCTCTAACAACCTTAGCTGGAATGACTGCTTCACAGACAACAGACTTTCCTCTTCCTTCTATCCAGTTTATAGCAGCAGGTTTTTTGTCTGTACAGTAGTTACCACTGATAGCTATAACCTGAAGGTCAGGAAACTCTTCATTCAGCCTCGCCAGTGCTTTTTCAGTACCCTGTTAGAGAGAAACATGTAATAGGCTAGGTTTATCATTATGGGTGTAAAACAAGCTATTCAAGGACAGTGGAACAGTATTCTATTCAGATAATCAGTCACAGTGGAAAAAAAGAACGCAATATAATGAAGAAACAAGAGGGGAAAAACCACAAACAATTATGACTATCTTTTTTCTAATCACTTTGGGAATTGTATTGGGGAATAACTGATTTTTCCCAGTACATACAGAATCCCTGGATCCATTCTAGACACATGGACATATGGTTACCATACTGAAGATACAACAAGAACCAAGTGAAACATTACAGGCATGGAATGAATTAATTTTGGATGTAGTGGAAAGAGCTTCTCTACACCAGAAAATCAGACTAGAAAATCTGCTATATTAGGACTTGTTATTATCAGATCCACTTTTATAATGATTCTGACTGCCTATTCTACATGAAGTTTAAGTCTAAGACTATTCATT